>NC_092628.1:73989831-74348205 GCF_039555335.1 Amphiura filiformis | reverse complement strand
CAGTTATTTACACCCCTGTATATCGTAAACAAAGACATGTGTGTCATAATTAGAACAGATGTTTCTATTAGCTCGGATTTAAGACCTCATTCGTTGAAATCGGTTAAAAAGCAAAGACACGGTGATCAGATTAGGGGCTGTACAATAATTATGAGCCCAGGGGAGGGTAAAATTGGGGGGGGGGCAAGCAATTTTGGCCAGCCGAAAGGGGGGGGCAAGCAATTTTTGGCCAGCCGAGAGGGGGAGGACAAGCGATTTTTGGCACACATTCATGGGGCGTCTTTTAAATAAAAACACTTAGGCTTAGGAAAACAGTACGGAAACGCTTTAATATGCAAATTTTCCTGATTGTTGTGCTCGCAACATATATCTAGGCCATTTAAGGTTTGCAAATTGGGACCTCAAAAATTGGGCATGTGTAAGGGGGGGGCAAAGATTTTTTTTTGGCGGGCCGAGAGGGGGGGCAAGCGATTTTGGCGGGCCGTTCGGAAAATTTACCCCCCCCCCCATAATTAACAATATGCAGACTATTGTTCTCATTTGGGAAACAAAGGCCACTCACAGTATTTGTTACCGTGCGTTTGCTTTGTAATGGTGCATCCAACTGAAATTATAATACCTATTTCATCACAGCCCATTGCGATATCGCACAGGTAAATCAGAAACATGTGTTTGTTGATTTAACCAGGGATATGAGACACGTCCCTGATTTAACATAGTTAGCTGTTTTCAACGAGTTTTTATCTTGGTTTAATGGGGTTTAAGTCCTGCAAAGGTCGTGGTGAATTTTGCTGTAGACATAACTGCATAATGGATACGAAATAAAAAGTTGCACATTTGTGTTCTAGCTCAATGAAAGCACGACGCTAGTTCAGTTTTTCGTGCTAATCAATGCAAGCACAGCGCTAGTTCTCTTGTTCGCGAACGCTTTGTGTACAAAACAATAGGGCATGCAATGTGGCAAACTGCAACTTTGAAATTTGCATCTTCCTTGTGTTTTTTGGATCGTCGTGTTAGCTGTTGGTTCCCGTGCTGGTTCCAATTATAACATATCTGCCTTTGTTTAGGACTTATGATATAGGATATAAAAAAAAATGTTGTTTGATTTAACGTGCGCTTCAGCTAGGCATGGCCTAATTATCAGCACACTTCAACAATTATTCCGCTGCCATAAGGATATGATATATCAGAATCATTTCCGCTTCACCAAGTCCGCAACTGATGCGCAGGTACTCTCAGCGACTTAGATTGTGATTACCCCCAGCAGCTCCCCATTTTACACCTGGGTGGAGTGAAGCAATTGGGAATTAAGCTATCTTGCTCAAGGACGCAACACACTGGCCGTGGTGGGGCTCGAACCCGCAACCTTCCGATCATGAAGCTCACGCCCTAACCATTGGGCCACCGTGCTTCCCACGGATATACCATGGATACAGGGCACACCGTCATCATCCCTATATCTTCGTGTTACAAATTGCCGTGGTAGTACGATAAATCCTCACGTTTTTCAACAACTACGCATGGTGATTTTGAGCTATTTTGTTCGAGATAGGCCGTGCGACTCAGGCTATGCATACAATTTGAGATTTTGAGAGCCGGCCACACTGTTTCTATTCTATGTTTTACGATTTTCGCATGATCAGTATATGGCTGGCCGTAACCGCCACAACGTGGAGCTGCTACGCGTAGCTTACTTTTCGCTTCGCGGAGCTAAATTGACCAATCATGTTAGATCTTTTCATTACGCGGAGCCAGTTGATGCATCATCGTTCCAGAGAGAAAAACTCTTGCCAAAATTAATGTTTACTATGTGGATTTTAAATGAATCGAATGTAAATAAACCACAATCAGTTGTACAGGATCAACACCATTGTTTGATTAGTGTATAGTCAATGTTACCTTGCATGCATGTGCCATGTGTGTGGCGTGTTTGTTTGTTTGTCTACTGTGTCAGGCCAGGATCACTGACACCCACGGTACTGATACTGTCATACTATCACCGTCACACGGTGATCATATTGTTGAATGTTGTTGACTTTAAAATAATCATGATGCAGTCATGTCTACAGTAGAATTCACCACGACCTTTGAAGGACTTAAACCCCATTAAAAGCTATTAAACCAAGATAACACTCAATGAAAACAGCTCAACTATGTTACATCAGATCTTCTCTGGTTAAATACACACTGCACTTGTGTCTGTTTTACCTGTGCAATGAACAATGAGCTGGTATTATAGTTTCAGTTGGGTGAATGATTATAAAGCGAACGCAAGGTAACAATACTGTCTGGGCTTTTGTTTACGAAATGAGACAATAGTCTGCTTATTGTTAACCAGCGTTCTTGAAAATGAGAAGCATAATGGTTTGCAGACTTAACACGGTTTAGAAATAATTTGTTCATATTTTTTGGTGTTATCTGTCGTTTACATATCCTTCCTAAAACACAAAAGTACCAATATTTCCAAACACCTAAATTAGCTAAAAATTTAGGAAATGTTACAAAACTATATTTTCTAGAATTTCAGAGAATACTTTAAATATTGACTGGTTATTTTTTACACAGTGACGTCATATAGGCAATGGCATAATACTTCTAACATACACAAGGTCACGCGTCAATGGTGAGCGCACTGAGTATTGTGTATAGGAAAACGGGCAGTACCGTAACTACAGTATGTATGGCCTACTACTAGTATATAAAGTAAATCCGAACTGGTTTGCTGAAGGTCGAATTCCGCAGGCCACGCCGCGCAAGATGTACAAATCAGCTCCCGGCGATACACTGCAGATCGCAGAATTGTGTGCATGGTTTACCACCACTCTGCCTAGCTATATAGTTGTGTACAATACTGTATGAGTTTCTTGTGAGTGCATGTCCATCTTAATAATAAGTCGGTTCGTACTTTTCATAATTACTTTTTGAATCATAACTATCGTGACCGAGGATATCTTGCAACTACGTGAAGCTCGTCTGGCAAATTCTTAATGACTAAATTCGCTTCACGTAATGAGTAAGTCGTACTTGATTGGTCAGTTTTACCTCCGAGTAATGAAAAACTCTAACATGATTGGTCAATTTGGCTCCACGGAACAAAAAATCAGCTACGCGTAGCAGCTCCACGTTGTGGCGGTTGCGGCCTACCATATCAGTATCCCATATGATATTTCTATTGTAAGAAAATTGTATTTGTTGTCACGTAAATCACAGGTTTCGTTTAAATGTACTAACTGGAAATTAAATGTACTAATTAGTGAGGACCGGTATTTTGCTGTGGATATGTTTAACTGCAATTTACGGGTAAAAAATTTGAAATCCTGGGTAAAAATTTTGATAATATTCAACTCTTTGAGAAAATTATTTTATAAAGGAATGCTGGTAAAACCAGGTGCAATACAATGTACATTATTGACACACTATCACGCTCTTTATCTTCGTCAATAATAGAATAATCGATTTCAATCGAATTGAATGCATGAGTTTGTAGTTGACTACTGAGCGACCTAAGCGATCGATTGCTAGCCAATCAGATAGAACTCCTTTTCTTGCGTTCAGTGAAATACCACTCGCCTGTCGCTCACTACCACTCGCCCGTCGCTCACCAACGGAGTATTAAATTTATATTTATCGTATAGGACGTCGACGGTGTGCAGGGGTGAACGTACCTGGTACTTTAATTATTTGATAAATTAGTTAATAATTAAATCTGGTCAACCAGAAAAACTCACTTTTGATTTAAATGGAATCACCAACGTTTCGGCCAAAACCTTTGGCCTTCAGCTGGGTGAATGATTTAGGGTCATCCGAGGTCAATCGATGAGGAAGTTGCTTGATGACCCGATCCCAACCATGTGACAGATTAAAGCCATAATGTGTGATTTGCTTCACAGCGACGCCCTCAATTTTACTTGGATTTCTACTTTTGTATAATTATAATGCCCAGTGGTATACTAAAATACCACGTAAAAGACTAAACCTGAAGTGCTTTAATAACAGTAAAATTTAACTTTTTGTACTAAAACCGGGACGACCAGGTTTTATTCAGAGTTCAACGATCGAGTACTTGCTAACATGTACCGTGGATATCAGCTTGTATGTACAGGGTGTCCCATAAAAAATTACCGGGCGAATGAATTTGGACGTAAGTCGAGAAATAGACATCAGAATCAACATATCTAAACATTAGCGTGTAGCCCATCTTATTATGCATCCTATACGTCAATTTTACTGGAATCGATTGACTGATTGCGGAGAAATGAGCGATTGCATAACGCATGCGTCAATTCACTTCATTCCAAGTTTGAAAGAAAGATCATTCAACACAATGCGCACTATAGTGGTTTAACTGTCAATGGGCTTCATGTTTTGTTCTGTGAATCCTTTTTGTTCTTTTTAAACAATCTGTTTCTTGCAAAACATTTATTAGGTTTTGTTCAAATTTGAAAACCTGCTCGATATTGTAAATGAAAGTTTCCATGTAAGATGATGCTCGGTACTTGTAAATATCCTTTTTCGTTAATGCTGATATAAATGTTGCATAAAGAATTATTGCATAAATGATAAAAGAGTTCCAGCTGGCTTTAAAAAATTCTCACACACATTAAAGTTTTTGGAATATTTCATATAAATTGTAATGCAAAGTTTAAATCTTCACCATTAATATTGCATGGTATCAAAAATCATACGTAAACTGTAAGCACTTGATCATTGTCATTCTTGGCTCAAATGTTCTTTGGAAAGTTAAAATATAACATATTTGAACAACCTAAAGAATTAAAGTTGGAAAGCTTCAAATTGCAGAAATCGAAGTTTTCTCGGACAAAAGGTTATTCATCTTCAGTGAAAGCATGAATAACATAACACCGTTGGATTATAAAACAGATATTGTGGACTGAATTTAATGCGATACACAAACTTTAGGAGCGAGTATGAAAAAAGCGCCTGTGATCAAACTTGGAATGAACTGCATTGATGTGCGCATTATGTAATCGTTAATTTTTTCGCAACCAGTCAACCGAATCAAATACAATTTTGGTACATGATGCACAATAAAATAGGCTATGCGGTTCATTTTAATTTTTTTGATTATGATGTCTACTTCTCGACTTACGTTCAATTTTATTCACTCGGTAATTTTTTCTGGGACACCCTGTACACACGTCGAGCGCGATGCTCCGTGCAGTTACATGTAATACGATCGGCGTAGTACACGCATGTAGGCGTTGGAATGAATCGCAATTTTCTTTGTTATACCTCTTTTGTTTGGCTCGAAATTAAAAGGGGATAATGTGATCAGTGAAAACAAGTATTTACATAAGAATCTATTCTTTATGCAAATCACACATTATTGCTTTAACTCTAACGAGTAACGAGTTGTTTTTTTACCAACAATACCATGGTTGTTCGATGGGCTCCCATGTGTCGCCGATTATTGCCAACTTGTATATGGTGCGATTCGAACAGTGTGCCTTGTCGTCTTACCCCGGATCTCCACCTTCCAAATGGTATCGTTATGTTGACGATACTTGGGTTATAGTCAAGTCTTCGGAGCTCGACAACAATATCAAATTCACCCAAGAAGGTCTGACGGATTCAGCAGTCTACAAACACCTTGAGGGCAGTGGTCACAGTTTTGACATTTACGACGTTGTCGTTTTGGACTGTGAACCCCGTTGGTTTGAACGGGGAGTCAAAGAAGCAGTGTCGATACGAGCCGGACAACCGTCCCTCAACAGGAGCGGGGCAGAGTGAATCTGTCACATGGTTGGGATCGGGTCATCAAGCAACATCCCTCATCGATTGACCTCGGATGACCCTAAATCATCCACCCAGCTGAAGGCCAAAGGTTTTGGCCGAAACGTCGGTGATTCCATCTAACCAAAAGTGAGTTTTTCTGGTTGACCAGATTTAATTATTAACTAATTGACAGTTTATGATACTTACACATGTCAGGTCCAGACATTCCAACAAAATATTCCGTTCCGTACGGCTTTCTCAAAGCGTCAGTTGCTCTTATAGCTAGATCATGCTGTTGTATGTCGAGTAAATATAAAGAAATAAAACACGAGATGGTTTCAGCTCAACAAATGCAATTTTCAGAGTTTATGTTATCATGCCTACAATGAATAATCCCCGGAAATAATCATGCATCACTATAACATGCTTTAACGTGTATTTCACTGTAAATAGAAAAGGAAAAGGAGGGAAATGAGGAAAAAGGAGGGAGATAAAAATATCTTCAGGGTGCTTAGTTCCAAAACACAGTCGGTTCCTGACTTTCTTCGAAAACAAAAACGTTCGATGTATATTAGTACAGTCTTGGACAAGTCAAAAATTTGGAATATTTTTCACTTTATTTCCATGACCATCCTTAAAATGTTTTACTCAATGATAACTCCCAAAAATCAATCTGTAGATGGAATGGGGTATTCTTTCGGGTATATTCGCATGCTATGGTTTGTCGTGGTAAATTATACAAGAAAGTACGCAGCATTTTTTTTTTTAAATATTTCAAACTTTCTTGCTGTAACAAATATCAGAAGTCATCAGATCTATCTGGAGAGTTGTTCTTGTTTTTGTTAAATTATTTATTTATATTTTTTAATTGGGTGTGGTTCTTTTGCCTTTTCTTGTCATTCTAAAACTCTCCTGGGGAAACTGATGTACTTGCGATTATGGCTACCACAGTAAAGATACAGCAAAAACGTTGAACTGGCAACCCAAACCTGCCAAGAGAAGAGTGTTTTTTTTATTACCGATTGTATTAAAGGCCGATTCTTTTAATGGCATATCATCATAAACTTAGTGTCAAATGGTACATGTAATGTTAAGTATTTTAGAACTTGGTTCAATATTGCAAAATCAAAGAAAGTCTGCTTCCATTTTTGGCATTGCATCACCCATCGGTGTTTGATTAAAAGTTTGAATCGATCGAAACACACAATTAACAACAATACAGCTAGCGCTATACACATTATTTTTAAGCAGGTTTAACATGTCTAAGATATATCAAAACATGATAAGTTTTCTATGTTTGCCTGCCATGATATTTGTAATTCCGGTATGTTGGAGCTGTGGTGTATTCAAATTTCAAGATGGCTACTCATGAAGCGGGTGCGTCGACTAGTCTAGGGCATCACACTGACATTAGTGTAGTTCAGCTTAGTTCAATAGCGGAAAGGGGCAGGTGTGTACGAGTCGATCCTCTGCCAAATTAGTTTAATTCCTTTTTAAAATTTCATTTTAGGAAAATGGGACTAGGCTTATTTATGACGTAGGGTGGTGTAAGTGAGCAACACTGTGCTGAGTGTGGATTACATTGCAGCACGTCAAGCTGACAACGGTTGCTATAATCTTACTATAAATAGTATAATAAAATAACGCTACTTTAATGCACAGACTTGGGAAAGAGCCGAATGGTGGGTGCTTCAAACAAATTAGTTGTGAAAAGTGACAGCCACTTGAAATTGGGCCGAAGTTATGCATGGCGTAGAGGTGTAACTGTGAATAACTATTGGCTAATTTCTTTAAACCACTGAACTGGAAAACTGTGCAATGTTTCCTATACTATATGATCAGTTTCTTAAGAACTGCTACAACGTATCTTGTTTCTGTATTTTTAATATAAAGCGCCAAATTACAAAAAAATGTTCTTCAATTCTGTCATGTTATCTTAGTAACTATTTAGTCTGATAAAGATATTTTTGTCACGAAATGGCATCAAACGTGCCCCTCTCAATTCGCATATATCAATGCAAGACCCCCCCCCCTTAGGCCGTGTCACCTTAAGACCCTTTTATTTGTCAATATAACCACAAATTATGACTTATACTATTATCAGTTCGTAATAGGCGATAATTATTCGGTTTTTGTCAGTACTCGCGTCAATCAAGTACCAACTTGCGCCTGCGTAAATTCACAAAAGACGCATACAGTCAAACAATACGCAATGCGCGGTTCGCGTAGGTGGTGCTTTGTAAACTGATCTATATCAATCCACGATGTTATAGGGCATTTTTTTTTAAATATCTGCGCTATCGTAATTTGTATATTAACCATGCTAACCAACATTGACGCGTCGTTATACATAAGTGCAAATGAGCTTCCAAATAACGATTTTTTTTGATGTCGAGCATATCTAGGAATTCAAACAGCTGAAATCTAGGAGATAACGCTGACGAAACTTCGGCCAGGCACAAGTGACCTGGTAAACGAAGGGGGTCGCCGTAAATAGCTGGTTGGGGAATTTTTGCAGGATAGTCAAGTGTAGCCAACAATCACCCTGATCGAAACCGACTGTAACGAGGTCTTTTGTCATAGGTCATCTGCCCCGCCATTACCAGATGAGCCACGGGGAGAGCGGAATATTTTTGTCCTTCGGGGAATTGAACCCGGGACCTCTTGCACCAAAGGCAAAGACCTTAACCAGTGTGCCACGCTGCTCCCTTTTCGGGAGCCGAACCGAAAAAAACATGCTAAAGTTTACCTGCAAATCCTTATGTGGTTGCTCAATGTTCTTCTTATTGGTGTAACCCCATGGGTATAGCCAAAGCTGACTGTAGTTATGGAAGTCAATGAACAGTGCGATGTTGCCTGAGAATTGTTGGAGCCATTCATGTACTACAGAAGTCTCTATTCCACTCAATGGTGCCTCACCATGAAATATATCAGAGCAAGGGTTATCACTAGTTCCAGATCCTGCGTTGAAAAGATAGTACACCAGGCACAAAATGAAACTCGTCAGTTATAGTCATCATTGCTGTTTAACAACCTGATAATTGTGGATTATTCTGAAATATACATGTTATTAATTGGACTTTACTTTCTCATTTGACAGCATGTTCGTAAAAATCGAGCAAGAGTTGACCAAGATATGCGCCTCCAACCGTCAAACCCCAAAATCAAAAGTTGCAATTTTAACGATTCAATTGTGTCTGTTACAGTGTGTGCTTTATTGATTGGCCCTTGGTGCTTGTGTGCAATACAACGATGCGCCATTGAAAATCGTTGAAATTGCAAATTTTGTTTTTTGGGTTTGACAGTTTGGAGTCGCATATCTTGCTCAATTCTTGTTCGATTTTCATGAACAGGGTGTCAAACGAGAAAGCAAAGTCCAATTTATAAAATGTATAAGTGAAATATTGCATTGTCTTGGACCTGCGGGAACCGGATATGCTGCACACTACCACAAATCGGTACACATGCCTTTATTATCAGCTTATACCTTAAAATTCGTTGTCTGGATGGCCAAAATAAGGAGTCCAAGGATGTCGAATTTTATAGTGGCCCCCGATTGAATGCTGTAAAAGCTCAAGTAGCGCGCACAAAAAATTACAATTAACCCCAACATTTGACCAAATGGCCATGCATGGATTCAAAATTACCTGACACCTATTAAGTTATTATTTACTGATGATTTAACACGTACCTCCCCATTTATAGGGGTAGTTTCTGTTTAAATCAGTTCCAATACAAGATGATCCAGTGTTTGGCTGGCGGTTCTTCCTCCACATACGATCCTAAGTAGATAAAAATAGGTTTTTGAAATGAGTAAGACAAATCAGACATAGGTACCATTTGCTGGAAGAAAATGGGTTGTCCATAAATACGTACTTTGGTGAGGGTCGGAGAACTGGAAGCCGGCCATCAGGACGATTTTGCAATTTTGCTCCCCTCCGTCGGACATCGCCGATATATTACCACCAGTCTTGTCAGCTCCATCTACCGGACAGAAATCGACTATAGGATTGCTCTGTGAATCGTCTTTTTAGCGTGGTATAAACACCTTGGACTAAAATAGTATTAAAATGGCAAATTGGTCCAGTAAACACCTAATTTTTTTCGCGTTCCATTGTTCAAGATTACGCCACCGGAATATGCTGTATCTGTTGCATCTTTGCAGATTCTCCGACTCTCCCCTACCAAATCATCTCCATCATCATGCATCGTTTATGTTTCACACAAACAAACAAGCAAACAAAAGTTTTTATGACTATTATATTTCCAGCACCCATGCCACGCCAGTTCTGTTAATACCGTTCCATATTTGTATTCAATATAAACACAACCGGGTATGTGTCTGATATTTGCTTAACACAATCATGACAATAGAGGTTATCCATGTTCTATAAGCTGCATATCCTATCAACGACTGCTATACCTTGTTTAGGACATTCTAAAGAAGTACCTGCATGTGCAACCATGACTGTTTCAAAATAGCCCGCCAAAGTCATGTAGGTAACTCCGAGGTCGTGCATTGAATTAGTTTGAATGAGGAATACTACGGGAACCAGTGCCTTTTGTTAGAAGTCACACATGAGTGAAGTGGATAACCTCTATAGCCTGAATAAGCTATCATACACTTATGGTCCTCTCTACACTAAAGTTTAATTTATTACTCCATCACTGAGCGAAAAGCGGTTGGTATTTGACCAATGAGGTAGAGGCGCTTTTCCAAATGCAACAAAAAACGCTCTACATCATTGGGTAAAAGCCAATCGCTGTTGCTCAGCTACGTAGTATAAATTTAGCTTTAGATGTTATGATTGCAGACAAGTTCTGCCCCTCATTTAATTTTTGATTTTTGGTTTTTGAACAAAAGAGAAACCAAAACTTATAATTTGAAACGAGCGGTTGTCTCCGCTCCCATCCGCACACACGTCGGCAAAAACATGGGCGTGACACGGATGCAGGATGACAATCTTAAGTTCGTGAAAAGACGATTACTCACATTGGTCCATGTGTAATCATAACCATCTACGTTGAGGGATGGTACAATATACCAGTCATAAACACCTCAAATAAAGAAAGTCCGCAGTCATGTAACCCGTCCTACACCAAAACCTGATCTTGTTATGACAATTTGATTGAAAAGGTCGTGTGCAGAATCTTGTTAGCTGCAATTTGATACTAAATTTACTACCGAAAACTCTAAATTCACAGAGATTGATACCAGTATATGAAATTTGGTGAATTTTCAAAAGTTGCAAATTAAAAACTGCCCACGCTGACCTGTAGAGGTGAATGGTAGAGCGCGACCATTGACATAGCCCGAAACAACCGCTAGGTCATATCGATCGCATCGTGCCCTAGTATTCATCAGTAAAGCACTGTAGCAATCCATGCGTTTTAAATTACCAATTGAATAAAGCGCGCACTTGGGATAGTCGACAGGGGCCATCGTGGGCAAGCAAGCTTGACCATATTGCCACGCTAAGCAATTTCGACCGCGTGCTTCGTTTTGATTTGCAACTTTTGAAAATGCACCAAATGTCATACTCTGGTATCAATCTTTGTCACTTTTGAGTGTTTGGTAGCAAATTTGGTATCAAATTGGAGCTACCAAGATTCTGCACACGATCGTATCAATCAAATTGTCATAACAAGATCAGGTTTTGGTGTAGGACGGGTTACATGACTGCGGACTTTCTTTATTTGAGCAGTTTAGTTGTCTACCATAGCAGTTACTGTGGAATCGACGCCGTACTTTGTTACCATCTGCAAGATATAAATCACAATGAAACTAATAGGTGCGATATTATAACAATCTTTGTATTTTTTCATCGACAAAAATTGTTATCAAGAAACGATTACGACAAAGTGCAATATCTTCAGCCCCGATCAATCTCTCCAGCCCGATGTGCAACTACATTCACCATACTGCTGTGTGTGAATAACGTTTCTGGTAGAGATTTTACCTATAATAATCGTTACCAGTAGAGATTGTACAAATAATAAGAAAACCTTTTCAGACCAAGATATCAGGACAAATAGCCCCTTTCTTTGGAATTATTTACTAAAGAATAAATTCCTATAAAACATTTTCGCATTCAATTTAAGCACGAGTATCCCCGATCTTTGAGCCATTCCTTGCTGTGTCTTATTTCTCTGTTATTGATTGTTAAGGGGGTACTACACCCCCTGGCCAATTGTGTGCCTATTTTTGCATTTTTCTCAAAAATTATAGCGCATTAGTGACAAGTAAGATATGTATGTTATAGGGGCAAGGACTACAACTACTGCACTGAAAATTCAGCAACTCAAGGCAAGTAGTTATTGATTTATTGATCAAATATTGGTTTTCCTTCATTTTTGACTGTAACTCCACAAATGTTGTCTGTGCTGAAATAAAATTTCCAGTGCAGTAGTTGTAGTCCTTGCCCCTATAATATACATACCTTACTTGTCACAAATGCGCTATAAGTTTTGAGAAAAATGCAAAAATCGGCATAAAATTGGGCAGGGATGTAGTACCCCCTTAATGTAACTTTAGTTCTTCTATAATTCATTGTAATATGTTTTCAGGGGTATGTTACTTATCAGGCCTTATTGGCTTTGCAGCCTACTCCTCCATAAGGTTTTAATTGTTTGTCGTTGGATGTATTGTTTTTTAATATGGAAATTGAAATTGAGTGAATTGAAATTTTGTGAAACATCGTAAAAATAATTACGTGAACTAAAACACTTAGTCATAGCCAATAGCCCAGCTTTATAGCCCATAAAGGCCCATAAGGCTTTATTTGTCTATCGTTGAACCAATGGGACTCATTTATATTACAGCCCTGGAAGTGTAGGGTCCATGCTTGGGCAAAATACCACAGGAACACAATGATGCGACAGAGACCCCATTTTGTTATGTAATTTGTTCAACACGTACAACAGTGCTTTGATGTAGATAAATTATAGATAAAGCAAGCAAAACGCCTTGTTTTCGTACATTCTTCTGGTTTCAGTGCAGATTCTGGACTGGATTTTCATAGACATTTAAGAGAAAGTAGGCCACCGGAAAAAATGTTGAAAATGCATTTAATATCCTATGTGATTGACAAAAACAAACAAGTGGCATATCAAGTAGGCTACCCTCGGACTAGCTCACCTCATTGGCCATATACATCATAGTTGCTGGAGAGATCCACTCACGTGCATGAATACCACCTTGTATATAAATTACGCGTTTACTTCCTCCGGAGCTGATCTGAAATTTAAAAAAAAACATTAAGGATTTTAGAATTGGCAGTATATGCTTCGACTATATTTATAAATACGTATAAATACGCACGTGACCACCTCGGTGTTGCCATAACAGCTTGTAGACGGACAGTAAGTCTCGAAAGGTTTGGCTACAAAAGATTCTATTATAAACGCATCTATGCACAGTTTCAACCTCGGTACACCTTAATACACAAATTGGCCAAGCAAAGTTAGCCTAGCAATGCCTTGTCTCTACACAGTCTGTGTTTACGCTACACGGTTGAGTGCATAGCATCATAAGAACTGTGTGAGCTTTTAACTGGTGACTAGTGGAAAATACGACATCTGTGATTGGTTTTTGTCAAAATCCCGATTCATCCAATCAGAAAAGGTTTATATCGAACGAAAGCTAACACTTCCCACTAAAAACACTGTTTTTTCATTACGTGAATAGATGACGCAATTCAATGTTTATAAGGCGAATGTGGTAAATCTGTTGAAACGACCTATTCACGCACAATTTTTGACCAAGATGTAGGGTTTAAAGTCAAAACCCCGAGTGATCCTTACAATATTTTTGCAATTTTATGTCATTAAATGAAAGAGCACACTTTATATTGTCCATATACTAGATTCATTTCAATGAGCAATGGCTATTTCTCTTTCAATTGCAAATCGTGTGCTATTTTCGCCTGTTTTGTCATACGGTTGTAAATTCAATGAACAATGACTTAAAGAGCGCTTAGAAATTGATATGACTATTTCGTTAAACTCTGTGATTATATTATTAACATTTCCGTCGATAAATACTTTCAAAATGTTGTGCGCTGTTACCCAACAAAACTATGACGTAATTTATTTTGACCGACAAGTTTATCTGATACAGATTCCGTCATTAGATGTTTTTAAATGCCATAACTCTATTATGAATTCGGAATCGGGAGTACTTTACGGCAAAACAAACAATGAATTTCGTGTATTAGGGTGAAGTTCCATTGATTTTATTAATTTGATATTAGGGTGACTAGGCTGAAGCGCTGAAACCGACAGATAATTAGTCAACGTACCTTAACTGCTTTGATATCCCGACCTTCATCAGATTTCCCAATGTTAATTTCGGTGACAATACCATGGTCTATGGCCATATCTGTAACCCATTGACTGATCTGTGTATTTAAGCATTATTTGAAAAAGTATTAACAAAAGCTATGAACTCTACAACTTACACAAAACTCCGGGACAAAAACAAATACACGCATACAGAGAACACACACGTAAATTTGTGAATCGTACTTTCGACGTTGATTTTCGGACGTTGATATAACGTTATTATGACGTTGTTTCGACGTCAAGTTGTGAATGTTTTACTCGTACGTTGTTGCCACGCTTGACCGCACTCAATAGGGACGTTTGAATGATACGTTTACAACTTAACGTCGACACAACGTCATTACAACGTCATAATGACGTTATATCAACGTCCGAAAATTAACGTCGAAAATATCGTTGTCACAACACAAATTCGAGTTCACAAATTTACGTATTTACAACGTAGATGATAAGCTAAGTACAGCGTCAGCGAACGTCGTGAAAACGTAGTGTGTTGGCTGGGTATATGTGTGAACGATAAAAGGAAAATACAAACAATCAATGAAACAAAACTAAAGGTCCGTTCATACTACGTCGCAATTACGTTGCGATGCGTTGCGTTGCCGATATATCGATTACTTTTTGTCGAAACTCACCGCAAGTTGTCGCATTTCCAAGTTATGTATTTAACTTTATTGTGATATCGCAATGCAGTATATTTAGTACGATGCAATGCGGCAACGCAGCGCATCGCAATTGCAGCGTAGTATGAACGGACCTTAAAACTAAACATCCGCCGCCTCGGTATTAAAACACTCCTACCGATTTCGTTTATGGTTTTGAAATTATTAATTATAAACACCCACCTGCTTACTAGTATGGTAGATAGTGTAATCAAACCCAGCCTTAGTATTGACACAGTCTGTGCATCTCTCATTATTAATGTTAGTTTGTACATCTTCCACAAAGATGGAGAAATCCAAACAACGGCGAGATAATTCTATTTTCACATCTTTGACGAGATTTGGGCCAACCATAATGTCCACGGGTTGATTCAATCTGGTTGGTTCTTTCCAGAAATCTACCTATTATAAAAATAAATAACAATAGAAAATAAATAACAAATGAAAAGTTATATTGGATGAGGCAGTCTGAGGATGAGGGGAACTTCAAGTCACGTGATGACGTATAAATCTAATAGCACCTAACATACATACGAGAGGATTTTTGTAATTGTCTGATTCATGTTCTTGTAACAAATACAGGACTAGCTGGAAAAGGGTCAGACTATATGAAAGCCAGGGTATTTCAGAATGACAAGTTGTCACTGAGAATCCCGGTAATAAGGGGCTGTCATTTTCTTCGGAATGGGGGGTCATAAATATACTGAGGGTCATAGAATATTTAGACTAGGGGGTTATGATTTTTAACACCCAAAATAGGGGGGTTACAGAGTTATTAAGGGTTGGTGCCTCAAAATTTTTGCTCCACTCGCCTTCTTTTATACACTTACGATCGAAATTTTAACGCGTCCACGCGTCCTACGATTTTGAGTATATCTGATATCTAAAGATTCAAAAATCTGTTGACATTATCAAAAGTCATTACACATTAAGGCAGGTTTTTGTTACCTAGGTAACAATTATTTTTTGTGTGTGTCAGCAGAGCTAGGAAAACCATCCTTATATTTTAATAATATGTAAATAATAGACGACCTACGGTATCTTCGAGTAGACTGTACAAGTCATGTAGTCTTTGTAATTGTTCCATGTCCTGCGGTACCACACGCAACACCTGGTACCTGAAAATATAATGATCAGTATAAGATAATGGTTCATCACTTGTATGTTTCAATTGGTGAAGATTAAATAAAGCCACATAATATGAAATCAAATGCTGATCAATTTGTATATTTTGATCTCAGAAAATGACATTGAAACAACTTTTGGCACCTACTGATTATCTAAGTTACATGAAAATCCAGCGATACAGATTATCCTTTAAATGACCGTAAAACTTTGAACGCATGGTGATAATAACTTTCACGATGTTTTCTCACAATAGGATCAATATGAAGATTTGACTAATTTTCCAACTACCGCTTCGCAATGGAAGCATGAGGAAAATAAGCTTGGAAAAATGTTCCCCAAAGGTATTCACCCCTTATCAATAATAGAAACACTCTAGCTTGTAGTAGCTTTTCTTGTCTTAGAATCATAAGGTTACATACCACTAATTATGTATTACACGGGTTTCAATGGGAAAATGGCCAATTTCGGGTTGAATTTTCTCATATTCAGAACTCTCACAGTTAAATGCCACTAATATCAGGTGAAACTATATGATTTAGATGCCAAATGATCAAAAACACAACATAGGTTGACCTGAGACTTTTCTTGTTTTAACGCACTGAACCGTAAACACCTTCAAATGGCAGTGCGCCCTCGAAGCTGAAAGTTACAATACGGTAGGGCGAATATTTACTAAAAACCGAAGCCGTGCGTATGAATTTTGGTACTATTTCAACAAAAATGTCATATAATGAGAGAAAATATACCATTTTGAAGCATCAAAACCTAAGAAGTACTTTTTTGGCTATATAACTTGATCAATTTCAGCGATTTTAATGCAGTCTTTTCAGATGCCATGAAAACAAATAGTTACTCGTCGTATTTCATTGTATCGCCCAGGCCTATTAGTGGTATTTAACCATAAGCGGCGGAAGTAGGGGAACGAGGGACACGCTCCCCCTTAATGTTTCCATAGGCAGTATGCTTCAACTATATTTATAACTACGTATTTATAAATATGCACGTGACCCATAGGCACGACATACCAAGACCAGCAAGCGTGACCAAATTCTCATGCCATTGACTCTACCGAAAAGGATAGGAACTCTTTAGATGAACACCATGTAGCAAATTTGTTACACATGGGATGATTCCGAATTGTGATTTTTAAAGATTTTTAAAGTATTTGCCGACGGAAAAAATATTTATCGCCGGAAATGTTTACAATATAATCACAAAGTCGAACAAAATAGACCATTTTGCTGCACATTAGTCTTGTGTTATTTACCGCCTCTGACATATTTGCATACACGAAGACCACCCGCTGTCACTGAGATTGCGCAGTCTCAGTCGCACCAGTGGGCTGTATGAGAATAAACGGTACCACTTGCTCAAATAGACGCTTTCACATTACTTTCTTTTGATCACTTTTATTGACAGTGGCCTGCCTGGTAAAGTGTTAATATGCCGTCAGGGTAATTACCGAAACGGCGGAACATTTTTGTCCTGAACAAAAGGTTCCACTTGATAAAAAAAGAAATCAAATCGGGACAAAGGAGCGGCGTTACGTAATTTAATGTTACTCCATGTTATACAAGCTCCTTGATTGGTTCCATGACATTGTCCACTACAAAGGCGACATTGATTGAACAGAATATCGAGGGTTGAGAGAAAACCTCAACTCAGAATCACCTGCTCCCACAAAATGAGCATAATGTCGCCAGACCACTATAGAAGATACAGTCCATTAATCATGACAAAATTCAATAGAAAACAACAGACATTGCTGAGGAAATATTGATTTTTGAAGCCCGAAGCCCTGGGGGGCACTTCAATATGAAATGGATATAGGTGTAGGGCTGGCACTTTCGCACTAAGGGGCATTCGGTGAGAGCAAAATGTAAAAATATGGGGTCATTGGGTGAGAGCATGATTTTGGCATTCGGTGAGAGCAAAATGTAAAAAATATGGGGTCATTGGGTGAGAACATGACCTTTTTGTTAAATGGAATCTTTGGGTGAGAGCCGAAACAGCGCCACAAAAACCTCGAAAATCGAATTTCTAGTTCGAAATGGCTTCAAATTGCATTGTTTTTTTTTTTTTAGTAACAAAATCAGTGATTCGGGCCCGAAGCAAGGAGCCAACTTTATCCTCATTTTGTGAGAGCTGGTCATAGTGAGTTACGGTTTTCTGGTTCTGAACCCTAACATATTGGCCAGAGTTTCAATAATACAAATAAATAGACAAATTAAATACATAAATATATAAATTAATAAAATAAATTTATCAATAAATTAGCAAATAAATAAACAACTAACTAACTAACTAACTAACTAACTAACTAACTAACTAACTAACTAACTAACTAACTAACTAACTAACTAACTAACTAACTAACTAACTAAATAAATAAATAAATAAATAAATACACATGAGAATATTTTGTATTTTATGATTGCGACATTATTTTGTGATTATGTGTGAGTCTTTGGAGATTATTTCGGCCGAGCAATTCAGATTATTCAATTATTTTCCACTAATCTTCATCCCCGATGTCAAAAAGTAAATCATCACCAAAATTATCGTCACCCTTAAATAAGTGACAATTTGTTGATATTATATTAACACTCAATATGACAATTGCAATATTTAATTTGATTGACAAAAGCTAGCGTTCAAAAAATGACAACATTTTCATTGGCTTTTCCTTCCAACACGCTATAAATAATGAACACAATCCAAAGTTTCTAAACTCGTGATGCCGCAGTGAGCCGATTTCAAATGGTCGAGAAAGCGCTGGAGAGTACCAAATTGCTCAACTCGCCAGTTCCTTGTGTAAATTGCTGTAATTTGCAAACAATAAAATCGTGCGGAATGGAGTGAATGATCAAAATGTACGGCCCACATTTCTTTATCCGGCGAGCTTATAGATCTACGTATATATCGTGCTCATTTCATCAAGAAAATGCGTCTCACTTGAACGGATAGATATTTTTGTGCGCAGTTTGTAATCATTAATTACAGTGTAAAATTCTTACTTTATTTACATTGCTTATACTTCATCCTTGTACACCAGAGTACAAAAATGTATTACTATCAAGTCAATATTTCCGAGCGATGCAAGTTACTTTTTTTTAAATAAAAGGAAAACAAAAAGCAAGTTTAACATTAATAGACTTTATGAATAATGACTTACCCTCCATAATTCTTGACTGCCGAGGTAGATGCCACAAACACGAGAAGAGCACAAAGCAACTTCATGATTACTGATAGCTAACCGAAGTATGCAAATAATATCAACGGATTGCAAATGAAAAATCCTATGCACAGACGCTTTGGGACTAACGATTCCATTTTTAACTTCATACCGATTTAACACCGCTATCTTAAGCGATGAATATTCATAACTTGTATATGCGTTAAATGTGTTAAATGCTTGCATAGGGATGTATCGGCGAAAGTACGTCAAAATGGCCGACCAGTGGAATGTTACGCATCCCAGAATGCAATCTGATTCATTTATTGTTTTATTTTGATACTTCAATCATGCTTCATTCATTGGGCTATTCCAATTGAAATCCATACACCCGCTATGGAAGACATGACCTTGATTGAATATCATATTTCATTATCATATTTGTTTGTTTCCATCAAAAATAATGTCAATTACATGTAGATAAAATAGCAAAGTGGAATAAAACATAAGATGGAGGAGATGCAACAACAGGCAAAAGCCTGGATTAAAAGTTTAAACAAACAAATTCATCAACTATACATCGATTTTCCCAACATTCCCAGTTTCGGCAATCCAGTCTGTTGCCTGAGTCACGTCTACGACCAATTGATCCTGAAGGCGTCATCATTTTATGATGACGTCATACCATCCAACAAAGGATCGATTGGCAGACACCATTGAGAAAGGCAACAGACTGGATCGCCGAAACTGTATGGAAAACGTGAGTTTTTTCTTGGAATTATACTATGAAAAACTTTGAAATCTAAAAACTTTACACTTTATTGTTTAAAACAAGAAAAGTCTCAGGTCAATCATGTTGAAATTGTGGCCATCTGGGGACTCAACCTTCTATTCTTATTGATAACCATGTCTTTCCGCTGCTTGAAATTACCTATTTCTGTGATATAGAGAACTAGTGGATTGAACCACATGGTATCGAGGTAAGGGGAAAAGAAGCAGTGGAGTGGAATAAAGGAGCTTCATGAAAGGGAGAGACGCTTGTTTATCAACGAGCTCTGCAGAGGATAACATGCCAGCAGGGCCTTCACTAGATCAGGCAAACGTACATACCAAATGACCAAGAAAGAACACAAACATGCCCTGTCCTCCCTGGTAAAAGAAATATCACGTACAGATTTCGGTAGGCCTTATCCTAATACAGCATGGTCCAACAAGGTAGATGTCTAGGCTGGGACACGGGCATAGAAATGGACATCAGATGGAACGAGCTCCTCCACTCATGGTCACCAGAAATGCTGAAGTTCTACCTACACACAATAAAAGACACCCTACACTGCGTCATCATCCCTATATCTTCGTTTCAAAAATTGCCGTGATAGTACCATGAATCCTCTCATTTTTCAAAAGCTACGCATGGCGATTTTGTTCGAGATAGGCCGAGCGACTCAGGCTAAGCATACCACTTATATGATATGAGATACCATAGCCCTGCCATAGAGCCTGCCGCTTAGTTTCTATTCTACGATTTGCGCATGATCAGTACCACATGGTGTTACTATTATAGAAAATTCGATTTGTTTTCAGGTAAAACGCAGGTTTTGTTTCCAGTACACTAACTCGAAAAGCAATACACTAATTAGCGGGGCCTTGCTGTTTGCTGTGGATATCTTTAACTGCATTTTATAAGTAAAGATTTTGAAATCCAAAGTAAAAATTGTGATATTTTCAACTCTTTGAGAAATGAATTATACAACCCGTGTAAGATCCAGCTGCACGATGATACATTATATCCATAATGTGTGATTTGCTCCACAGCAACGCCCTCAATTTTTTTTCGAATTTCTACTTTTTGCACCATTGTAATGGTTATTGGTGTATGTAAATGCCCCGTGAAAGACTAAGCCTGAAGTGCTTTAATTACAGTAAAATTTAACATTTATAATAAAACCGGGTATCACCGATCGAGTGCTAATAAATACATCGCCTGCTTGTGTATATTGAATCATTGAATCAGTGACGTACAGTATAAACTGTATGCATATCGCTATTCGTAGTACGTCTTGTTTGTACATCCCATCAGCTCCATTTCTTTGTGTTCACTCAAAGACTAGCTCAGATCGCTCGCCAAATAAATTAGCAGTTCAGAAATTGTAATTATTTCCTAGCCTTGAAAATAATAGGCAGAGCTGGTAATCGAACCCAGGACCTTCCCATTGTGAAACTCAGCGCATGACCACTAAGCTAGCCAACTATTAGCTGTGAGATGTTTGATAGTAATCCTTGATATTGCTAGATAAAATAAATCAATACTGATATTTATCTAATGTACGATGCTATTCAAATAGACGTTTCATAAAAACTAGGAATATGTGAAATGGCTATCAATCGATTAATTAAGCAAGTTTTCAAGTTATCAGCAATCAATAATAAACCGATGAATCATGAAATATTACTGATTACTTACTAATCTACTAAATAAATAAATAAATAAATAAATAAATAAATAAATAAATAAATAAATAAGTCAGTAAATAAACAAATAAATAAATAGGCATAAAGTGTTTTAGTTACAAACATTCTATTGTTTTTAATTTTCTGCTTCATCAAAAGGCAAAGCTGACAAATTTTGCCATACCTTAAAATTTTGCCAGACCGCTAAATGTCAGCTTACCTGCGCAGAAAAATCTGCCCTGAAGTTCAGCATTTAGCAACGCGCTCAATGGAAAAGATAGCCTTCAAAGTCAAAGATGTTAGGGAGCTACTCAGGAATCTGCGACCAGATAAAGCTACTGGTCCTGATGAAATCCCAGCAAGAGTCCTGAAAGAATGCAGCGCAGAACTTACAAGACCACTCAGCCTGCCGGCTTTCCTTCTCAAAGGGAGTTTTCCCGAGCCAATGGAAGACTGCATCTGTCATCCCTATTCACAAGAGAGATTCGAAGTCTAATCCATCTGTACCGCCCATCTGCTCTGCATCACCAGCAAGGTCATGGAGGCTGTTGTACAGAACTAACTTCAGAAATACCTCCTTAGAAACCAACAGATATCGGATAGAGAGTTTGGATTTAGGTCATACCGCAGCAAAGCTGATATCCTTACAATACTGACCCAATAGTGGTCCCACTCCCTGGACAGAGGCAACGAAGTGTGCCTGATTGCACTGGACACCAAAGGCGCATTTGACAAGGTCTGGCATAATGGCCTTTACTCGAAACTGATAGCGAAAGGAGTATTCGGCAAAGTGCTCGACTGAATTAGGAGCTACCTGACAGATCGTTCCATCAAAGTTGTCTTATCTGGCCAGTCATCAAGTTCTTCCTCCATCAATACATCAGTTCCCCCAGGGGTCAATATTGGGCCCACTTTTGTTCTCTATCTTCATTGATAACCTGGGTGATGATTCCACCTTGTTCTGTGAGATTTCATGTAGAGACAACCCTGAAGCTGGTACTGCTAGCCTGAACAGAGACCTGGAGAAAATGAGGATCTGGGCGGACAGATGAAGGTGACCTTCGAGCCATCAAAATGTAAGATTCAGATTCAGATTCAGATTGTTTTATATTCACATATAAAATCACTTCTTCACATACAGAAATAAATGAAATTAATGTTACATGGATTGCACTCATATAAGTATTTAAATAAACACGGAGAGCATCATTGTCATAACTATTTATAATAGTAATACTAATAATACATATAAATAATAATAATGAATAAATACAAAGGAAAAGGTAATAAATTTGATTATAATAAATACTGATAATAATAGCAATGACAATGGAGGTTGAAGGAATAATAAATGTAGTAATACCACAATAATAGTGTTTAAGTTTATATATACAATAATGATTTTATAAAGATCATATGGGTATCACTTAAATATTAAGAATAGTAAATAGTGTTATGACAATATCAAGAAAGATGAATCCAACCAAGTTAGATCTTCTTATGTTTGATACCACCAAACTGGCCGAGAAGGAGGAGCTGGAGATCCTGGGAGTCACAGTCGACAGCAAGCTGACTTGGACAAAGCACATTTCGAACGTCTCATCCAGAGCAGGACAGAAGCTGGGCGCTCTGAGGAGAGTTGCAAATAAACTTAATGTCAGAGGCAGAGCAACCGTTTAAAACGCTCAAATTTGCAGTACAATTCGCAGTGATAACGCACACCAATTTTGGCAGCCTCGACTTGGAATTGACTAGAATTTCTTGTCATCCATTTCCACGATTTATGACCACGCGTAAATGACAAGATGCGCCTTGAAATGTTTAGAAAATCTTCTCATAATGACCCGATTCGCGTCAAATTATTTTGAATAGGATTTCTTGTCATAAAAACGACTAGGTAGTTACTAGTATTAGGATCTCCATAAAGCACATCCAACCTTTAAGTTAAAGGCCGGGGTTAAAGTTTAACCCCGGCCTTTAACCTATAAAATTGCTAATGTTGACAATTTACTTAATTTGAACCCCTTGAACAATTAACTTAATTTGAACTTAAACAAAAACAAAATTCGATGTCTTATTGAGGTGCGGAGCGTTACAAATTATCCCTAATTTAGTATAGATAGCCTATAAGTAAATAAAACAAATTCTAAATTATGCGTGGGACATGGATGTGCATGGGATGAAATGGCAGACATACAGTGCTCCCTCGAAACGCATGATGGGCCTGATCAAGATTCATCTGTCACATGCCGTCATGAAATGTGCTAAATCAGTGCCGTTGAGGAACGACATTTTCTTTCTGAGATGGAGTCAGTTACCACTCTTGTGTATATTATCCACTGCCGAGATATACAAACTCACCGTTAAGGTTATTGTGAATTAATAGTGTGGGTGAGCCAAGTAATTGTATCTGTTGACAGACTATGACATTTTAATTCTCTAGACAACAGACCCAAAAAATATCCAAAGTGATAATTTTCGATATGCATGGATATGATACGCACAGCAATATGAATATCATTGTTAGTGCGTAGCAAGCACCGTAACATTTCTAAAATAAAAGAATTATTATTGTTAATACATTTCCCATCTGTTTTTGAGAATCTACCTCCATCGTCAAAGACAATCTACTTTTTAGTCTCCCTTGCTTTTTATCTAATTTCTAATCTTCTGTGAAATGCATGAAAATGCCTCTGAAACGTTCCAAACCAAAAACATGATGACAATTCCAGAAATAATGAAATTGAAGGTAAAATTACAACAACAAAAACCTATTTACCTAAACCCAGGAAATTTCCGGACAACTAACATCTCTAGTACAAAGATAATAACCACCAGCCCCCTGCTCTTAATCAACTACTGTTCACACAATCAAATCACACATCATGAAGTTATTTAAAATTAAAATACATGGAGATGATCTGTGTCCAGAACAAAGTGAATGCACATGGCAAGAAGCCCGGGCAGTCAAAAAGCTGGCAAATGACAGACACAGATCAACCCAATAGTTGCATCGACATAATAAACAACAAAATCATGAAGAGGAATCATTTTTCATAAGAAAACAACACGTAATTAATTGTACACAGTAGTTGAAAAAAAGAAGTGAAATCTCTCATATCAGGGAAAGAAAACAAACCGAACCCCCCCCCCCCCCACCCATCCACCCCTACACAAACAAGATAAAATATGGGACACTTAAACACATACTCAAACCAAACAAAAACAACAATCACAACACACAAAACAAACAAACAAAAACAAAAAGGATGGTGCAATGATGTGGCCTAAAAAGCAATAACAAAGAAAAACAAATATTAAAGGGGACAACAAATTAAGAGGCTTCAAGATCAAGGGTCCATTTCATAAAATGCTTCTTAAGTTTCCCCTTGTTTTCAGCAATTTTATATTCCGTGTTTCTCTTAATTTTAACCTAATTTTAAAAAGCAACCAAATTCGCCTGGGTTGTTGAAATTTACTTCTGTGCAAATAAAATTTCAAACATAAAAAAAGAAAATTGATAAAACTATCATGTTCGGACAAATTGGTGACACCAACTATTGATTAAAAAGCATAATAATTCACCCCAAATTCTAAATCACAAAATAAATGCACAAGTGTTTCAGGCATATCGTTGCAAAAATAACAGTTTGGTGAGTCAGCTGTACCAATAATATGAAGAAATTTGTTGGTACAGATTGCCCTATGAAATAGTTTAAAATAGAAGGACCTCAACTGGGTTTCATTAGTACAATTAAAATTAGTACTTTGGATATCATTTCACTCCACTACATCCAAAATAATCGGCCCATTTATTTTCAAGCACCCCTGCAGCACATTTCCTCAAAACATGTTACAAATTCGGAATACCCCCATGTGCAATAATGCTATTCAATTCATACTTCAATTTAATAATATTTATCTAAACAGTTCCTATCTTTTTCTGTATAGTATTTAATGGCATGAGGATTTGATCACGCTTGCAGGCTGGTTCTGATATGTTGTACCCATGGGTCAAGTGCGTATTTATAAATACGTATAGTCGAAGGTAACTGCTAAAGGGATGGGTGACATAAAATGAAACACCTTTAATATGTATAAGAAAATCAGAACGCAATTGCCAGCGCAATTGAGACATACATTCCTACCCAAGCATTAATCTTTAATGACGCTATAATATACGACGTAATAATTTATCACTCGAGAAGGTGATTTATAAATAATGTGTACTGTAAGCTGCTATTCGTGCACCCTGGGCAACTGCTCACCAAAGAGCAACTGGGTTTCATTTCACGCCCCTAGAATAAATTAGGCTGGAACACTCATCATCATAATATGTAGGAAAACTTGAGTCAAACCTCAGGAAGATCCTCGAGGAAGAGAGAGGCTGGTTGCCCATTATAAATAACTTGAGTAATGTTACGTGGGAAGTCACTGACCGCGTGGACTCGGGCGTGAGATGTCCATGGTTTAGGAACTGGTAAGAATAGTGGCCTAAACACTAGTAACTGTTCACTGGCAACAGAGTGGCAGGGGTGCTAAGAAACTACCGGACGATTTTTGGTAGCTTTTAAAGGGCATATCTATTGCAAAAACAAGTTTAACTCCATTCGAAGAGAATAATTACTACATTACAAGTTGACACTCGTTGTAATTTTTTTTATTCGTATTTCTCCTGAGAAAAAGAGAAATTGTGTTGGTAAAATACTGCCTCGTACGGTCCTTCCCTCGTTCGAAGCGAAATTAATTTCCAATGCAGGAGACTAATGACGTCACAGTGAATGAAGAGTCATATTACATACACATGAGCCCTCGATATGAGCTCTTTTGATATTCAGTCATGTGTATAATGCGCGACCTTGTACCAATGACAGAGGGCGCTTTTTCAAAATGGCCGCCAAAAGCATTAAAATCCCATATAATGGCATTTAAATAGCAATTTGAAGCAATGGTTAGATTTTGTAATCTTATTTTATTTGCAAATATGGTGTAATATTGACTCAAGCCTACGTTTGTAAATGAAAAGCAATGATACAGTGCGCTTGTTAAACTTGTTAAAAACATGGCCGCCAAAATGCTGTTTAACTTCGGACTAAAACGTACTACAAATAGCTATATTTAAGTGGTTGATTGATTGATTGATTGATTGATTGATTGATTTGATTGATGTGATTGATTTGGATGCTATCTCTAAGTTTCTATGGTTAAGCGTGCCTCCGTGTGATGACAATTTTAAACCATTTGATATATCACCTATCAGGCCTGTTTACATCCGCAAAGTCCTTAACAGTAAGAGTTGCACTTCTGCACCTGGCCCCGATGGCATAATGTACGGTCATCTAAAGAAGTTACCATGCACTCACAGATTTATGGCCACCCTCTTCAACAAGATCCTCGAGACAGGGTGTCCACCCCAGAACTGGACAATGAGTCTTGTGAAGTTTATCCATAAAGATCCTGAATCAGATACAAATGATCCTGGTAACTTCAGAATGATAGCCCTTACAAGTGCCATTGGGAAACTTTACCACCTCCTCTTGGCTGACAGATTTGACGTTTATATTAAAAACAATGGTCTGTTAGATATTGAGTTGCAGAAGGCACCCTTGAACATACTTTTGTTGTGTCTGAATTGATTCGCCATGCCAGACTGAACCATAGATCTATCCACCTGACCTGGCCTGATTTGATCTTAAAGGTGCTTTTGGTTCTATGCTACATTAACTCATTACCAGAACTCTCCATAGAAATAACGCCGGAAATTATCAATTATATTGACAATCTATACAACACTCTCAAAGGTAAGATGGTAACCACAAATTGGTCTTTCGAGGTGTTTGAGTTTAAGAGGGGGGTTTTTCAAGGCGACCCCCTCTCACCGCTTATTTTTCTGTTGAGCTTTAATCCAATTTTGGATTACATAAAATCTGAGGAAAAACACGGTTATTATTTCAATAAAGACTCTAACCTTCGGCACATTGTGAATCCCTTCGCGGATGATTTCAACGTGGCGACAAGCAGACGTGATAGCCACCAACGCATTATAACAACATCAATTCAACCGTGTACATAATGGGCCTCACTTTGAAACCATCGAAGTGCAGATCATTGTCCATCGTCAGTGGTAGTTTTAAACCGCTTCAATTCAAGATCGGTAATTCGAACATTGCGACAGTGATGGATGGGGATCATAAGTATTTAGGCGGAATTATTACCAAAGATGGAAAACCTGCTGACACCTACAATCGTACCCGGGATCTGCTTCATCGAAAACTTCAGAACATTGACGCTGCAGTAATAAGGGACAAATATAAGTTTTCTATCTACGCCAAATACTTTCTGCCATCCATCCGTTATCACTTGACTGTGCACGAAATGAACGCATCTGACTTGATAAAACTCGACTCACTGTGTCACAGTTATTTGCGGAAATGGCTTCATATACCAAAGGGGGTACAATGTCAGCGCTTTATGCTTCCGGCAGCTTTGAACTCCGTAGTATATCACATCTGTGTAAGGAGTGTCACGCATCTGCGTTTGTCATCTTAAACATTCTCAAGACCCTAGAGTCCAATAAAATGTCGGCATACGGCCTGAGGCACGAATACATTGGCAACTACCCAGCTCATCCAAAGTTACAAGCAAATCACTGAAAACGGCTAAATGAAATAACTGCATACAGAAATGTTGTTCTTAGGTCTTTGAGTTTTTTGAACAGCTTTGAAACAAAAAACCAATTCAATCTTTTGGCGTTAATATTGTACACCATTGATCAGAAGGGCTTTTTACAAGCCTCTGAACAAGCCTGGCTTAGTATTTCCAACAACAATGAACATTTCTCCCTATATACTATGTTCCCACCACATTCTCAAGCATGCAGAAGCTACACGTTTTGAGAAGGTGATGGAAACCTAGTATATAGGAGAAATGTCCACTGATGGTGGATATACTATCTAAACTCCTCAAAAAAAGTGTAAAAACTTTAAAAAACGGCTGTATATCAGACATTTTTGCAATCGATCTCCATATTGTTTCATATCAGTGAAACCATTGTTCTTTCCTGTCAACAATGACACCTCATTAATTGTGACAATAACTTATTCCACGGCTGAGTAACTTTCTTTGAAAGACAGAGAGGTGTCAGAGAGAATGTGCCAAACTGACCATTGTCTGCGCTCATCTTATTGCTTTGAATGAATGAACGAGTGGTTTAAATAAAAGAATGAATGAAAAGTTGTTTGCAGTACATCATGTTGAATGAAAAGTGCTACATGTGGATTCAAATTGATCAACACAAGTCAATCTCTATTGCTGGTGACTTCTTCATAGTGGTCATTTGCAAGAAAGTTCTAATCAAACATGGTTCGATTATCAGATCTGGATATGGCTCGAGCTATTGGACGTCAGATTCAGGCTTGCATACCTCAGAATCAAGTTGCGGCAACTTTTGGAGTTTCCCCTCAGTATGATCCCCGGGGTACGATCTCCAAGCTAAAAGCCAAGTTTCGTCAGACCGGAGATGTCAAAGACAGAGCCAGAAGTGGACGCCCAAGAAAAAACAACGGCTGCAGAAGACCGGCAGTACTTCAGACTGGCAGCACTTTAAAACCGTTTTTAATGAAACAGTGTGATATTCCTCATTCATGTTTACTGATGCAAATGGCGCAGACAATGGCAGATTTGGCACATTTTGTTTGAGACCTTCTTGTCTTTCAAAGACAATTACTCAACCATGGAATAAGTTTGGTGTCATTTTTGAAAGGAAAGAACAATGTTTGTATTAATATGAAACAATATGGAAATGGGGTTCAACTATTTCTGATATAAAGCCGTTTTTGAAAGTTTGCAAACTTTTTGAGGAGTTTATATACAGTAAGCAAAAGAATTAAGGTACCAGTTGTGTTCACTCCTGTATATCCTAAATAATGACAAATGTGTCAAAATTAAAACAAGCAACCGATGCCTGTACTCTTTAGCTCTGATTTAAGACCTTATTTGTTGAAATTGGTTGAGAATTAAAGAAACGGTGATCCAAAACCTATTGTAGATACGAAATAAAAAGTTGCACTTTTGTGTTTTAATCAATGAAAGCACGACGCTAGTTTTTCGTGCTAATCAATGAAAGCCCGGCGCTACTTCTCTTGTTCGCGAACGCTTTGTGTACAAATCAATAGGGCATCGGCATGCAATGTGGCAAACTGCAACTTTTTCATTTGCATCTTCCTTGGGTTTTTGGATCGTCGTGTCTTTATTTCTTGAACAATTTCAACAAATGAGGTCTTAAATTCGAGCTAAAAGATGCAGCTATTAGCTGTGCTGGTTCCAATTATGACAGATCTGCCTTTATTCAGGATATACAGGGGTGAACATAACTGGTACCTTAATTATTTGGCTTACTGTACTTTTTGTGAACATGCAGTATTTGACCAGCTTTATGATTATATTAAGGGAAAACTGTTCAGCTGTCAGTCAGGATTTAGGGCGGGTTACATTACTGAGATTTCTTTAATATAAATGTCACCGATGACTGGTTCGATGCAATAGATAAGGGCAATGTCATAGGATTTGTTATGTTGGACCTTTAAAGGAATTTTGATATTATGCACCATGAAACTTTAATTGATAAATTGAAATTGTATTATCTCGATGTTGATTGTATGGCGTGGTTTAAAGATTACCTCTCAAACAGGTCACCTGTACCCTTAAGGGGTGGGGTATGAACGTTTGAACAGTATTTTTTGTGGGAAATGAGAGCACATTAGGCATATCGAATTGCATTCTGAATACGGAGAATTTTCTTCTGATATCAAATAATTTAGATTTTTTTTTAAATTCGCGACATACAGGGTGTAACAATAAAATTTGTACAATTTTGAAAATAGAATGACACAAGGATGCCGCTTATTTTTTGGTTCGATATTTATATGTCTATCAAGATAATTTTTTTAGCCACCAGATAAGCTTTGTTCCAATAAAATTGATGGTATACAAGTGAAGATATGGCCAATTATGTAACCTAGTCTTAAAACTGCATGGGCCACTTTTGTCTAAGTGTTACAAAAGTGACTGAATATAGAGTTGAACCATGGACCAGCCTGGACGGTGCTCTTATAATAGGTAGTTTTAAACAATGGGGTATTCGAAGTGGTAGGAATGATTACAAATAATGGAACATCTTCTTGAGTTTTTGAAAGTCATAACTAAGCACTGAAATAACAACCTCATTTACTAGAAATCGTGGCTGCAGCTCAACAACTTCAACCCTAATTTTCGTTGGAAGAGCGTATTTTTATGGTTGTGACATTCGGTAGTACATGGAGTCATGCAGTAACCATAAGATCACGTCTTCCATCAAGGCATACAATTACATATACCTATGAGAAGTGTGTAAAATGTATGAGAAATGCTGGAAATAGAGGTCGCCCCAGAACAGCTAGAAGCCCAGCTGAACTTAATTTCAAAATTGTATTGTTTTGTAGTTATGGATGCAAAAACTGTTCTCAGTTTTACCAATAATATCTCAGGGATATGAGAAATTACTTTATCTATAAGATAATTTGAAAGAATATTCATGACTTCATTTATTTATAGAGTTAAAGAAATATCATATTATTATTAAGTTAGTGTTAATTATACGAAGAAACGCCACTTATAATTCTTTTGTGTCAGTTCTTTGATGTTTAATGCACGATAAGCATATCTACGCGGTTCAAACTTGATATGCACAAACATGGCAAAAATGGCCCAACACGTTTTCTGGACGATTTAATTAATCGAACATAACTTTTGAACCCAATCTAGTAAAGAGGCCAACTAAACGTCTTATTTTAGCCAATATATTACTGATTGTATTGCATGCAACATTTGTGCTTCAACTCTTTTAGTTTGTTCCTGAGGAGTCAAAGTGCAATTGTACAAATTTTATTGTTACACCCTGTAATACACATTTTATGGCAAATGATTAAAAATTTATATTTTAGATATTATTTTTGGTGGGAAATGAGAGCACATTAGACATATCGAATTGCATTCTGAATACGGAGAATGTTCTTCTGATATCAAATAATTTTGATATTTTTTTTAATTAGCGACATAATACACATTTTATGGCAAATGATTAGAATTTGATATTTTTGATATTAACAGTCCTCGAAGTAAACTTTCTAAATCTAATGATATGTACTTAAAGTGTATGTAGCTGGGATGAAAAGCCGACGATCAATTGAAAATTGTGACCTTTTGTATTGAAGATATGGATTTTTCCCAAAAAACACACATAAAAAATAGGTCTTTTCGGCAGAAAAGATGTATATATATCTTCAATATAAATGGTCACAATTTTGGAGATTGAGATTGCCCAGTAACAAGTGAAAAAGCAAGCGAAAAGTGGGGACTAATGCTGAACACTAAGGAGACCAAAATCATAATCAGATGAAAGGAAAGACCAAGGTGACAACTTCACACTTGATGCCGGTGTCATTAATAAAGAGGGACAGAGTTTTGTGTTTCAGGTATCCATCATCAACACCAGATCCAGAAGCGACTGTACCTAAGAGATCAAGCACCAGCCTGGCTAGATATGAGCGTGATAGATGCAACAAGGACTGTTGCTAACCAAACTCGATGGCGAGCTCTCATGAGGACCACTCCTGCATTATGTGTATGCTATGGGACGGGCCCGGGGGGACGGGGTCTCTGTTGTGTGATTTTTTTCTATGTAAAAAGGGCCTCTTTAAAACATTGAAACTGGTGGTCATATTGATTTATGTTCAGTGGCGCAGCCAGGTCTTTTTTAAAAAGGGAAAGGGGTGGGAAACTCTTTAATTAAAATGGTCCAAAAATACAAACAAAAGCCTTCATTGTATTACTGGGACGTCATTGCACTGGACTATTTCGGCGCCCGGGAATTTTGAATATCGCGTGTTGAGAGACGGCTGTATTAATTCGTTTTTATGGTCAATGTGAGTTTGTTTCAAATAAAACCACGTGATTCGTGCTTGATAATTAATTTTCTTCTATGTATACAGTTCAGCACCCCTGGTGGGGAAGACGAACCGGGTTGTGGTGTGCGCATAGATGCAAAGTTGCTGGTAGTTAATGACTTGTGTCTTGAATCTCCTCTGGCAAACTATTCCACTCCTTAAGAGTCCTAGGTAGAAAAGAGTGCTTAAAACAGTCTTTGGATGATTGTACTTCAATAAATGCTTTGCTGTGTGAGCGACGTGTTGTACGTGTGACCTGGCGTAGCAATGTTCGGATAGGGATGGGCAGGTAACCCTGATATGCTTTCTGGCATATAATTTTCTAACATATAAAGCATAATGTTGTGATTGCCGGAGCAAAATTGTCCACCAAACAATATGCCAAATGGCTTCAATTAGGTCATCATTTTGCAAAAGTTTCTGACTTATGAAGGGAAACATCCCCCTTCTGACACGCCCCTTATATATCAATTTGTAAGCGCTCTTTAGCAAAGTCATAGTTCATTGATTTTACAACCGTATGAAAAATCAGGCGAAAATAGTAGTAACTTTTTGCACAAGATTTGCAATTTTAAGGGGGTACTACATCCCTGTGGTAAATTTGTGACTATTTTTGTATTTTTCTCAAAACTAAAAACACACTGGTAGCAAAAGTTATGTATATTGTTGGGGCAAGGAATCCAATTACTACACTGAAATTTCAGTGACTCAAGACTGAAATGAGGTACATCCTAGCGGTACCTCATTTCTTATCATAAATAACGAACCGCTTGTCTTGGGTCACTGAAATTCCAGTGTAATAATTAGATTCCTTGCCCCTATAATATACATAACTTTTGTTAACAGTGTGTTATTAGGTTTTAAGAAAAGTGCAAAAATAGTCACAAATTTACCACAGGGGTGTAGTACCCCCTTAAGAGAATTGGCCATTGCTCATTCTAATGACGCCAGTATAATAAGTGTGCTTTATCATTTAATCTTACTATAATCTTACTATAATTCACCGGAATCTGTCTGTCTGTCTGTCCGCATCTTTTCTCGGAGACTGGGTCGCACGTTCCTCAAACTTGTGGGTGGGTGCAGCTTGATATGAGGAAGAGCCAGCTTATATTTTTAATGTCAAAGGTCAACGACCGGGTCAAGTCTAATTTCGAATTGCTTCTATGGAGCTCAAACTTGGTGGGTGTGTTGACCTTGGACTAACAAATAAAAGTTTCCACGGTGACCTTTTCGTCAGACCTACGGTTAAGAGGTCATAGGTCAAAACATGTAGAAATTTCAAATTGCCCCTATGGGGCTCAAATTTGGTGAGTGTGTGGATCTTGGACTAACAAACAAAAGTTTCCACGGTGACCTTTTTGTCAGACCTACGGTTAAGAGGTCATAGGTCAAAAAAGGTAGAAATTTCAAACTGCCTCTATGGAACTCAAACTTGGTGGGTGAGTGGTGCTTGGACTAACAAACAAAAGTTTCCACGGTGACCTTTTGTCAGACCTACGGTTAAGAGGTCATAGGTCAAAAAACGTAAAATTTTTAAATTGCTCATATAACGGAGCTCAAACTTTGTGGATGGGTGTAACTTTGGCCAAGGAAGATCAGGTTTGCGTTTGTTAGGTCAAATTGCAAAAAGCTGCAATTGAGCTCAGCTGTGAGGAAAGTGATCCCAGCCAAAGGACACATCCTGATCTTGAGATCTGCAAAAGCCAATAACCATGATAGCCGAAAACCTCGAAATACGGGTAACCGCCTAGTTACTATACGGGTAACCGCCTAGTTACTATAATTCCTTTTTTTTTAAACAATTCATACCTTTCCATGCATAAAACATAGCACATCCCCAGTGAGTGCCCTGTATGGGCGGCCGTGAGGGCCAAAAGGGTCTCAAAACTACACAAGGGTCTCAAAAGTACAATAAGGTCTCAAAAACACACAAAGGTCTCAGAAATAAACACACAGTAATGTCTCAATAGCACAATACGGTCTCAAAAACAGAGAAAGGTCTCAAAAACAGAGAAAGGTCTCAAATACAGAGAAAGGTCTCAAAAACAGAGAAAGGTCTCAAAAACAGAGAAAGGTCTCAAAAACAGAAAGGTCTCAAAAACAGAGAAAGGTCTCAAAAACAGAAAAAGGTCTCAAAAACAGAGAAAGGTCTCAAACACAGAGAAAGGTTTCAAAAAAAAGAGAAAGGTCTCAAAAACAGAGAAAGGTCTCAAAAACAGAGACAGGTCTCAAAAACAGAGAAAGGTCTCAAAAACAGAGAAAGGTCTCAAAAACACGCTATGGTCTCAAAAACACGTTAAGGTCTCAAAAACACGTTATGGTCTCAAAAAAACGCTATGGTCTCAAAAACACGTTATGGTCTCAAAAACACGTTATGGTCTCAAAACACGTTATGGTCTCAAAAACACGATGGTCTCAAAAACACATTATGGTCTCAAAAACACGTTATGGTCTCAAAAAGACGTTATGGTCTCAAAAACACGTTATGGTCTCAAAAACACGTTATGGTCTCAAAACACGTTATGGTCTCAAAACACGTTATGGTCTCAAAACACGTTATGGTCTCAAACCAGGTATTACAACCGACCTTTATATGGTCGAATCCAACCAAAAGTGTACACGGCATGTTCAGGGCCATAACTTAAAAGTATTAATCAATTGGCATTCATTTTTGTATTGTGTTTATTCGCCTTGATCATACGCTTCGCGCCATATATAATAAGACCCCCTTCTGTGAAAAACTTAGACACAGAGACCCCAAAACATGCTATTTTTACCCATTTTTTCAAAATATTTCTTAAAGTATTTTTAAAAACGTCTAAATCAGTTATGAAAAGAAGTCATTGGATTGAATCTAAATTGATTTCCTGAAAGGCGTGTATTCAAAGATTGCCTGTTCAATTTTTCACATATTTGTACATAATTATGAATTTTTTGTGATCATTTTTTGAGTGGTATTTTTTACATTACCTACGAATACAATTTTTCATAGCACTAGATATATCTTTAAAAATGGAAATCACTAATAAATGCGCAATTGATACAAGCTTTGATATGTCCAATACTGAAATGCATTGCATTCGGGCATCTTTATCATTGTGTTTAGCTGCCAGAAATTCTAAATGGCACAAAGGTAGGTTTGGTAAAAAATATGCATTACCTCCGAATACATGTTAAAAGCTGTGTCATTTCCACAAAGTGAGAGAATAGTAAACAATAGTTAAGCAATAGGTGCAGGGTAATATACTCTTTATTTCTACCAAGTTTCAATAGCCTGCGTTTAAATATTTCTGAGATGTCAACAATAAAAGCAAGTATTCGTAGGTAAATTTCGGTAACCGAATGTTACCTACGAATACAATTTGACATCATGACAGTATTGTGAAACACCGCCATTCATGCCAATGCCCATATTGGTACATAACGAAGGCCTGTATGTTTGCTATCAAATCATATGTCAATGAAAGTTGCGAATTCACATACATGCCCACCATGCAAAACTGAATACGGCTTAATTGTTGAAAAATATGTACTGAAATAGACGACGGTCTGCTCATTTGAAAGAAAAATCAGATTCAAAGAAGATTAGAAGGGGATAAATACTTGGATTTGTCAACTGTCATGTGTGCTTCATTATAAATGTTTACCGACCTTCTGGTGTCTGAGTAATTTGTGTCCAAATTGATTTATTCGAAGGTAACTTTTGACGTTTTCGCTAAGGTTACCTACGAATACCATGGAAAAAACGACTGTTCTCATTGTCTCATGATCTAGACAACATAATGATGGACTCTGGTATAAAGCTAATTGTAGTTGCCCTCAAACGAAAGGCCACAAGACGTAACTGACTCCAAGATGGACTTCACAAGTATGCAATAACGGTTTTAAGCGAGTTGTGTGCAATTAAGCAAATTAAAGTCACTTTAGTGCCTTTGTTTCTTACTTCAATACTCTTTCAACCTCTGTGAACCGACATTATTAATACATGATAGGGTCTAAAGTATCAATAAACGCACATAAAGAAAATGATACATTCAAAGTGCTTTATAAAATGAAGTTTTGATTGGGATATCAACCAAAAGTCTAATTCTTACCTACAAATACTGAAATGTTACTTACGAATACAGCATAATACATGACATGTGTAATGAAGTGTCACTACCAATGGAAATTAATTGTCAAAAACTTTAAGCGGTACCCCAGGACACTATTATTACCCATATACGGATTCATTCAACAATTATTTATTATGTAAAATTGCTGATTAACTACTTGTATATCAAAATGAAGTGGTCAAAATCTTGCTAAAAGCATCAAAAATTTTTTGATCTAAGGTACTAGCATTTATTCATTTGGACGTACCATCTGAAAGAGATCTAAAACTACCATTTTATTAATTCATTACCATAATAGCAAACTTTAAACCTCTAAACTCAATATAGATATTGTTAAATCGCTCGTGTTACCTACGAATACCCGGGTTTGTTCACCTTTTCATTAGTAAAGCGTTAGGTGTATGCTGATAATTCCTAATATTCTTGAAAACATATATCCTAGTCGTTCTTATACAATGTGTAAATTGATTCATACTCATTTGATAAATAAAATACAGAAACTGACCTAAACTTCATTTTCAAAAATAAACTAGCATAAATTGACTAAGATCATATTGATCGCGTTATAAAAATAAAACAAATATTTTCTGGTTGAGCTAGCATTTTCCTGACACCCTGTGGTCTACATTACACGAAAAAAGCGTTAATGGGAATATTCCATTTGTTTTAGGTTGATTAGTATTGCGATAGTGAAAGCATCCTAGTGGTATTCGTAGGTAACATTGGGTTTTGATATCACATTTACTATCACACGTCCTGGATTTATTTTTCAAGATTAGTAATGGCACTTTTGGTTCCTATAAGGCCAATATGTCATCAATCAATGGGCAAAAGGAAAAAATTGTGGAGACATTTTTATTTCGGACTTTTATTTTTGGCCCGTGGACACTTTTGGTTGGATTCGACCATATGTGCAGTACCGCATGCAGTACTATACTGCACACATCAGCAGGCGAAACTACACATTCCGTCACGCACTTCCGCATGAGGAACTACATATCCCAACTTGCATTTCCGCATGCGGTGATGCAGGTCAGGATGTGCAGTTCCGCATGGGGAACTGCAATATTTTGGTGTATTTCCGCATGGGGAATTTCGGTATATAGGCCTATGGATGGGTCATTTTGTTTTCAAAATTGTCTTAATTTCTTTTGGAAAATAGACCAACTTTGCATCACTGCAGCCAAAATGTTTCTCAAATTGCTTGCGGTTGTAAGTTGTAAAAACTAAGACAATTTGTGTTAGACAATTTGTGTTAGATTTGGCCAAAACTTTTGTCCAAATTTCTTACAAAATTACAAGTTGGACTTAAAAAGTCTTATCATATAATGCGACTGAAAAGAAATTTTGCATATTTGAACACGTTCCTAACGTTTTCCTACACCTTTAGGGTGTAATATAGAAACGTTGCCCAAAATATATGTGCCAAAATTGCTTGCCCTCCTCCCCACCCTTTCGACCTGCCAAAATTACTTGACCCGCCCTTTCGACCTGCCAAAAATGCTCCCCCTTTGACATGCCAAAAATCTTTGCGCCCCCCCTATAATTCACCACCCGGCCCCGGGGGTACAATTTATTGCACCACCCCTGACAAGTTCAGGCACCTAGAGGTGTAAATTATGAATTGAATAGAAATTTAGTATGAAATGGGTCTATTGAGAAGATTTATCAATTTTGTCCAGGTATTTGGAACATGGGATCACTCAGGGTCCTGGGTCCACCCCATAATATGGGGCATATCCATGTTGGTATATCACTGTGGAGGATGAATCTTATTCAAAAATTGAGTTTTATTGGAATTCAGCAGCAGGCATTGCATTCACTAATTTGGATATTTTCAAAACAACTTGCACCTCCCTCATCAAAACAAAACTTCACTGAAACCCTCAGTTTTTGGCAAAAATCAATGCCTGTTTTACACCACAGAAAAAAAGTCTTCTTTGTGCAAGGGGTAAATGTGAAAGATAAAAGGCATCACAAAGAGAATATTTTGAGGCAATTTATGAATTGTTTTCAGCTCAAAAACATTGACATATTTTGCTTAAAATTGTTTTCTTTATAAATTTGGTTTTTTTCTTGTTTCACCCCTTGCCATTAAAAAAGCTCAACAATTAACTTGTCTAATATTGATCAGCACATACACCAGTCACCATGAAAACAAACACATAGATACATGTTAAATTGTATTCTTATTTATAGTCACTTTATTTTTCTAAACACACACAAGTATTCCAACATGTGGTCAATATACAGGGTGAGTCAAAAAAACTGCAATAGATCAAAGAATCAATATTTATGTAAGAACCAAGTCGAACTTTCCCAATATTGAAAAAATTTATAAATGCTACACTCAATGGCCACCTTCGGTAAAAATATGAAGTGAATCGTGACTACCGTTTAATTTTTATGAGTCCTTTTGCTGCGATACCCAATTTCGTTATTTGTCCACGAGGTACCATGTATTTTGAATGAGAGCACACAGTGCACGCTAAAGACACCAGATCTTAAACTGACTTTAACTTAAATAAGGTTGTTTTGGCGTTATCTTAATTTCTTTTTTTTCTGTTCAAACAAACTTTCTAACATTTCTTTAAGTCCTTCATACCTCACTTGACTCCAACACCAGTTTTTTAATCCCAATATATATGTCCAACGTTTTGAATATTTTGAAATTCACTCCACTTCAATTTGCGCGCTTTTCATTTTGACATTTGAATAACCCGCCTACAAATTTGTATCTTTTTGAAAGAGAATAAACATCTTTAAAGTAAAGGTAAAATGAAAATAACAACAAATAATGTTTCTTCTCCTTAAACAAGACCAAGGGCAATAACAGTTTGGGTGCTCCATTTTATTTTAATGCCAATGAGGTTAAGAAAATGGCACTTGTTCCAAATCTACCTAACACAGAGAGTGGGCTGATGTTAAAATTTTAGATGTCTCGTGGACAAACATTAAAATTGGGTAGCGCTGTAAAATGTGTCATAAAAACAAAACGGTAAATGCTAATTCCTTACTTTTTTTCACACAAGGTCACTGATGGATATACCATATATAAAATGTTTTAAAACCTAAAAAGTTCAACTCGGTTCTTGAATAAAAATGGATTCTTTTCTCTATTGCACTTTTTTTGACTCACCCTGTACATGTATGATTCAAACAAAAATACACAAAGTTGTAAAACCTAAAGCATGTGTTACATTTTTAGAATTATTAATAAATTTGTTGTTTAAAATTATCAAATTTTACTAGCAGTGCACGTATTATTTTGAATATGCATAATTAACATTAAAAGTTGGGTTGTTTGTCTGTCACTTTTTAATTGATTTAAGGAATATCAACAAGGAATTACAAGAATCATAACAAAGCAGCCATGAAAGTGAAAATTTTAGCTCTTTTGACTTTGGGAACTCAGGCCTGTACATGGGGGAGTGGGGGAGGGGTGCGACCACACCTTCACCCCCAAATTTGTACAAGTATACACAAAGTACTAAAATATCACATTTTTGCTTGCACATTTTTGTGAGCATAGCAAGCAAAAAAATCAGTTTTTTTTACGCTTTTTTGGTCAAAAAAGGTGAAAATTCCACTTTTCACAATATCACCCCCCTGAAACAAGTGCACTTTCTCAAAATCAGCATCTCCAAAAAAAGCCTGCGTACTACGGGCCTGACGGAACTGTGACCTCTAAACTTACAGCTAAAGAGCATTACTTCTTGCCATTTATATAAAGCACTTATGATTTAGAGCTAATAATTCTGTTTGTACTGAATTTATTCCTAAAAATCACGGAATTCACCTTTAATGCCAAATTTGAGTACTTTCTACCACTTTTATGAAAGTACATAAAATATTCTGAATCAGCACCCCAAAATTGACTAAGAACACTTCTCAAACCTTGTATAGCTCTCTGTGTAGACCCCAGTCCGAAACCCCGTCAGTCCGACACCAGCGCCTTAGACCGCTCGGCTATCAAGTCTTGATGGTGTCATGATGAAAATTTAAAAATATAATCACAACTTCATTACTTCAACATACCACGTGACAAGCAAATACAGAAAACGTACCATATTTTGGAATTTTATTTGTTTAAAAACATTAATGTGTATTAATAGCGCTCAATTGTTGATAACTGCGTGTTTTATAATTATACAGAAATAGGAATGAGGTAGTATAATCGATTTTGATTCACACGAACTCGCCGTATACTAAAAGCATAGATTATCAATGTGGCGTGGCCTACCATTTTTCTTGTAGCTTCTTTTATACACGTCGATGTTTTCATCAATTACACAATTAATCCACATTAGACCCATAATTTTATTTCAGGAAATAAAAATTAGATTACCATAAAAACGAAACAGTTATCATTGGTTGGATCTAATGTAATTTATACATGGAATTTTCAGCGTTTTTTCTATCGCCATTCTCGCTCAATTAAAAAGTATTTTGGCGTATATAAAATTGAAATAAAATTTTCTGCCTCATAAACGACATCAAATGTGCCACAATTGGGTATCACGAATCGTTATATATGATGTGCAGTTAATATTCATATTTTCTTTTATACAGAGGATGCTTCAGTTTTGACAGGAAAAATATTTCACTCGGTTATTTTAAAAAGGTAACCACGCTTCCCTAGAATGTGCAATAATTAGAATTAAAATTTGTCTTATTCTAACAGCAAGCGTTTCTAAAATGCAGTATGGCGAAATGTGGTGTAGATATTTTAACAAACCATCTAACCCAATAAGTATGATAGGGCCTATATTGCGACGAGCTTAGTAACTTAATTTAGCATGTGATCCTAGCATCCTTTTTTATGACATTTTTCAGTAGATATCCACGAAAAAAGCTTATTCACAAAATTTCAATCCGATTTTGCGTTTGCGAGTTACGCATGATTATGTGTATTATTCCATAGGCCACTGTTGTAATTTCGATCTGGTATACCGGTACCAGAACAAAATTCTAATTTTTTGCTAAATGAATTAATCTGCAAGAAATATTTAGTATGTAAACATTATGTAGCCAAAATTTCCCAATGGTATAAAAATCTCAACTTTTTTGTTGTTGAAAAAGTGGGGATGAGGCTGTGGATCACGAAATGCCCTTTTAACTGCATGTCAAAGCACGTAGCCATTTGACTTAAACTTTTGATTAATACATCCAATTCGGAAATGTACCAAAAATTGCATTTCCCCATGCGGAAATACGCCAAATATATTGCAGTTCCCCATGCGGGACTGCAAGCGGATGTTGCAGTACTGTATGCGGTACTGCATATATATACGGTCGGTTGTAATACCTGATTTGAGACCTAGACGTGTTTTTTAGACCAAGATGTGTTTTTGAGACCAAGACGTACTTTTGAGACCCTTTTGGCACTCACGGCGCGGCCGCCGGGGTCAAAAGGGTCAACGCCGAGGAATACTATGGGCGGCCGTGGTGCTCAAAAAGGGTGTCAAAACACGTTCATGTCTCAAAAACACGTCTAGGTCTCAAATCAGGTATTACAACCGACCGTTATGTGCAGTCTATGTCTCTGAGGTATATGTCTCTGTTTTTGAGACCATAACGTGTTTTGAGACCATAACGTGTTTTTGAGACCATAACGTGTTTTTGAGACCATAATGTGTTTTTGAGACCATAACGTGTTTTTGAGACCATAACGTGTTTTGAGACCATAACGTGTTTTTGAGACCATAACGTGTTTTTGAGACCATAGCGTGTTTTTGAGACCATAACGTGTTTTGAGACCATAACGTGTTTTGAGACCTTAACGTGTTTTTGAGACCTTTTTCTGTATTTGAGACCTTTCCCTGTTTTTGAGACCTTTCTCTGTTTTTGAGACCTTTCTCTGTTTTTGAGACCTTTCTCTGTATTTGAGACCTTTCTCTGTTTTTGAGACCTTTCTCTGTTTTTGAGACCTTTTCTGTTTTAGAGACCTTTCTCTGTTTTAGAGACCTTTCTCTGTTTGTGTGACCTTTCTTTGATTATGAGACCTTTCTCTGTTTTTGAGACCTTTCTCTGTATTTGAGACCTTTCTCTGTTTTTGAGACCTTTTTCTGTTTTTGAGATCTTTCTCTGTTTTTGAGACCTTTCTCTGTTTTGGAGACCTTTCCCTGTTTTTGAGACCTTTCTCTGTTTTTGAAACATTTCTCTGTATTTGAGACCTTTCTCTGTTTTCGAGACCTTTCTCTGTGTTTGAAACCCTTTTCTGTTTTTGAGACCTTTCTCTGTTTTTGAGACCTTTCTCTGTATTTGAGACCTTTCTCTATTTTTGAGACCTTATTGTACTATTGAGACCTTGTTGTGTGTTTGTTTCTGAGACCTTTCTCTGTTTTTGAGACCTTATTATACTTTTGAGACCTTATTGTGTGTTTATTTCTGAGACCTTTATGTGTTTTTGAGACCTTATTATACGTTTGAGACCTTGTTGTGTGTTTATTTCTGAGACCTTTGTGTGTTTTTGAGACCTTATTGTACTTTTGAGACCCGTGTGTGCTTTTGAGACCCTTTTGGCCCTCATGGCCGCCCATAGCCCTGCCCAGAGTTTTATCATGGATAGCTGAGCTGTTGAATCAGAACAGGATTAATGATGGGCAGGTCAGAGGGATTAGGGGATGATAAATTAAAATGGTCTACTACAGTAGACTACAGTTAGAGCCAAATTTTAGGAATGTCATTTTGGAGTCATCCTGGGTCACCCAGGGCTCAACTGAGGTCAAATTACTAAAAACTGTTGTATGGGCATGAAACTTGGTGGGTACAGTCAACACTTTGAGCCAAATTTTTGGAAGGTTAGTTCGGGGTCATCTGAGGTCAAATTAGTAAAAACTGTTATGGGCATGAAACTTGATTGGTACAGTCACCATTTAGATCCAGATTTTGGGAAGGTCATTTGGGGGTCACCAGGGTCGAGGTCAAATTTGTAAAAACTGTCGGATGGGCATGAAAGTCACCATTAGCTAGGGTAATCGCACCCAGCCGAGAACCGCCAAATACGGGTAACCGCCTAGTGACACAAAATTTGAAAAATATTGTAAGGAACACTTAGGACTTTTAAAACCTACATTTTGGTCAAAAAATGTGCTTGGATAGGTAGTTTTCAACAGATTTACCTCATTTTTTTTAGGGAGAAGTGTTAGCTTTCGTTTGATATAAAAAATATTCTTCTGATTGGATGAAGGGAACACTTGAAGTTTCGACAAAAATCAATCGCAGAGGACCAATTTCCAGCTAGAAGCTCCACAGCTCTTACGATGCTATGCACTCAACCGTGTAGTGTAATCAAAGACTGCGTGGAGACAATTCACTGCTTTCTTGGGAACTTTTGGACGAAAATGTATGCTCAGGTGTATCGAGGTGGAGATGGTTTATAATAAGAGAATCGTTTTTGTATAGAAACCTTTCCATATGCGTCGCGCAATCATTAGAAAAAAACCCTTATTTCAACCCCCCGTCAAAACAATTCATTACCATATGTCGTAGACAGATGGGTCAAACTATACTTTTTCTTTTCTAAAGTTTTAACCAAGTCCAAGCAATTTTGAACTTGACCCCCCTGGAAAAGTTAGCCTATAAGTTAGCCTATGCCTACTGTATCTCTGCCAAATACAGCAAATTTAAAATGATTTGCAACATTTACGGACATTTTTCGGACTATTAATGAGAATGGGCCTGTTAATAATGTAGTACTAGTATTAATAGTTATTACTAGTAATAATATTATTTATAAAGCTATTAAATAGATCAGCAATAACTAAATAAATATTACCTAATCCAATATCTTTTCATGTTGTTTTTGGATAGTAGCCTACGGCACTAAAAAGAGATTTCTGGTTCTTTTGACACAAACCACTTTTCAAAAAGCTATTTTAAACTCCGTTTTCACTGGATACATGCCATGAGCATGATGAGAATTTGACATCAGACTTATTCATATTCAAACTTCAGTATACCGTAAATTGTTATGAACTTTTTTCATTTGAAGGAACCAACCGTGCGCGTTACGTGCCTTATTCTCATTTTGTCTCCTTTTTAATCTAACGTATTATCGTTAAATTTTCGTGTTATCATTGTTGAATTTGTCATGATTAGACTTGTATATCCAGACATGACGTCTATAGCACAGATAAACATTATCATTTACCATTGTTTACCTCATCTGCACAAATACAGCATCTTCTCGCACTTATGATGCTAATGAACTTGAAGTCGGGATACTGGGGTGACATCATACTGATTTCTCTTTGCTCCATACCGGCCAATTCGAAGTGCGACACATTGTTGATAGCCCAAAGGCACACATACAAGGATATATGGTCAATTCATACTTTAAGGATGTCTCCGGTAATCACAACAGTATGCCTTATATGATAGAAAATTAATTATCAAGCACGAATCACGTGATTTTATTTGAAACAAACTCATATTGTCATATTGACCATAAAACGAATTAATACAGCCGTATTGTCCAGTGCAATGACGTCCTAGTAATGCAATGAAGGCTGACAACAATTGAGCAGAAGTAACCATGACGTCATTGCACTGGATAATTTCGGCACGGGAATTTTGAATATCGCGTGTTGAGAGCCGGCTGTTTTTATTCGTTATGGTCAATCTGAGTTTGTTTCAAATAAAACCACGTGATTCGTACTTGATAATTGCTTTTCTAACATATAAGGCATAATGTTGTAATTGCCGAAGTCATACTTTAATGACATATGGCCAAGTCATACTTCATATTCGATACAAAATTATTTGATTCAACATTCATTATTCTGTTTCAATTTTTTTTTCTAAATTCTTAACGAACGTTTGTTGATGGGGAAGACATCGAATACAAAAACAAAAGTTTGAATCAGGCCAAAGACATCCGATCATCGATCAAACTACACTTGTTTATTTGAATACTACAGATTGGTGAATAAATTAAGGCCAAGGTGATGCAACTGGATCGTCATATATCTTCCTGTGGGTCACTAATATTAGACAAAATATGTTAGCCAGTTCTGGAATCCCAGAATTCCAAGGTCAGAGTTTATACCAGGGGTCAAAATTCAAAGTTATTCAAATTGTGTTAAAAAAAATTCCAAAATACTCCTCTGGTAATAAGGATTCCGAACTTGAAATAAAGAGTTTGACCTATCTATGACTTATCATTCTGGAGTTATGAGCAAAAAGGTCATAGAAAACACCCTCCGATTTTGATGAAAATGGTCTCAAAATGTTCGTCTTGTTATAACACGTTCAATAAGGAATAATTTACAAAACCTGAGATGTGTTGTTACCGGAAAGGGGTCAATACGCACTCAAGTCCTATTGGTTTTAACATATTTGGCTATTTCCTAGGTAACCAAATGTCGTAGATAGTGTAAACTATTCTTTTTCTTGATTGCTAATTACAAGATGAAAACTTTGAGATAATAAGCCCAATCGGCATTGGAAATTTGCAATGCATTGTAGGACAGTTTTTGCAATTTTAGGACACTTTGTCCTTTGACCTTTCAGAAAATTCAGAAATATTGGGTTTTGTATGTACAAAATATAATCTAAAATGTTTTACAATATTTAAAACAAATATAAAAAATATTAGTGTTTTATAAATTAATTATTTGGTATTTTTAATGATCAAAATTGTGACAATAATAAGAAAATTAATAATAATTACGTAAATTTTCCCGATATGTCAGAGGTCAAAGTGTCCCAAAACTGCTCTCAAAAACCGGAAGTTAGAATGGCGATTGGGCTTATTTTCATCAAAAGTGGAGGAAATTTACTGTTTTGACCCATGTGGAGCCCAAATGTTGACCTTCGACCTTTTTACTCATTTCTGAATCCTTATGACATGTAGGCCTATGACCAGCGAAATATTTCAGGATTGGTTTTAACAAAATTTTATAAATTTTGAAATTTGACCCCTGTATAAACTTTGGAATTATGTGATTACATAATGGATAACGTATTTTTCCTAATAAGTGAACCACAATGACAGTATTTGCCAATTTTGTTGCTTGTATCACATTGGGCTCAGTTGTGACTCCAATCTGCAGCACTATTTACTTTCAAGATAGCAAAGCGTGGAAGTGCAAGGTTATTTTAAAGTTCGTGATAGTAGGTTGTTTATCTATCCATCTGTTGTAGGGTGAAAAATTCAGTTGAGGACTAGAAAATTTCTAGGGTGAACAACCTGTAGTTTCTAATTTTGCAACTTAGAACCTTGTACGTCACATCATTTTTCTTCAAGAAAACTAGACAACTTTTGGGCACCAAAAATCTTCACCTAATACTAGCATTTCAAAATGCCTATCCTATTGTACTCTTGAAATCCATTGAAATTAACCTTTTACATCTCTTGTTCATTAGACCATGATGAAATTATGATGTTATCCTTCAAATGTGTTAGATAAAACAATTATTAAAACCAATAATTGCACTATGTGCATTTACTGGTTGTTCGAAATTTAAATTTCAGTGCAGTGACAAAACGAACAAACAATATAATAACAAATTACTTCGACTTACTACTGAATATTTTATAGAATGGTCATTTGCCCGGGCATTTGCCACTCATTTTACTTTAAGAGTAAGCGTGAAAAAGTAAGGACAATAATTTGTTAAAATTAACATTAACAGAATACGAGCTATATGCTTCTATAAAACTTATAGGCTACAGTTGCTCACAGCCCAAGTTTATAAGCTTATACCTATAGCTCTTATTTTTAAGCGTTGTGCATTTTGTTGTTAACAAACTAATTTGAGCTGATTGTCAGCCTTTTGGGCATGTACAATCAAGTCGACAATTTTGCAATTTCTTATTCTGCACAAACATGACAAACTTTTATATTAGGGGCTGTGCAATAATTATGAGCCCTGGGGGAGGGTAAAATTGGGGGGCAAGAAATTTTTGGCGAAACAATTGTTGGCCAGCCGAGGGGGGGGGGCAAGCGATTTTGGCACAAGATTCACGGGCACCTTTTAATAAAATGCTTTAAAAAGGCTTAGGAAAACGTACGGTACGGAAAGGCTGAAATATGCAAACTTTCCTGCTAACTGGGCTCGCAACATACATCTAGACCATTTAAAGTTTGGAATTTGGGATCCCAAAAATTTGGCATGTTCAAGGGGGGCAAAGAATTTTTGGCGGGCCGAGAGGGGGGGGCAAGCGATTTTTGGTGGGCCGAGAGGGGGGGCAAGCGATTTTGGCGAGCCGTTCGAAATTTTACCCCGGGGCTGATAATTATTGCACAGCCCTTAGAGAGCCACATTTTTGGACAACGGTGCCAGCCAGGTTAAAATTAAGTTAATTAACCATAAGAGTCCCCGGCAAGAGTCTCATCTTTCTGATTAACCTGGCTGGCATTTCTGAAAAGTGACGAGTGAGCTGAGATATTTGGGTTGAAAAATGCAGTTTTTGTGATTTCCCCCCCTTTTTTTTTTAACCAAAAATGCCAATTATTAAAACAAATATAACTTTGAAAGTAAATATGGTATAAACTTCATATTTGCTGTTGAGAATACATGTCAAAAAAAAATTGTCTCTATATCTTGATGCAATATTTTTGGGGAAATGCCTTATTTTGATGATTTTGTTCAATTTTGACCAAAAAAAAATTTACATGGTAATAATGTCAAATGCTAATCAAAAAGGTCAATCATGACAACTTCCTGAAACCAAAGGTTTTTGACCTATGACCTCTTGAAAATCGAAGGTCAACATAAGATGATAGTTTTTGGCAGTTTTGCCATCAAAATCGACTGAATGGCAGGAAATGTGGTTGCTATGGTAACTGACCAACCTGACTCCTGCAACTATCCTATAATTGTGGTACTAGTTCATATAAATAAAATTAGTTGCAATAAACACTTTTGTATAGCAGGTATATAAAATTTTTGAAAAAATGACAATTTTTAGCTAAAACTTTCCATTTTTTAGCCAAAAACTTTTGATTTTCAAGAGGTCATAGATCAAAAAACCTTTGTTTTTAGGAAGTTACCATGATCCACTTGTTTGATGTAGGCCTACACATTCATTTCAATACATATAAAAAATACTTTTTATTTCAAATATCTAAAATTTTAATTTTTTTTTTCCATGTAAAATTCACTTTTGGTCAAAATTAAACAAAATCACTGAAATAATGCATTTTCCCTCAAATTTCCCTCGAAATATAAACATGCAATATTTTTGTTAACAAATATTGAATATACACATGACTGATACATGTGACATATTGTCTCCACAGCAAATATGAAGTTCATACTTTATTTACTTTCAAAGTTAAAGCTGTTTTTTAAATAAGCTATTCTAAACTCTGTTTTTTACTGGATAGAATTTTAACATCAGACTTTAAAAATTTGCTTACTCAGGCCTGTTTTTTACTAGCACTATGCGTTGACGATAACACAAGTAATCTACTCATATTTTTTGACCGCAAAAATTAGGGCTCTGACGTTGTGGCTGTTTGAATTGAGTCTTCCTTCCAGATATAATGTAATGTGAACAGTGACTTTGGGGTCCGCTAGGACAGAGGAATGATAATCATCAAACCATTCGGGGTTTACAAGAATAGTATGAATTTTCATTGCTTGGATTTATTTAAAACATTACAAAGTTTATAAGACCAAGTAAAAACTAAATCCGGGTTTTCAACAACAACAAAAGGGTGAGGAGGGGCTTTATATTTTTTATTTATAAAATCCAACAAGCATTGGTGTTTCCACGGTTCAAAGACGTAATAAAATGAAAGAGACATGCTGGGCAAAAGAACTGAACATATTATTTACCATGTTTACAGTGTTTGTTTTCATAGTTTTATTGTTGTAATGACACCATGTTACCACCAAATAGTAAATTAAAATGTCTACATACTGGCTTCGATCAACCCACACAGTAAGGCTGTCGATTTTTTTTTGCCAAAAGAACAAACTAAATTTGGAGTTCAAAAGCAAGTCTCAATTCACGATACGAATATGATAATAGCGTGTGCTCATTTCATAAACACTGCCAATAATTTGCTCTGCCTTCTATTTTTAGTTTGTCTCTTTCTCTGATAAGGCCAATTCATGCAAATAAGCACAGATTAGATCAGATATTTTTTTCAATTACTTTAATTACAAAGAAGTTATATATAGAACCGAGTTTATTCTGTAAGTACATACTGTGAAATAGCATACATTTGAAAATGTAAAAGAATTCAAGTTCATATGCATTAGTTGACACAATAATGTTTATAAAATATGATGCTTGCGAGTCTTTCTCAATTACAGACCCACAGGAATGCATTTAACCATCAGAGACTCTCCTACGATCCTTTTTGTGTTCCAAAACGAAACTTGAAACCAGACTCTTCAGGTACGAATACTTTCTTGATTCATTTTCTGCAACCATCCGAGTCTCCAACAGTTCCTATCGTACAAGTTGCATCTGTTTAAGCGTCACTTTTCAATGCTATATGAAGCACAGCAAAATCATCTTGGCATAAGGTTGCAATAATAGTCACATTTGCTCTATGGGAATTATTTCTAGTTTCTTCAATTACAACACTGTTTTTCATGTACCGGTACATTGTTCAATTTCACTTTTAAATATGGCAATTATTATTAAGCACCAGCTTTGCCGATGACTTGCTTTTAATTAAGTGCCCAGGGTGCTAATTCAATCAAATATGGTACAAGACTTTTTGTGGGAAGGGAAACAATGCCTAGAAAAACTGGGGGAAAGTGTTCTCTTTGTTCCGAAATTGAACAGTGCAATACTGGAAGTATCCATGGTGGCATGGTGTAAAGGACAATAAGAATAGATAAAGAGTTCAGATACAGAAGCTGATAAACACAATTTTCAACCATAAACACCACTTTTCGAGTTAAGGTCCCCTAAAAGTATATTGTTGGTCTAAAGTATATAGAAGTATTTAAATGGCAAAGACTTGAAGAATTCATCTTTTTTTTGCCCAAATGTTTTCGAACCACATAACAATTCTTGAGTAAAAAAAATGTATCATTAATTTTTAAAAACTAGATAAAAATATCTAGGACCAGTTAGTCCAAAAAACACAACAAGAAATGGGTCCTAGGTATTTTTAACTAGTTTTTAACAAAATTAATTAATTTTTTTTTTTTTTTTTTTTGTAAAATTTGGGCCAAAAATATTCGTTTTTTTTTGGAATGACCTCACAGATGAATTCATCAACTCTTTGTCATTCTACATATGTATACTTTTATATACTTTACACCAATAATTTAGCCCACAAATTCAGTTCCATAATTCCAGGGTTAAGATCACCCTTAAGTTAACCCCAACTTCAAAAATTCCAATTATTGTGAAACTATGATCAAAACCAGCACCTATTTTCTTATATTTGACCAGTTATATTTGCCTATCTTAGTATATCTCAAACCAATACAAATGCATACAATGCAATGACAGAACCAACCCGTTTTGGAAATTGAAGTGCTGAGTGGAGACTCACACAACCTTTTCTTCTATAGGCCGAATGGTATTACCAACTTATCAACTTTGGTACCTTATACAATATGATACGATGTAATAGTAGATAAGATAATTATACTATTAGGAATACAATATGATACCATATAATAGATAGGATAATTAAAAGGAATACTGGTTAATAAAATCATATAAGCATACTTACTGTAATGTATGATTCAGACCTGAAACGGGGTTATTTTAATCTGAAAATGTTACGATTCTTTTATCCCATTTTAAAGCCTACTGAATAAAAGTTGTACAAAAACAAAATTCAGTTTGACAATTACACTACAACTGGTTCGACCATTTTATGTCAATGCAACCAATTTTTTAGGCTTCCAGAAAATGATCTGTTATTGGCTCATTGCTTCATGAATATCAATACCGTTAATGAATACTTTTTTATGTGTGACCGACGACCACCGTACTGACTGACAATTATACAAGTTTCTTGTAGTTTTGACATTTTTTGACAATTTGCTGGCAAAAACCAAGCCCTGTTTTTCATAAAATTCAAGAACAAAACAGCTAACAAACAGCTAACAAAGCAGACATTTCAAAAGCTGCTATACTTTTGTACAGGAACAAGTGCAGAAAAAGGAGAAAACCAAAATTTAAAAGTATGAAATCCAACATAAGGCCAGGAGGACCTCTCACATGCATGCTTTATAAATGCAACTGCACTGTATAGAGGGCAGGTTTCCATGTTGCTAACTTGGATGAAATATTTCCCTGTTAGGCTGTTAGCCAGCCTATAGAATGTCTATTTTTGTCAAAGGGGCATTTGTCAACTGGCACAAATGCTGCTTTTACATGTGATTTTCTGCAACATTTTTGGATAAGATGTATAATCACTCATATTTGAAAAGGTGTAAAAATATGAAATTGTTTACATAAGAATTAAATGGGTATTTTGTGGTTTTAGCATCCTCTTTTTTATAGGATATAGTTCTCCACAAAAAAATTCAGTTGATTCAAAAGTTTCACATAATTACACATATTACAGCAATTTATGGGCCACAGTGTTGTAATTTCAGGCTGTTGACAGCCCCAAAATACAAACTGAATGATATATTTGTCAAACGACTGAATCCAGAAGAAAGTTTATGGGGTTTTACACACAACCATTATATAGTCTTAGGTTTCTGATGGTATGAAAATCCCAACAGTTTTGGAGAAAGTTGGGGGTGAGGCTAAGAATCACAAAGTGCCCTTTTATAATAACTGAAAGTGACAGCTGACGATTTGGAAACAAATGCTCACACAAAATCATTTCACTGAGAGCACCACCAATATGCCTTTTGTATAACTTGGAAGATGGAAATAATTTTATATTGGAGTGGTGGAAAATTTGCCTTGCTGGCTACCAGACATTTCTGTCGGACATTTCTGTCTCTGATAAGTGGAAAAAGAACAAAATCATATCAATAACCTGGACGCAACGTTCCCGGAACCACCGCTAGGTGGCAGCACACGACGAAAGCTTTGATGGAACACCTTAATTACTTTCATATGGAAAAACCAGGTAATGATCTGAGATGCCCAAGATATCTATGATGTAGCCACAAGTTTGACATTGTAGCGCATGGAATGCCTCAGAATGGTTTCAAAAGGGTTGGAAACGCTGATAAATATACGAAACAGCATAGATCTGGGCCAAAAAAGTGCATTTAATCGACAGATCTAATAGACCTGTGACGTCTGCATGACGTCACGGGTCTATACATGTACAGGTAGCCGGGCATAGCCCCCATCATCTGGCCAGACGCCACCAAAGGCATCTATCTCTAGTTCCGAAAAACTCTGGATAAATACATGGTTAAATCATATCAATCGACTGCATGAATAAACTATAATACGAAATATTATTTAGGTTGTGTTAGCAAGTTTTTATTAAACTTAGTGACAGCTATCTCATACATGACCAAATGCACAATGATTAAGACCAGTATTATTTTATTATCTGTCTGTAAGTGGTGAACAAGTATGGAAGAGATTGTCAAGCTGGATAAAGAAGAAACCCATCTGGACAAAAGTACTGTTGCATGTCAGACCTATTTCAATGTTCTTTTGCGCAATCTTTTACAGTTGCGCAAGTTGTTATGTACCACATACACTGTTTTATTAATAATCAACAGAGCAAGAAAGTTGTGTGTACCACTGAAAATCATTATTAAGACCTTTTCTGCAAAAAACAGATGGTAAGTGATGACAAATTAATTAACAATAGATATATATATTGAGATACACTTTCAGTTCTAAACTGATAATGTTATGTCTAGGGTGTGGGCTTCTTTATTAGCAGCAAGTGTGTAGTCTATGTGGGTTTGGTATTAACTATTATAACACACAATACATCCCAAGGTGTTTAAAGCCTTTTTACAAATGTTGTTTTTACAGTTTTATGTTCAAGCCATTTGTCAAATTGTCCCGGTTAACGCATGGATTAGAAAGTCATCATATGAACCCAATGAATATGCAAGTCGTCCGACTCAAGTTTGTTGAGAAATCAGCATTATTAACTAGTTCTGCCTACAAAAAGGACTTTCAACATAAGACTACATTTGCTGATAAATTTCTCAAACTTATGACTGATTACAAAAGTAAACAATTTTTACTACATAAGAATGACAATGAACTTTGTTCTATCCCATTTTCATTCTAAAGTTGAATATATGCCAGTTGTTACTACTGTATTCTACCCGAGAAATCCTAAACAACCTTCAAACTTGGTAGCTGCTCCACCTCCCCTCCCAGTAACCTCAGAGAGGTGGTTATAGTTTGAAATATTATTATGTACACAAGTTTTAGCACCAAGTTTAAAAATTAGCAGCAAAAAGCAGTGTAAATATATCTGGGAATAGTGTTTTGTTATCAAGCAACATTTCACTTTGTCTTAATATATTTGCTGTATTACAGGCTCAAATGTGCTGAAAACCCCATCAATTTACAATTATTGAGAAATTACCATTTCATGTTGGTGCACAAAAGGGACATTTGAAAGAAATCCCTCATACTCATTATTTTACTTGATCACGTCTCAATTTGCGGGCACATTTGGTATAGCATACTGCAAATAATACTCAATAGTGAAATTGTGACACGATCTGGTCCATGGAGGCAAAATTGAGTTAATCATTACCATATACAAACATTAGGCCATCATATACTAAAAACACCAAAGGTCTAGCATACTTGGTTCTGAAGTTATAAAAAAAGATTGGAATGTCTATTTTCTAATGTAGTTTGGGTTTTTTTTCTTCCATATTTTTGCCTTTTATCTCAATTTCAAATTTGCCGCCTTTGGCCACCATTGACCAGATCGTGTCAAAAATATAAAATCCAGTGTTCCAACTAAGGCCATATATGGCACAAGATTGGCACAAGGTTTGCGATAATTGGTGCAAAAGAGGTTTTCAGTCCAATTGGACCATTTATTGAATTGGCCCAACAACAAAATCCTCAGAGGGAACACTGGTAACATAAATAATAGTGCTGTTGTCGAAATGCCTTATCCTGTTGTCGAAATGTTTTATGTTGACATTATGTTGACATAAGGAATATCCTGACATGTCACCAAAATTTGGAGATGTCACAAAAAAAGTTGGGTGAAGTGTCAAAAAAAACCCTCACCCTGCAGTGCTGTATAATATTTGTAATAAAAAGGAAGGCACACCTTGGCAATTATTATCTGTTCCAAATCCAGTGACACCTCATGCATATTTTCCTCATCATGCATACTTTTTGTTTGACGTATAATATTTGATGTAACATATCTACATTATTTAAATCTATTCCCATTCTATTTCCAGTAATGTTTAAGTTCTAACGAATGTTTGATGACATAAAATCGATAATATATTTCTACCAGGTATTATACGTAACATATAATCGCTTTTACATCCTCAAACATTCGTTAGATCTTAAACACTACTGGAAATAGAATGGGACTAGATTAAATAACGTAGATATGCTACATCAAATATAATACGTCGAATACTCAGAGTCTGTAGCAGCCCTTAGACCTGTGTTCACTAGGGCATGCACACTGGCAATACAGCCCTGTTCTATTAATTTTTCAAAGTAAAATGATAATACCTATTACATGGCATTCAAAGGACCAGGGAATTTAATGAGGTGTCACTTGAGCTGGAATAAATAACATTGCTGGACTGGTCCCCACAGCTTTTAATCTATGCCGGATGTTCAACAACATTATGACAGATCTCTTTCATTTTGTGATTAAAAATGTGAACCAATTTGAACAATTTCTGGTCCCACTTCCGATCCCAAATTTATGTCAACATAGGGGTCTCATTAATTTTCCGACATGTCAAGATCAAACAATCGTGTCAACAACAACACTGTTAGCATAAATACATGGATACATTTTTTAGTCAGGTGTCATGGGCACAATGGTTTTGCGTCTCTACAAACTAGAGATTGGAATTCATCCTGCTGTTTAAACTTTGATTCGCACAAAGTTTTTCAACAAAATCTTTGTTAAGATTGGAATGCAGATACAAATAGCAGTTTCCAATGAAATTGCTCATTATTATGTATTGATGAATCCAAGTGTGTGAAAATATTGGATCCAAAATATAATAATGATAAAATTGGATGCTTTACGGCCAATATTTATTGGTCTCGCTATGAGTTTTAAAACTCATAGCTCGACCAATAAATATGGGCTCAATCGATCCAATTTTATATCAAAATAGACCTGCCTAGACCACCGTCACATTTTGCCTTCTGAAAGGTGCACCTCAAGATTGGGAGTGATGTATGTGTCCCTGTATGTGACAGAGCATTCCGAGCATGTGTCAAGGCTACGCAACCTAAAACATGGTGATGTCACTACCACCCTTCAGGTAACAAGCAGTATTAATAGTGCACCAGGTAAGTGGCACATGCCAGCAGGTTGGACATGATACGCAGTAACAAGTGTCATCACTTACAAACTGCACAACTTTATCCCTGTATACTATATTAACTTATACACTTTGTTTACCAGAAATTATTTATTAAATTGATCAAGATTGTTCAAAAGTTAATTAAATAAATAAGTTCTGGTAACAGATCCATAGGTTGTTTAACAGGTTATCTGAACATAAAACAGACGCTGGAAAAATAAGTGCCAGGAATTTCACTAGATCTCAAAGAAAGTAACCAACATCCAACAACAAGGGGCAAAAACACTATGAATAAGGACAAGGGGCATACAAATTGGAAAGAATTTATGACCAGATCATTTCAAAACGTTAACGGCAACCTTCCAAAGTGGCGACATCTAGAAACATTAGTCATTGCAGAGTGTACAAGCCTCCTGATACGAACTGAAATATATCCAGTGAGTGCTATATTCTTTTGGATCTGTTATCAGAACTTATTTATATAATTGACAATACATCTTTGTGATTTGAGGCATAATTTACCACACATCCTGACTCTAAAAATATGTTTCTTTCTTTAAAGTAGCTGCAAAATACACATGACCAATTCAAACAAAATGAGGATGCTACTGACAAGTCACTTTTGATTGTTTTGTATTGCAGAAAGATTATTTTATAAGCTATACTCTGGTGTAAAATGATCACAAAGTAACATAAAATGGTCAACCTAAAGTTAATTTTTTGGTGAATTGCGATCGCGTAGAAGTGACAAGGTCGCCTACTACGCCCCGCGCTGAAGACCAATGGGTCAACCGGCTTGTTGTCAAGTCGTTGATCAGCCAAACAGCGTGATTGTTTATTTCTTCTGTGTGTACGCTTGTCTACGTTTGGCGCAGCTTGGACCATGGAGGTAATAAAAAATTAACTTTATATTGCATATCCTCAATACAACTTATTTGGATTGGATCACATGTGTTTCTACATTTTCACAGGGCGTGACAATTCTTGCCTATTTTTTGGTGAACAAAGTGCATAAGTTTAGGACTGCTTTTTGTGGGTATAATAAGATTGGAATTACTACCATCAATAATAATCTTCTTCTTCTGCATCCAAATTTTCCTCTTCATCTGACCACCCATAGGCCCGTCTGCCACGTCGCCTGTCATAATAGTCATCTTCATCTTCTTCATCTTCATCATTGTCTTCATCTTCATCATTATCTTCATCTTCATCTTCATCGCTATCATCGCTTAAGGCTATGGCAACAGGATGTTTTGCTAACTCTTCTGCTTCCTCTGTAATTGGAATATAAAACAAAATAATGTGTTCACATTCAATACATGTGTTTTAGTTGGACATATATTCAACTTAACGGTAGATGACCCAGTTGATATCATAATCGCCCACATCTAAATGGAGCTTTTGGAATGACAAAGAGGTATCATCCATGAACATGGACTTTCAAAAAGCACGCTAAACACATGAGCATTGATCTAAAAGTGCACTAATACAAAGTGGGGCAAGTATCATTTCTGTACCTTAACCAAGTATTGGAATTCTCTTATACCAAGCAAGTAAATTGTAAATGTTCTTGACTCTAAACCCTGCAATATACCAGTTGCAAAAAACAATAATCCCAATTTGCAACTTTTTTTCTCAAAAGATTCTTAATACATGATTCATTGAGCAAGGAATAACCTTTTTCTTGCTTGTTTTAGATAAGTATGTACGTACACTGCTTTTATCTAAAAAATTACCCTTTTAAGGCGAATCTTTGTTCATGGATGATACCCACTAGTCAATGACCACTAGGCCCCCTGGGGTGGGAGATCCATCCTCATCGTCACTATCATCATCTATGGCTATGACAACAGCTGGTTTCTTGAACTTTTTTACTTCCTCTGTAATTGGAAATAAAATAAAATAAGTAGATAAGTATGTGATGCTTACTATTTGTTCCGGCTGTATTTGCTAGAATATTCTTGCCTATTTCTTGGTGTACAAAATGCATAACCCAGGACTGCTTTTTGTGGGCATAAGATTGGAATTACTACCACCAATAATCATCTTGTTCTGCATCCCGAGTTTTCCACTTCATCTGACCACCCATAGATTTTGAGAAAGTTTTCCATTTCATTTGTACTATTTCAATATTATGCAAGGGAGTACAGCCAAAATGATTTGCGGAGTTCAGCCATGCTTTGCTGCCTTCACTGACGATTCAGGTTCAGCTTCGCTAGGGCCTTTGATGCTAACATGCAAACTGTATACCAGTTTGCTGATATATTTATCAGAGCCTTCATCAAAGCAGCAAGATTATAAACATGGGTCGATGACACAACCATAATCAATTTCCTTTGTGTTCAGTTAAGTACATAATGATCGATCTACTCATCAAATGCTCAAGTGGTCATCACACCAGTATGTCCGGGGTTGTTGTCTGCGGTCAACACTAAATCAATCAAGTATGGTCGTAAAATAAAGTCAATCGATTTTTGGTTAGCGGTGGTTTCGGAGCAGTGTATGTAAATTCAGCGAAGCCTGTCAGTTTCTACAGGTTATTATGGGTTTGGGCTTTGCTAAAAGCCGGGTACCCCTTCGCTAGAATGCATTACCAAAGGCAGTAAAGCTTAAGTTGGCTGAGCTCAGTGAACCATTTTGGCTATTCTCACTAAATAAGGTGAGGATCCCATTTAGATAAAAATGCAATTGTATCAGACGAAAGGCTTAGGCCAAAAAAAAAAAAGCCAATTAATTCTAGTTGATATACATTGCTCCCACCTATGTGAACATAACTATTGGCCATTTGAACAGGTGAAAACGAATAAATTTGCCCAATATTATTGACCTTTAATGAAATATAGCCAGTGAAATTTGCCGTAGTCATGGTAGTGTAAAAACTGGGTTGCCAAATTTTGTGTGTGCATACGCCAGTCAAATGCTTACTTTAACTGCCACGTACGCTTTGCAAAAGCCTTCTGATGCCTTGCTAGAAAAGCGCAAGTAATAAAAATGCACTTTTTGCGCATGCGTTTACATGGAAGACCTCCGTTGGGTAACAAGATGGCGGATCAGTGCAAAGGGTGAATATCCTGTAAAATGGACACATAGTAAATGAAAAGAGGCAACTACTTGGGCATGTGAACACTGCTACATGATATCCTTTACCTAAGCTTACATTACCTTGCCATAGCCACATAACCAAATCAGATAACTTTGTTTTCAGTGCATGCTTATTTGCATTCTATTTGTAACAGGATGTGCAGAGCATATGTGACGTGTCATGTCAAAAACAGACACTTTTGGGCAGGTTATCAATTTTTAGGTTTTTACATATCTTAAATATAGAGATATTTTGCTCCACAACGCCGTTTTCCTCAATGAAATCGGACATTCCTAAGTGAAGATATTGAATTCGTAAGTTATGGTATCATAAAATTGGAAATTGAGATATCGGCCTTTAAAAATATTATTGACAATGTTAAGAGTAGGAATTATCTTGAAAAATGTCTCAAAAATGCCAGATATTCCAGTCTGAAACTATCAGACAATATTTTAAACATTAATAACATCACAAATTCGCAACAAACCCAAATTGTGAAAAAATCACCCCGAAATGATCTCCTGCACATGCGTACTTGCGTAATACTTGTGCGTGTGTATTGTATACCATGACTGCTATAACATTAGACCCAGCTTTAACCACCGCTTATCAGTGGGAGCTGGTAGCCTAATGGATAAGGCGTCCGCCTAGAGATCGGAAGGTCGGGGTTCGATTCCCATGCCGCACATTCCCTTGCTTTTTTTTCAAGTTGGGTTGTGTGCCGGTCGGGATTTGTGTTTATTTGTTGTCATGTTTAATTGTAACACTTTGGGTTGGTTAAACTGTTCATTCTTTCTTATTAAATATATTCAGTTTCCTCTTGTAGCGAGCAATCGTTCCCCATTGTGTTTATTTGTTCTTGTGCAGGATGCGTATCCCCATTACCTACTTCACCCCGGACAGATTTTTGGCTATTTCTCCATTTACGATCCTGCCCAAAAGTGTCTGCTTTTGACATGAGACGTCACATATACAAACCCTTGTGCGGCATTCCAGTGTGCTGAAATTTAGCTTTACATTTACCTTTTCTTTCTTGCACATACTGCTCTCTCTTTTTCCTTGCCTCCTCCCCAATGGTCTTCAAAGCTTGTTCTATGTAGTTATCAAGGACTAGCGATCTTGTTTCTGTGGTAATTTTTGCTCTGCAGGTGGGGCAATCATTCTTGGTTAGCCTCCACTTGGCTATACAATGCTTACAAAAGGTATGAGTACAGTTTAATGTAGTTGCCTGTGCAGAAGAACAGTGGAATCAAAATATTAGTTTATATTGTGACTGAAATATATGTGACACAATTTGGTCCATGGGGCCAAAGGAAGCATTTTTGACATTTGAGTTACTACATTATAAAAACATTAGGTTATCATATGCTGATATCACCAAAAATCTAGCACACTTGGTTCTAAAGTTCTGGTGATGTCTATTTTCTTATGTATTTAATTTTGTTTTACTCCAATTTTTTGCCTTTATTTCAAATTTAAACAGTGACTTAATGTAAAATGGTATAGTGGTGTGCATAACACAACATCTTAAAAGCGTCATCTGAAATGCCAAACATAAATCGGGAGCCATTTATGACATCATATTTCTTATATTCAATCTTAAATTATACAACTTACATAAAGCAAAGTTAATGACCCACACTCAAACACTAGAATAACCATGGTTTACTCCCTATAATTGCAAAATACAGACCATGTTACATTGTGGGTTTACCTTACTACATTAGTTTGCACACCAAAGCAGTAAACCCTATTCACTGTCGAAGTGACGTAATAATTGGATTAACTACCATAGATCGCCCTGCACTACAATATTAACACGGTACTATACCTATGCATTGAACCATATGTCAAAGAAATGCTGATCACTCATACCTGTAAGATTAGTATCTTTGAAAAGAGTGGTATTGTATTCAATCTATGATTGCAGACATACACAGGTGATGAGTGCAACCTGCTTGTAGTGCAGGGCGATCTTAGTTAATCCTATTATTACGTAACTTCGACAGCGAATAGAAAGAGCCCATGTTTAAGTATGTACTATCAAATGCTTTCCAACACATTTTCATGCACATACATGTACTTGAATCTTCTTGTTGTCAAGGGTCTCAAGCCACTATGATTTGAAAAGTCACAAACCAACAGTTGTTCAAGAATTGGGTGGGGGGTAGCAGCTTGAGTGGTTTCTCTCATACGAGTCTGACATTGCTTATTTAACAAGTTACAATATTTTGTTAATACCAGTTACAAGGGTTACCGACATTGAAATACCAAAATTGAGTTTGAAACTTTTATTGGACAAATTTTCTTGCATCCGAATTGCACAATTTAACCCAGGGCTTTGTCATGTAGATTTACATAGACACACTGCACATACAGTTTTTGGCAGAGAAGAACAGCAGTTGTTTACATTTTGAGAGCATACAGAGCGTAAAGACGGATGTGGGGCTCTGAATGGCTGGATCAATCGTCTGACAATCATAGCAACAGACCGATAATCTGATTGGCCTTATTAACAGGGCGCTCGCGTCAATCTGAGCAAGGGGCTGCCGTTCTTCTCTGAAACCCAAGTGTAGTTACAATAACACCCAACCAGCTACCCAACAAGCTACCGGTCTTTTTGTTGCAGTAACTAAAAATGATTACGGTGTTTAACCTTTTACTGACCTGAATGAATAGATCATTGCATACCACACATTGTAGCTCCGAGTCCATCACTTCCTCTACATGATTCAAGATTTCTTTTTTGGCTTTGAGGATCTCAGCCTCTCTTGATTCTTGCTCCAGCTGTCTTGCAGTCAACTAATGTAGAAAGATAAAGACAATCATCAAGCATACTTCGCATATATAACAATAACATTTTTGAAGTTGCATTAGAAGAAGTCAGGTTATAACGGTGGGATCTTCAATAATAAGGAAACAGCTAATACTCTCCAGACCTTTTAGTTTATACAGTTGGCCAAGCAGTTTCACCACAGCAAGGGCAGGAATAAAAATGACAAATCTACATGTAATAAATAGAATTATATCCTTCATTAATATATTCTTATTCACATTGGTTAAAACTGTATCATGTGAGTCAAAAAGCCTATGTAAAGGAATGAGATACTATTGGGAACATACTATTTCCCCTGCAAATTGTACTACCATTTCCCTAGTTCTTAGTGGTTGCGCAACCACTCATTTCAGTATCGGCCCGTATTTGGTGTGTAGCGAGTCAAAAATGTCTTGTGAAGCATACAAGTAGCATAGAGCTGCAGTAAATATGGTGGTTTCATGGCATAATCTGAGTTATATGACGTTTGATCAGCATCATATTTAACATAGAACAGGCTATTCATCTCACGGCGGTATTGCAAGTTGCTAAATTTTTCACAGGCTTTTTCATGCCAACTATAGCACTGAGAGGACACTCAATGAGTTATTTGATCCCTTCATCAGGACAGTTGTGTACCGGCAGTTATTCTTTCTGGACAACATTAGGCTATGAAATAACCTTTATTTAAGTAACTTTATCACCTGCACTGTATATATCTTCACTTGGCATGCACACAGCCATCACAGTACGTAATACGTCAGAGGCGGACAAAGGTAGACTGTACTTTACAGAAGAGAGAGAGAGAGAGAGAGAACCTGATGTGCCAATTGATAAATTCATGGCAAAAATGAGGCAACAGCTAAATGAGGCAACAGCTTTTAAACAACATTCACCAGTAGGCCAACATTACTCCATGGCCGGTCACGTTCCTGGCTTATTAGCTTACTTACTTCATTCATTAATTCTGTGTGCTCTTTTTCTTTCTTGGCCACCATCTCTTCCAATTCCATTTTCTCCATCAACATCTTGCTGCTTAATTCCTCTGTTTTCTTCTCCATCTCAGCCTTGAAGGTTTTCTCTGCTTCTTCTTTCTTGGCCAACAACGTCTGCAGTTAAAATAAATTGAACATGTCGTGTTCAAAAGGCAAAAAAATATATTTGTGTTGCCTTCAGTGACCAACCCAATCAACATTTCTTAAAATCAGTTTGTAGCACAATGCAGATAAGGAAAAGTAATTGCTCAAGGTCCAGATCCAAAACTTGATTCTACAATACAGTTCAATAGTAGATAAGCTTAACATGGTGCTCACAATATGTCTCCTATTATCAATATTACAGATTTTTGTCTATAAAGTACTGCTTGGTAAGCTGCTTGTGTATTCAATCTATCAAAATAAGACAACGTTTTCTCCTTTGATATCTTTGCAAAATCTCTTAGAATTCCTTTAATCCTTCCAAAGGTCTAATCTTTCAGGTCTATTAAGTTCTAATCTTTCAAGCAAATATTTGTTGTGATCAATGTTTACCTTTCTCTCTTCTTCAAGCTGTTTCTGAATTATGCTTTCTCTTTCCTTCATCCATTTATCAAGCATCTTTGTGTTATTCTCCTGCACTTTCTGTAAATTCTTCTCTTTCTCCTCCAGCTTCTTGGAAAACTCATCTTGCATGTCTTTTTCCACCTTACTCTTTTCTTCCATCAATGCCGCTTTGTCCGCTTCTATCTTTGCTAAGAAATCTGCCTCTTTTTGTTTAAATTCCATCTCCAGTTGTTTTTCCCTTTCTAGTTTAGCATTTTCTAATGCCGATTCTTTTTCTTTGAGTTGTGTCTCCCATTGTTCATTGAGGTTAGCCTCCAGGCGTTGTTTCTCTGCTACCCAGGTTTCAATCTGTTGTTTCATCCGTTCTTCTTGTTGTGCTTCTCGAGCTTTAATGTCTGCCTCAAGAGCCTCTTTATGTCTTTGTTCTGCTTTCTCCATTTCTGCTATGAGTTCCCTGGGGAAAAGTAGAACAGATAAGTATATATTCTGTTTCAGGCACTCAATTAATAGGAATGTTTTAATGAGCATGTTGAAGAGGGTGGGGTGGGGGAGGTTACTGCGCATGCATCATGGGTTATTGAGCGTGCGACAGAAGTGTTGAGGGGGACTGGCAGGCTCTTTGTAGCAGGGTTATTAGTTGTCACTTATGGCAACTTAATATACCTCTGGGATAAGTGGACTACATGAAGTGCTAAATAGCACAAAAACACATGCCATAGTGTTTGTTAGCCAGATTTCTGTCGGTCACTTTTTGGCCAGAGGCCTTATTAACCTTCACACTGCTGAGGTGGTTCGGGTATGGTGACCCATATGTTGCCTGCTCTTGCTCCATTCCAGGAAAGACACCCAGAGTATAGTAATTTGTGGCACTGGCTGGTGTTATGGCTAAGTCAATGCATGAATTTGCATGAATCAAAGTTTATTCTCATAACAAAGTCTAAACAGTAGATAACTTATGTGAGTCAAAAGATCCTTGCAAATCCAGGAATCACAACTGATTCTTGCACTTGTTCGCACAAAATTTGAACACTACAATAAAAACCTTGTTTCAATTCTGAAGCAGACAAAAGGGTAGCAGACAACTTCAGTTGGGTCAGTGTGATGCTGGAGAGTTAAAACACCTACTTTTGGCAAATGCTATTTAGATTTGCTGCAGTGTACGTATTTCCAACAGTGTATTGCACAACATATCTAGTGGGGATGAACATTTTCTAACCTGTGTGATTTCTCCACCTCAGTCTTGGCTTGCATCTCTTTATCTTGCATTTCCTTCTGTAGTTTCTGACGTTCAGTCTCCTGTTCTTCAAGCTGACGCTTAAGTTCCTTCAACTGTCTTTGTGCTTCAGCAGCCTTTTCTTTGGCTAACCTGCTTTCCTCTTCCAGCTGTTTCTGTAATTTTAACCTGGAAATCAGAAAACCAGGAGCATTTCAGGGAATCTTCAAGCAAACTAAAATTTCATACATGATCAGCATTTACTCCAGACATGCCAACTTTGAAATCCAGATTTCCGTACTCAGAAGAACAAAAAACCGTATTTTGCACCCTAAAACCGTATTTTTTAAATATGTACCTTTTGCATACCTGCCAACCCCAGAAACGCCATATTAAGTAGAACACATAATTGCGAGGGAGCACTTATGCGACCGAGCACGTAACGGACGGAGTCCAGAGGCCCACCTTACGAATTTGCAATCAAATTTGGCAATACCAAAGAACCATTCCATCAAAGTAATAAATCAATTCAGAAAGATGCTTCCTTTACGAGTTATCACTCATTGAAAGTGCTACTTTGCTATACTTTACATGGAAAGCGGCCATCTTAAAGTCGTCATATTTCCTTAATCACATGACCGATCAAGCTGATTTTTGGATATGTGATGCACAGTTGAAAATTAATTATTAAAAGATTTGGTGACCTCAGTCGACCTTTGACCTTGTATGTGACCTTTGACCTCACGAAATTGGATAAAGTATGTAGACCAAACAAATTGATATATTTCTGGAAACATTGGGTTTTGTTACTTCTAATGTTGTTAGAAGCATGCTTTGTTAAAACTTTCAAGTTCAAAAAATCATTGATCATCATCATCTGAATCATCATCATCATTATAGTATCAGTCGGTAGGCCTAACATCAGGTTTTGTTCATGTTTTCCAAAAAATAATTAAACAGTTTAATGCCAATGTCAATTAAAAGACTGTACTGAGTATAGCAGTTGTACTATGCATGGTTAAAGAAAAATATTTAAAATATTAATGTGCCACTGGTGCACCATTGAGAAAACAAAGTCGGAAAGCATCTTGTAGGCTTATTCTTTTGCAGACCTAAATAGTTAACTAAATACCTCCAGAAGACATAGCATGTGTAGCAGTTAGATGAAGATGCTTAATAAAAAATATTAATGTGCATGAAAAATCTGCAAGTCAGGAGAAAATTATTTCGGAAACCATCTTGTAGTAGGCCTATAATATTTCTTTAATGTGCATGCATCGTGCGAAAGTCGGAAGTAAAAGGAGGTCGGAAACCTTCTTGTATGCTTATTCATTTGCACCAATAAAGCTAAATAGTTTACTAAATATCTTCAGAAGACATAGCATTAGGTGGCTAATAAAAATATTAATGTGCATGAAAAATCTGCATTAAGTCAGTAGAAAATTATTTCGGAAACCATCTTGTAGGCCTATTAAATATTTCTTTAATGTGCATGCATGGTGCGAAAGTCGGAAGTAAAAGGAGGTCGGAAACCTTCTTGTACGCTTATTCTTTTGCACCAAAAGAGCTAAATAGTTAACTAAATACCTTCAGAAGACATAGCATTAGGTGGTTAATAAAAATATTAATGTGCATGAAAAATCTGCATTAAGTCAGTAGAAAATTATTTCGGAAACCATCTTGTAGGCCTATCAAATATTTCTTTAATGTGCATGCATGGTGCGAAAGTCGGAAGTAAAAGGAGGTCGGAAACCTTCTTGTACGCTTATTCTTTTGCACCAAAAGAGCTAAATAGTTAACTAAATACCTTCAGAAGACATAGCATTAGGTGGTTAATAAAAAATATTAATGTGCATGAAAAATCTGCATGTCAGAAGAAAATTATTTCGGAAAGCATCTTGTAGGCCTATTAAATAATGTTTTTAATGTGCATGCATGCATCCCGCATGCATCATCGAAAGTCGAGAGAAAAACGATGTAGGCCGCCACTTAAACTGACCAAGAAAGTGGTCAAATGATACTAGTAATTCAGTCGGTAGTCTAATCTTGCAGCTGTTTATCTTTTAAGACACAACATTTTATTATTTTGGTCAAAATTCTGGAATTCCGTATTTTTTTTTGGGGGTGACCGTACTACCGTATTTTTCACGTTTTGCCGTACAAAATACGGTGAAACATTACTAGTTGGCATGTCTGTTACTCATATGCCATAAAAGTTGTGATTTTGGCTCAATGAAAATTAAATTTGCCCACAAGAATGTGCAATTTTGTTTTATAAAATTTTAGTAAATTTGAGGAATTTCTGATCCAGAATGGTGGAAAATACTTCATTTGGCATACCCAATTTCTAAACTAAAGTAAATACTGCATATAACATTTTTTCAATATATTTAAGTTAACTAGTTACAAATTTCCATTGCAACAGGTTTCATAATTTCTAGACTGGACTTACAAATGAAACCGGTTTTGAGGTGGATTTCATGTCTACATGTACAATGAGTCTGTGCTGCAGATCATGTAAACTATCCATAGGGAGGGAACTACTGGGTACCACACTCTCACAGAAAACAGAGTGGTCGCGCTTCATTGCTCTGTCATGCCTTCGGCGCTCCCCGCTCATCCTCCATCCATCGTGAGTAGTCTTTGACAAAGACCAGTCGACAATTGACATTCTTAATTCTCTGCATTATGCAAACCTCACTCACTGCTGCACTGCTGTGCTCAACAGAAAAATGATTTTGCAAATCTGTAGAACACCTCTAAAATATAAAATGGGCTATTCCAGTTGAAATCCATTCATCCCTAACTTCCACACAAGGAGTGTGATTTTCAAATGGGGATACCTGAATGGGCGACTCCATAGTCATTCTCAATGAACAACCAAATAGTAAGCCAAATGCTAAGTGCCGACCAATTTTGTTACAGAATATCTTAATCTTAGAAATCTACATCTAAACCAACCTTTCGGCTTCCCTCTTCTTTGCCTCTTCTGCAATCTGTTCTCGTAACTTGCGCTGCTCTTCATCAGCATCCTGACGAAATCGTTTCATAGGTGGTGCACCTTGTGTGTTTTCATCGCCCTGTTTAGTTCTTTGTGCACTCTTCCTATGCAAACTACACAAACAGGCTTTATCATTGTTATTAGTTCTTGAGCTACTACCTGCCTTCGCTTTATTACAATGAACAGGACAATGAGGATAGGCACTACTCTTGGTCACACATGCCATACACTGTTTCTTAGCCACAACTTTAGTTTTCTGCCTATTTCTACGATTTTCAATATCCCTAGCATGCCTGGCTAAGATTTCTTTGGCTTGTTCCTGAGTGAGTTTTTCAAGTATCACGTCAAATATATATTCTGGTTGTTCATCACTTGTTGGGATGTCCAGTTGGATTGTATCACCGATGCTAATGTTCCAAGGTAAACCTGCAATGATCCTGTCTCTATTAACATACACACCATTTAAGCTCTGAAAAAAAATAGAAATGGTTGAAATCTTTCACTGAAGTCCAATTAATGTTGCAGTTCTATAGGTATTACTAATACTATTAGTGCTATTGGGTTATGACTACAAAAAGGGTCACAGCAGATTTTGTTTTCATATTTTGAAACATTATCTCAAGAACCACAAGAACAAAAAGTATGATGTATTCCATAAAAATATGATCCACATTATCCAACATAAAATCATACTGTACGGTACTTCAGAAAATATCCAAACTGATCAGTCTTCTTCAAATATCATGTTTAAAATGTTGGAAAGGTACAAATAACAAAGCTGAAAATAATAAACACCTTATCCTTGAGAAATACATGTAATACATGTATACATCCTTTTTCCCAGATATGTTTCACAATTACAAAAACGGGTGTCAAAATAAAAACAAGACACCGCTCACCAACCTTATTATCTGTTGCAGTCCATCCACCTTCCTCATTCTGCTTGAATATCACATGCTTTCTTGATAACATCAGGGGATTCTTGTCTGATAACAGCTGCACAGTAACATCATAACTTCTGCCGATTGTTACCTGGTCATGAGCAAAAATTTAAAAAGTGTGAATTGCAAAATGTATTTGCGCCAGATATTGCAGAGTTGTTGCAGAAATGTTTCCACCTTGTTTCAAATAAGAGAAAGATCTTGGAGAGAAAATTTTGTTGAAGGTGCACTGCAAAAAAAGTTCTTTTCCGAGTAAAACTTTTTTCGAGCCACGTCCGTTGGGAGTATGTCGTTGGTCAAAATGAAAATTTACTTTATAAGAAACTATAGGAAAGCACTTTCAACCATACCATGCCGGGGAAGAGGCCCAGAGCCGTTAACTTAATTACCCATAGACATATTACTATACCTCATAAATATTTATTAGGTCGGTAATCCATACATCTAATTGAATAATGACGCCAGCGTCCGAGTACAGTATCTTGACTACTTCCCCGCGCCTGTGCAATTACACACACGCGGGGAAGTAGTAAAAACTTCCGCACCCCTACCACACAGCGTCTCAACCTCGCGTGTCACAGTTCAGACGTAGCATTATGCTATAAAACGGCGATTCTGCAGATGCATTTATCGCGATTCGTGAAAATGCTGCAGTTATTTTGTCGAGTTTTTCCGATGGAAAATAACACACAAATTTGACGTTCAAAACAAAATTTTATTTATGGGGTGTGTGTTAAAAAATAAATTGGAATAATATAGGCCTAAATGTAGATTGATTGAACAGAAATCCTCCAGTAAATTACCAACCAAGAGCTCGGTGTCGTATATAGTGGTTATGTCAGGCCAATTCTTGAGTACGCTGATGTGGTGTGGCATTCTGGAATCTCAGCTAAACAGTCCAAATATATAGAGGCCATTCAAAAACGTGCCTGCAGAACAATTCTGGGTCGGCACTATTTATCTTATAGTAATGCGCTTCAAGTCTGCAAGTTTGACACCCTCTCTGATAGGAGGGAGGAGCACTGTCTTAGGTTCGCCGAAGGGCTTACCAAAACAAATTGTACAAGTTCTCTTATCCCTCCTACCAGGAAGGAGTGGTAACAAAAGTTATGTATATTATTGGGGCAAGGAATCCAATTACTACACTGAAATGTCAGTGATTCAAGACAAGCGGTTCAATATATATGATAGGAAACGAGGTACATCCTAGCGATACCTTATTTCTTTTCATAAATAATGAACCGCTTGTCTTGGGTCACTGAAATTCCAGTGTAGTAATTGGATTTCTTGCTCCTATAATATACATAACTTTTGTTACCACTGTCTGTGTTATTAGTTTTTGAGAAAAATGCAAAAATAGACACAAATTTTTTGTGTACATCGTGGAACATTAAACTACGCTTGTTACTCCGCGACTAATCATGCTATATACACGAGCGTACAATGCTACTCTATGCGTCCATATAGCGAGGTTATCTGCGTACAACAGCTTACTATGCGCAGCCACGCAAAGAGTAGGCCTATGTTCCACGATGTACATAATTTAATAATTTGTCTATAGGTCGTGTGTCATGAGGTGGTCCATTTTGTGTTACATGGTCAAAATGGTCAAAAAGATTATTTTTTAATATGTTATAGATATTGTAAAACTACAACATCTCATACCATTTTTACCTCAAAAACGTTTATCGTTTTGGCGTAATTGCCTAATTAATAACTAATTAGCCCATAGGCCGCAATGTAAATCAAAATTTTCAAATGCGTTTTTCTCAAAATGGACATTATTCACATAAAAACCTGCACAACAAATGTCTGAAGTTGGATTTTGTCCAATGTGCTAGGATATGTTCACAACATAGTGATGCATCAGTCTCACCCTTCAAATTTTTTTTATGTAATCGCGTTCACGATATACAGGGTGCGCCAAAAAAAGTTGATATTTTTTAATTAAAATTGAATTAATCATTCATATTTTCCCAACACTACTGCCTACCATTTTCATAACATTGCAAAAATTAGTTTCCTTGTGCAATTTCCTTTCAGAAAATGTATACATTTATCATGATACAGTGAATATTAAAGGAGATATGGACCTTTGCAGTTTTTGCACGTGATTGCATTGACTTCTGTGCATTTAGAGGCAACCCGTGGTACAAAATGTAATGAGAAACTAATATGGAATATGAAATTGATCAATTTTGAAGTCAATCTTGTTTCTTTAAGTAATTGGCTCTAAAATGAGACATTGAAAAGCTCAATATGACAAGGGGTTATGAAGATACAATAATTTATTCAAAGCAACACTATGGAAATCTTACATAAATCCTATGCTTTTACCTACTCCTGATCCACGTGCTCCTGATCCACGTGCTCCTCCACCCCATCAATTTTCAATTCCAGCTGATGCCATTTATTTAGTTTGACTCTCTTTTCAGTACTAGGTTACACAGTTTTAGCCCTGTTCTTTAGCTTTAAAATGAGACCCAAAGTAGCTCAATAGGACAAGGGGTTGGTTCAATTTGACATTTTTCATTCGAATAAAAAAAAAAAATTGTAACACCTCCACCTTTTTTGGGGTACCAACTTGTGACATGCGACCACTACTAGTATTATTGTTACGATGAATAAAAGCAATGTTAAAGACAAAATCCAAATGATAACCCTTTTTTGTATTATTTGGCAGCACATGTTTTAGCTTAGCATCAACAACACGTTAATTAAAGAAATGTGGAAGTAAAAGTATGAACATTTGCAGATTGACGGACTTTGCACATGTTTTTGCAGTTGTTTCGGACCACGTTTCGGACCAAAACTGACACAGAAATGAGAAAAATTATCATAGCGATTGGAGATGGAATATCACAGCAAAAATGCACTTTTATTTTATTTTAACAATGTTACAATCAACATGATTTGATGAGGTGTGTAGACCCGGGGTACGTAGCACATGAGCAACAAGGCCAGGTTGCCATTCTGATCATGGCATTCCGCGGCGTTTCCCGCTATGATTGATTGTGAATTTCAGATGGACGCACAAAAATCTGTCTGGACGCAAGTTTTTGCAACCTTCATGACCTTGTCAGCAAACTTGCGTCGTCACAACGCCAACGCAACGGACGCAGATATTTTTAAACCTTACGGGAACCCTGGATCATACATATAACTCATGAACTAAGTTAAGTACTTCATATCAGTCATGTCACTGTCAGTCCAAGAGCCAATATCGATAACCATTTTTTTTTTAATCGAAATTTGAATTATTAATTAAAATTGAAACCCGGGATTGATGAAACCCATGAACCAGTCGAATTCTGCACCCCATCCCAACACTCGTCCACAAGCGGCTAGGGGACGACAGGTAACCTTGTCAATCAAAGCACTCAGCTATTGTTCTCTCTCTGTGCCTGTGACCGTTATCCATTCAATGACATCGATCGGAAGTCGGGTCACGATGCTGGGCCGACTATGCCAAATAGTTGGAGGAAAAAAAAAGAAAAAAGAAAAGAAACAAGAAAGAAAGAAGAGAAATAAAATGATGAATAAATAAATCTATAATTAATTGTAAAAAAATAATAATAAATAAATTTAATTAATTCATAATTACAGAGAAAATAAACATTTAAAGTAGAATTATGTATATATGCCCGCCCTAATGCTTGTACAAATCTCAAATCAAAATTGAAATAAAACAAACACAAAATAAAATTACATTAAATAAAATAAAATAAGCTGAGATATATCATAATAGTATAGGCCTACTTATAATAAAGTTAATTAAGGTAATTGTGTCTTAGGCCAAGTAAAAAATAAAACATGTTTCACGTCCGGTTTTCAAAAAAAGGAGGAAGAGGGGCTTTTTATTTACTATTTTTTATCGCAAAATTGGTGTAAATACCCATACTTGGAGCTGTTTTAGCGTATATAATAATGCCTGGAAAAAGGAGGAGGCCCTTTTTTATTTGTTGTTCTGAGAGTTACACCCCCTCTAATGATCACAAAACCTTCCTAAAATGTTTCTTGTATCTTAACAAGGCTAAAGAAAGCATTCAAACTTCCTAGACATATTTTTTGAAAAGTTATAAAAAATTTCAAAAAATAAAAATATATTTGAGGAAACCTCAAAAAAGGAAGCGGAGGGGGCGTGAAACATGTTTATTTTTTTATTTTGCCTTATAAAGAAAAACTGTATGGTCAAACTCATAAACCAATTAATGAAAAAGGAATGAGAAATTTCAATCACAAGGAGAAAAGAAATATTTATTTTTGAAGAAATAGGCAGAAAGACGACTAGAACCCGGAGACGAGAACAGAAAAAGAAAATCTAACTTAAAATAAAGAAAAATAATAGGGCCTATATAAAGAATTACTAAAATGAAAGAAGAAAAACTATTTGATAAAGTATTAAAACAAATAGGGCCTTAAGGCAAATGCGTACAAAGAAATGAATAAAGAGAAAAAGAGAAAAGCAAAAGAAAAGAGAAGAAAATGAGACAAATTAAATCATGAAAAATCAAATAAAAACGAAAAGAACTACATATTTTGAAGAAAAGGAAAAAAAATCTCCGTGATGAGAAGAATAAACAAAATGAAAGGAAGAAAGAAGAAAATAAAGTGTTGGCCTAACAAAAAGAAACTAATGATCAGAAATAAAGTAAAGAAAGAAAATTCCACCATCAGAATAATTTTTTATTATTAATATTATTATTATTGGATCAATCGATCAATTAGAATAGATGTCGATAATTAAAGGATCTCTGTGTCGATTCACAGGATAGCGGTCAACGGATTACTGTGTGACAACAATAGCTGAGGCTGAGCGGAAGGTTACCTGTCGTCCCGTAGCCGCTTGTCACTCGTCCCAGCTCTATAAACCTTATACACATCCCTCATTAACCATAATGCAGATTGAATTGACAAACGTGACCACAATATTATCAAATACCTCATTTCCAGCAATAAGTGGTATCAGAAACGCTACGGAGTCTGCATTTTCAGTGCATTCTCTTCTCCGCAAACACCAAACTTCGGCGGGCTCGTTCGACTCCATTTTGAGACGTCAACAATAACATTGGTGGCAGTATTTTTTTTACTGATTCATGTAGCAGGTGGTGCCAGACACCTCCCCAGATTCCAGCAAAATACTGAAGAAGGCCTACAGACTTTTGTTGACAAATTCTGGATAAAGTGAAATCAAATTCTGGAAAAAGCTTTTCTTTATAAAGACAAAGATGTGAATCTAAAAGGTGAAAGTTAGCCAAGATTTAGGCCCTATGTGTGTGTGCCGGGGGGGGCAAAGCCAAATTTTCCGGTTCCCACTTACCGTTACCAATTTCCCATTTAGTCATTTTAATGACTCTTTACTCAAACACCCACCCACCCCCACATACCACATAGGGCGGGGTGCAATAATCATGTGTTTCCGACAGGAAATATCCAACGGGCCTTCGCAATGCCATAAAACCTTTGCAACTCCATACATTTTGTTTATCAATTTTTTTAAGACCCCCTATTTTTCTTTCAAAATATTTATGACCGACCCCCCCAGTATATTTGGGATCCCTCTTCCGAAGAAAATGATAAGCCCCTGGAATAAATTAATCTAAATTCTTGTCAAATCTTGTCATTGAAATTGCTCAGTAGTTTTACAGCATCTCAAATTGTCTTTATAACCAATTTCCTGTTGAAACTCACTGTGAAGATAAATGTGCCATGCTCATGGCTTATAAGAATGAAATAGGAACATTTTGAATGTCAATATTGGATAGCGAAGTCAAATACATTGGGTATCAGAGACCACTTAGAGTGAACCAGTAACACAAGCGGCTAGGGGACGACAGGTAACCTTGTCAATCAAAGCACTCAGCTATTGTTCTCTCTCTGTGCCTGTGACCGTTACCGGGGACCGTTATCCATTCAATGACATCGATCGGAAGTCGGGTCACGATGCTGGGCCGACTATGCCGAAATAGTTGGAGGGAAAAAAAGAAAGAAAAAAAGAAAAGAAACAAGAAAGAAAGAAGAGAAATAAAATGATGAATAAATAAATCTATAATTAATTGTAAAATAATAATAATAAATAAATTTAATTAATTCATAATTACAGAGAAAATAAACATTTAAAGTAGAATTATGTATATATGCCCGCCCTACCGGGCCGCCCTAATGCTTGTACAAATCTCAAATCAAAATTGAAATAAAACAAACACAAAATAAAATTACATTAAATAAAATAAAATAAGCTGAGATATATCATAATAGTATAGGCCTACTTATAATAAAGTTAATTAAGGTAATTGTGTCTTATAAAAGAAAAACTGTATGGTCAAACTCATAAACCAATTAATGAAAAAGGAATGAGAAATTTCAATCACAAGGAGAAAAGAAATATTTATTTTTGAAGAAATAGGCAGAAAGACGACTAGAACCCGGGGACGAGAACAGAAAAAGAAAATCTAACTTAAAATAAAGAAAAATAATAGGGCCTATATAAAGAATTACTAAAATGAAAGAAGAAAAACTATTTGATAAAGTATTAAAACAAATAGGGCCTTAAGGCAAATGCGTACAAAGAAATGAATAAAAAAAAAAAGAGAAAAGCAAAAGAAAAGAGAAGAAAATGAGACAAATTAAATCATGAAAAATCAAATAAAAAACGAAAAAGAACTACATATTTTGAAGAAAAGGAAAAAAAAAATCTCCGTGATGAGAAGAATAAACAAAATGAAAGGAAGAAAGAAGAAAATAAAGTGTTGGCCTAACAAAAAGAAACTAATGATCAGAAATAAAGTAAAGAAAGAAAATTCCACCATCAGAATAATTTTTTATTATTAATATTATTATTATTGGATCAATCGATCAATTAGAATAGATGTCGATAATTAAAGGATCTCTGTGTCGATTCACAGGATAGCGGTCAACGGATTACTGTGTGACAACAATAGCTGAGCGGAAGGTTACCTGTCGTCCCGTAGCCGCTTGTACCAGTAACTCATTGGTTAAAGGGGCACTTCGTGATCCACAGCTAGCCTCATCCCCCACTTTTCTCAAAAAAGTTGAGATTTTTATATCACTGGAAACCTCTGGCTACATAATGTTTATGTACAAAATATTTCTTGCAGATTAATTCGTTTAGCAAAGATATCGTGAAATTTGAATTTCGTTCTGGTGCACCAGAACGAAATTACAACGTATTGTCTATGGAGCAGTGTAATACACATAATCATGCATAACTCGCAAACGCAAAATCGGAATCAACTGAAATTTTGGGAATATGCTTTTTTCGTGGATATGTACTGAAAATGTCATAAAAAGAGGATGCTAGGATCACGAAATACTCCTTTAAGTCCCAAAGAAACTTTAATTTTATAAATTATATACTGGGCAAAAAAATAGAGGACAGTAAGAACTGTGCATTTCACTAGTGCAGACCCAAGTGAAAAAAAAAAACATGTTACATTTTGTAACAATATAGGAAAATATTGGAAGAGTTCAAAAATATAGGAAATAGAGGACCCAGGACTACTTGAAGCTCTGAATTGCTATTGATAATGTGATACATGAGATGCATGCTAGGATTAATAGCACAATTTTTATCCTGCACAAATGCCTTGCCATGGTATTAAGATAAATGACACTGAAAATATACACACATATAACAGAATATCTTCTATGAGATATTGTAATGATTTACTCAGGGTGTGGTATATGGATGATGCGTGATTTCCTGATAAATAACTCAGAGAACTGAAAACATGGAGCAAAACGACAATGGAAGTACAATCATAAAATAACACGATTTATTAATAAAACACGAATCCTAACCATACAGAGACTGCCGCTTATATTGAAAGTCATGTCTCTAAACAAATGGTCAAGCCGTCTTTGCACAGAAACAAATGCACGTTTTAACTCAACAAGCTCCAAATCATAAGTGAAGGTGCATCGGATGACTGGCCCACGCGCACGCTCATGGCACGCTCCTCTCACATGCCAGTCCCCAGACAAACAAGTACCTAGACCTATGACTTTGGTTTGCGTAGTGAAGTCAACACTGCTTAGCAACGATTTTGACAAGGGCACAACCCGGACGCAAACAAGCAGACATGTTCGCGTCTACAGAACATGTTGCGTTTGACGCGGGCGATAACGGCGCAGCAATCACGCAAACGATCACGTTTTTCGTTCCAGACATGAACGCTTATTTCTCCGCGTCCGACCACCGACCAAAATCACCTTGGATACGTGGATTCACCTACTGCCATGGTTAGGGATGGGCAGTTACAGGTCTAGGTGGTATGTCTATGTGCCAGTCGACCCAGCAACAGCACCAACCAATCAGGGAACGGCGACGTAAAAGTGCGACGCAAAAGTGCGTCGACATAGTCGCCACATCTCTCCGTCCCACAGAGGAGTAAGATAAGACAGAGCGCGTACCACCAGTCAAAGTCTCCGCCTCATCCGATAATGAGGGCCGATTGTTCCATGAAATGCGACAGGCGAGACTGCTACGCAATTACCGCGTATTTTCAAGGTCTATCGCGTAATCGCGAAAGCACGCAACGCTCTATCGCGTAGGCACGCAGCGTTGGCGTGATTGTTTGACACAGCACGATCGAACAATCGGCCCTCATGAATATCACGAGAACTGGTAGCATACAATACACGGGGACTTTGACTGATGGTACGCGGTCTGTTTCTCTTTTGTCCATGCTCCGTCCTCATTGCAGAAATGCGTCTACCTTTCGCTGCATAATGCATACCACAAATGCAGACGCATCCACAATAACGAGGAAGAGAAGTAAATGGGACAATTAGTAAGCAATTAGCGTCAATTAATTAACAAAAGGAATAATTTGGGTTTCATTTATGAAAGTCCGAAAATACGCAAATAATCAGGAATGTGCGCCTTGTGCAAATACAGCAAGTCAACACACTCTCCTGGGTCAATGTCCGTTCGTCAGTCGATGGCGACGCAAAATTGCATCGCCGAAGTCATTACATTTGATGAAAGTTTCATACACAAGAAAAAGGTAAAACCTAAATAAAATAGGGAGACACCCGTAGGCTCAGGGCATTTCAATATTTATTGGTTTTTTTTAATATTTCGAATGCTATTAATCTATGGCAATAAAAAATATAAAAAGTTGTAGTACATACTACATCTAATATATTCATGATCAAAGTTGAGCATACCTAACAACACCAGTGACCGTGCCTAACACATGCACTGGATTAATGGATAATCTGAGAATTTGAAGTGATCATATTCAAAGAAGCGCACTTTTCTTTTCACTTCCCATTTGGCAGGGAATATCTAGTTACTGTCCAACCATTAATTAAATGTTTTTGATGAATATTCATCCTAAACAAATTCAGCGAGTTAGTGTTCTCCTTGTTTTATACAAAGATGTCTGAGTGGCATTTGAAGCCAAATGGTTTTTGACGAATAGCTGAAAGTTTATTATCGTCATCAGACTTTCATATCATCAAAAATCCATTTATATATTGTACAATTTCTGACAAAAATTACCTAGAAAGCAAGATGCAAATCAAATTAAAGCTATAATGGAAATTGTACATTATGGCTTTAAGAACAAAATGCACAGATACCTTGGTGTAATTGCAATGTAAGTAATTGCAATGGACAAGTAATTCACAGCAAGTCTCAAGGTGCTGAAGGTTTTTTATGTTCACTGTATTTTTAATTTATAGAGTTCCCTTCAATCAATTCAGATTGATCAAAATAATAATATAATATAAGACTTCATTTTAGATGATACAAGAGCATAATACAAGTGATACAAAATATTCTGCATGCATATCAACTTGTTGTGGATTAGTTTTTTCCGACTCATAAAAAACATTCTTGCATCATCTTCACAGCTGACCTGGGATGATAAATTTGAAATGATTGTTGCTGTCTCGGGGGTAGACTACAGCGGCCTTCGCCATCTGGCCAAAGCATTTTTAAAATACGTAAAAACAACTTGGTTTTAATGCTAATTATTGCATGTTCTAGGGAAGTCTGATTATCTTTATAAGATAGCAGAGTGGGCGGGTTTTCGCTGAAATATTTTTTGTGTCAAAAGTGAAGCATTCTATGTATAAAGGAATATATGAATATTAACTGCACAACATGTAGAACGATTCATGATACCCAATTCTGGTACAGTTGGTGTTGTTTAGGAGGGGAGAATTTTATTTCAATTTTATATCGTCAAAATATTTTTTGAATTTATTGAAAATGGACACTCAAAAAATGATGAAAAATCTATGTAATTTTTACATAGAACCCCGATAAAGATTACTGTATCGTTTTTATGGTAATCTAATCTTCCATTTTCTAAAAACATCTTGGGGGTTCTATGTGGAAATCTTGAATAAACTGGGGGAAACCCAGCGTCTATACTCCGGGGACTAGGCCTACAAGAAAATGGCAGAATCCCTATACAACACAGCACAATACACGTTTTGTTGTATTTCTATGCTATACCCCAGAAATGTTGGAGTTGCCTATTGCCAAACCCGTGATTTGGTAGCCCAATTGGGCGACTTTTGAAGATTTTCCCCGTGACTTTTGACAATTTCCTGTCCCATAGAAACCAATGGTTAAGAAAAAATTTGAGCGACTTTTCAACATTGGCTCCCACGACTTCTGATAGTTTCCTGCCCCATAGAAACCAATGGTAAAGAGAAAAATTGGGTGACTTTTCGATTATTTGACCAGCGATTTGGGCTGAAATCTTTTTGCAACCCTGCCTATAACCTATATATATGTTTAAAATTCAATATGGCTACCAACAATTCATGTGGTCCAATGGATTAACGCGCTGGATTTGGAGATTCTGTATGCAGCTGCGGCGTGGGTCCGAGGCCCACCTCTGCCAAACTGAAATTCACTTTTTTTAATTTCATATTTGGGAAATGGGACTGGGCGAATTTATGTATGGCAAAGAGTGGTGTAGGGGTAGACATAAGGAGCAATAACTAGCTGGCCCAAGGGTCACCTGGGAAGGTTTCCAGCTGACTCAAGGGCAAATCCACTGGCCCTGATTTGTTGTTAATATTGTAACATGTCATAAATTCATAATTATGCCAAAATCCCAACTGGTCCACTGGCCCATCCAGACAGAAAATCTGGCCCGACCAGAAAACTATTGGTCAGGGCCAGTGGCTAAATTGTCCCCTGCTGTCCATGAAAAGCTAACACTAGTACAGTCATCTTCTTGAAGATAGGTGGTCTGAATTTTACACAAGATTTACCACCAAAACATACTTCTAAGGACAAATAGAGTGATGATGAAGTGTGAGGGGGATGAGGCTTTCAATCTGATCGCCCACCTTGAACATGTTAAAGGCATTTAGTCATTTATCACCTGGAACTTATTTTAATAATGTACCTGGCTGATAGGTATTTTCATAAGTGCTTTTTCTTCAAATTTACGGCTTCTGATATCTTCAATTTTGTCAAGGAAGTCATTACTTATCAAGTACGGTCAGAACCTGTACTCCATTTTCATCTAACCTTTAGGCAAGAGTAGCCACAAATAACTCAATATTATTTATTGCAATTATTTTGCCTGGCTTGTCAGTCATGATATCATGCAAGTAGACATGTATTTTTCAAATTAGTGACATCTTGGATCTGTTGCTTACACTGAACTATTTCAACATGACTTATGTTCACATGAACAAGATACCAGGCTCCCCTCTCACATTCCTTTTCTACTATGAGCTCATTATAGCTACATTGTCTTCACAAAGGTTTTGCCTAACTTGGAGTTACATGCACTTTAAGGCATCCCGCTGGAACTTTTCCATTTCAGATCATTAGCAATGTTTCTGTCAGAAATGTCCTTCTGAGATGTTGGATACTTTCACCTTCAGAACAGCCTATCTATTTCATTGTTGGGCAAGAGTGGCTAACAGTAGCTCCATCTTATTCAGGAAGTTTTTCCCTGGCATACGACTCATATTTACTTCATGGTACCCTGATGGCAGGCTTTCCCATTTGAAATCGGTGACCACATTACTCTTAGGACTACATGTAGCTGATTGAGAAACCTTGGCTCCTTGGACGAGAACCTGGATGCCTTCCAATGGATCACTGCGCACAGCAATTTTCCTGGTGAAATGGTAAGAGTAAATGATATGGTAAGCTTATATAAAGACACAATAACTATACAAACAAAATAAGCATTTAGGACTTAATTATTGCTGATTCATTTACAATATATGGTATTTTGCTCCACACCAAATAGTACTTGGTGAAAAAAAAAAATATGGGTCTTGGTGACAGTCACTGTTTACTATCTGTAAATGTGTACTTTTCTTAAAAAACATGTTATTTTGCCTTAAAACCGATACTACCGTATTTCCTCGCTGCAGGGGGGGTGCATTTTCCAAAAGGGGGGGCATTTATTAGAGGTCATTTTTAGACAGATAATTCCTGATAAAATCATTAGGTAAACTTAAAAATCACACTGAAATGACAAACTATGAACTTAGGAATGATGACTTCAGGTTTACAACCATTTTTTCCCCATTACCGATGCCATTAACGACCATGTGTACACCTTGGTAAGCTTATTTTACAAGATAGCATAGAAATATCAGCATTTTTTAAACATCTTGGTTGAAAAAAGTGGTGGGGGCGTTTAATTGAAGGGGCGACTATTCAAGGAAATAAGGTATTCTAGTTTTCCCGTAACTTTTTCATGACTCAAGCAGTGCTGATCAGGGAGATTACATCCTTTTCAAATGGCATGGCTGATCATGCTCAAATTTGATTTTTTTTTAGTTTGGTTTACACACAGTTGAAATTGTGCATTGTGTCTTCTGTACTTCTGTTCATCATAAACTTGACAAAAAGCTGTATTCAACTTTACTTTCCCATTCAACTTCATGATAGATAATTGACTCACATACCTGTTGCCATTTGGTGTGGCAATCATAATAGCTGATGCATTGCCTAACTTAGCCACAGGTCCTACACCCACATGGAAGTTATACTGCAATATTTGCATTCCCATGGCTTTTGATAATGTCGATACTGTGTTCACTTGATGCTGTGATACCTGAAGAAAAAAATTAAAAAATTACAATAACAATTGAATTTTGGTGGATTTACATTATGACAAATGAAGGAAAACATCAGAAATGGCTAGATTTGAACCAGCTCCACCAAATAATTTGCAAGGCATTACAAAATACATAATGGACACATGTCAGACAATATTTGCAATATATGCACAAACTTTCACCACCAATTTGATTATTTCAAACATCCCAGCTTTCTTAATTAGCTAAGTATTACCAATACAAGATGACTAATTTTGAGCTTATAGAAACTTTTTTGTCTGGTAATTTCAATATGGTCTGTGTGACAAGCTATTTTATGCAAAACCCAATTAGACTCAAATGAGATGATTTTACATCTAGAAATGGGATAGACCCTCCCTCGGGTCCATGGAGAACTACTGGTAATGTAGATTAGGCCTACATCGCATTAAAAATCCACCCCATACATGGACCCTCCCAGTCTGTAAGCAATTTGCCTTCAAGTTCCCACAAAATGCTGGGAGTTCACTTTGACGGATTTGGAGTCACTCAATCTTTCTATATACCACATCCATGTTTTCACTACATTAACGTTTGTGTAGCGACTGAAACAACGATATTGTATCCGACCAATCAACGCCAGCTTGGCAGTGCGGGGATATTTGAAAAAGCTTCCTAGCTAAATAATGTGCAAACATTTGCAAACCGCCTTAGCGATAATATCATAATATGGACAATAGGCCTAAGTCCGAGTCGAGTGGTTGCCTTTTATTATTGCTGCGTACCATGGGTCTATCAGGCGCAGCGTGCCACTTGAGCTCAATACCTCTCAGTTGTTGACAAGTGTCCCATCCGATCTTGCGTCACATCCGGCATAGCTTTGTGCTACCATATTTGAATTGAAACTGGGGCGGGGCTTTCGTAAGTGACACCGGAAACAACGTGCTTCGTTGACGAATGTTTGGAAGGGAGAACTCTAACAGATTGGACCAGTCTCGGAATCAGCGCTCAATGGACTTTCGCGTTCACTTATAATCTGAGTATATTTCTATATTGCTGCATGGTTGACTGTGGTGGGTGTAATTAGTGGCGTCGATTTGTGGATGAAGGGGGGGGGGGTTTTTGGCATTTAAGAAAATAAGGGGGGGGTTACAGGACTTTTCATATTTTTTTCATAGGGCATTATGTAATTATTTATTGTTACATTATCCAGAGATGGAACCGAACCGAGACTGGGGGCCAGTCTAGAAATGGGAGTAAGAGTAACCTTTCAAACTTTCACAAATGTGTACCAATACAGTACAAAACTTACCTGACAAAGGAGAAGATCTTTGAGTTCTTGCTGTTCATGGCTCAACTTGATAATTCTGCCATCTTTGTTGATTGCTCTGATGTAATCCACATCAATGATCAGTTGTAATGATGACCTAGCAGTCAAATTAAAAGTTAAGACATTAATATTAGTTGGCATTAATCATTAATGCAGTACCACCGTCGACAAGAGATGAATAATTGTTACTGCAATATATGAAAATTTAAAGACAAACATCAGGAGTCTAAAGTGAAAACATATATGTGACCATCCACCACGAAGTGGTAGTAAAGTCGGCTCTAGACCATTTTCTGTTTATTGCAGATTTTGTAACAATGTACTTTCAGCTTTAGAATGACACCTCAACCAGTTTCATCTGACATCTCGAAGTGAAGTTATGGTTCATCAAAGGTCAAATTTCTTATATATTTTACATAGAAATCCATATATTGTTTTTGATTGTATCTCAAAATGGTAAATGCCGACTTGACGACCAGTTTGTGGTGGATGGGCACATATCATGATTTTTCCATTACATCTGGTGAGTATACCTTGGGGTCATTCTGTGTGAGGTGAGAGTCCAGGCTTAGGGTAGGCAAGTTCAAGGAGGTAAGTCAAGTGCTTTGAGAGGTCCAAATGTACATTTGAAGGATCTTCTTCCCAGTTCCCATCTTTTCACTAACCTCCCTACATCATGTACCAACCAGCAGACGTGGAAATGCTCATCCGGAACATCACCTCAGGTGATATCAGGTTAGGTTATAATTAACTCTGATATCACATGTGGTTGCTTTTATACCATTACCCTCTGATCTACAACCTTAGACATAAAAGAAACATGTGTCCTTCAATACAAACCCACTCACCTTCCCAAAGACTCATACCCTGTAGACGTTACATAGATCTTGACAGTTGTTTGCAATGGCTGAGTGAGGGCACTCCAATGACCCATTAAACATGTATCTTGTAGTTTCCCTGATAGCTCATCAATAACCAGGGCTGTTCTTGATCTCAACACTATATGCTTGGCCTGTTTGAGTAGTTTCTCTAATAAGCATTCTGTCTGTTGCATTTCTGCTAGTTGTTTAAGGCTCATTGCCTGTGGACCCGCTAACCTCCGCCTCTTGCTGATAGTGTGTGAAGCTGTGACTGGACGGGGTGTTTGGCCGTTAAGATTACTACGATGCAACTCTCTTAATAAGTGGTGTAAAGAGAGTTCTAGTGCATGACTGTGTTTAGCTTTGACCATAGGCTCGATCTGGTAAAATAAATTCAACATAATAATTTCAAAACAAAATCATACGGTAATCAGTTTCTGGCAGGTAATTACAGTAATATGACTTGCGAAGGTGAAATTCAAAGTATCCATTGCACAAATTTAATGCTCCAGAACCAAACCATGGTATCTATAAAGTTCTGTAAAATTAAATGGCATGATATCCTCATTGTTATTGCAACACTTTTGTACTTTTAACTTTAAAACTACAAGCTACTCCGACAACTTACAACTAGGGCTCAACTGATTATCGGATCGGATATTGGTAAAAAAAAACGATTTTTTTTTTAATTTTTAAAAGTTTTCAGCGACTTTGGAGAACTACTGGACATATTCTGAAGTGCTAGTATCATTCACACTTCACAGTTAATTTGGAGAAAAAAGAAATTAACTGTGAATGATTATGATCCTAGCACTTCAGAATAGGTCCAGTGGTTCTCAAAGTCTCAATTGAAACCCTAGTTGTAAGTTGTCAGAGTAGCTTGTAGTTTTAAAATTAAAAGTACAAAGGTGTTGCAATAACAATGAGGATATCATGCCATTTAATTTTACAGAACTTTATAGATAGATTTTTTTTTCTTTTTTACCAATATTGGATCGGATCAGATATCGGCCGATATTATAACATCAATATCGGATAGGTAGACAAATGCCATTTCGGTTGAGCCCTACTTCTAACCCTTTTGATGTAGGAGTGTGATCTTGCCATACCTGTTTATCCATGCTAGTGTCATGGCATAATGTAATACAGAGTTGTACACCAGGGAAGATATTACAGATGATCTGGTTACCAACAACTAGATGAGGTATGGGGGACTTGAGTTGTACTGCTTCTCTTGCAATCTGAAATAATAAATAACCAAAACAAGATTAAAGAATACTCATTAGAATAGAAGCAATAATACCAAATTACCAATATAGGTGATACTCTGGGACTGATCTGATATACTGTGTAAAAAGAAATGAATTGTACAGTTCTCAAAACATCCTCTAAAGGTGCAGACCTTCAACTGACCTTGCCCTTCAAAAACTTATAAGAAAACTTAAGTTAAAGCATCAATATTGATCACTTTTGTTTTGTGTTCTGAGCAACTGCAGATGTAAAGCGTCACTATTGATCATTTTCTGTTCTTCAAAATGCAATGAAGTGGAACCCTTCCTTCCTTTCTACAAATAATATCTTCTTTCTATTGAGCATCCACAAATTTCCTATTTCTCTCTGGAATGCATTTTCAGGGGTTTTTTTCCAGTAGTATCCTTACTCTAGAAGGATAAATTCCAGTGAAAACTCTTCACCAGCTAATGGCAGAGAATGGATGTATTTATAATTTGGTTCACCTCAAGTTTGGTAGTGACGTCAATGCTTCTTCGCGGTTGCGCTGCAAGCGTGCCAACAAAACGCTCATGTATGGGTGCATGCACACTTAGGGCGTTTAACTTAACGGACGCGATTTCATACTGCGGCACGGAAAATATGCACATACGTCACTACCAAACTTGAGATGAACCAAATTATAGTGAACAAATTAATCTGTTAGCTGGTATATTTCAGCAAACAGATCTCAATAGAAAAACACCATTAGTTAACCTCACCTGAGCAAAAGCTTCCTTACAAAACAGCACATTCTGAGCAGCCTCTAGTCTCTCCTGCCAATGTGGATCTTCTGATACCTTACTCCTACTTGACTGAATAGCAAATGCTGTGGCTATTTCAGCTTCACCTGTAAACAACAAGGCAGATATGTGTGACTATGTCTGCCACATAATTGTATATACCTCAAATGCAATGCTTGTTTTAACCACTTACCAAAAGGGGTACCATTACTGATTGAGGGGCCCCAGTCATTTTTGGCATTTTTCTTACGAAATTTGTCAATTTTGATGCATTGCCTGCACAACTGTCCTGTAGCACAAGAAAATTAATTTTAAAACACAAAAACATTTGCCATAAGAACAAAATGGGAAGATTCAAGAATAGAATATGTTAACATTTTGCTTTGTTGTTTACTTAATGAGAGCATATATTTAAAATCTTTCTTTTTCCATTGTCCACCCATTTATAATGTCACAGGTTCTTCTTAGGGAGCAACCCCTGATTACAATAATCAGTGATCTGTTCATTCTTTATCCAATGTCGATTTTGACAATGCCACTGCCCACACTCGGCACCCCCTGTCCAAATGTTACTTTTAAACAATTCGTAGCAACCTTTTGAAAGATCAGCAACAGCATACTCTTAACATTACAGTACAGTACTCATACCTTCTTTGATTAAGACTTGAATATAGCTTGTTCCTTCTAGATCTGATGGTACAGTGACCTTTAGAGGACACGCTTTTCTCTCTGGTGTGTCTTCCATGTCTTCTTCTGGTGTCTTTGTGACTTCAAACATCCCACTGTGCCAAAATCTAGAACCAGCTGCAAAACAAAACATCGTGGGCATTGTTTTTATTTGGTGACAATGTAAGGCAAATCAATAACATGTAAGAGTGGCAGGAGATTTCATCTGATGAACAAAAAACATAGAAATATTCACCGTTCTTTAGGTCAATAAAAGATGGAGACTACATAATATCCAGATTTTAAAAACTGCCTTTGCATACATCATATTTATAATAATGTTATTCCCCACTCCTTCAAGTAAGTTTAATGTTCAAATCCCAACTAACATGAATCAAACTGATACAAGTAGTTGCATATTAACTACCTGTTTTAAAGCTGAGATCCCCTAGTATATTATTGCCAACTTTCTTGAGTCTCCAATGTAATCGTAACCTGTGTAAGGCCGCATGGAATTCTGATTCCTGGTTGACTTTAGCGGTGCCTGCTGCAACATTTTGTGGTCTTGTCATACCCTGTGCTCCTTTTAACAAGATACTAGCGGCCGATGTTAAACTCTGAAACAAAACAAAATACAAGTTTAAATACAATAAGCATAGTTTTTAATTTTATCATGAAAGCAAATTAACTTGAGACATATCATAACCAGAAAATGGTGTTCAAATCAAGTTATTATCTGAAAAATCCAAGTACATACACCTTTATACCTAACTAACCATTTTCCCTATCCAACTGGGGATCTATTTACAAACAAGTTTACATAATTGACATAATGTGTAACTCAATACAGTGTTAACTTTCCACTATATCTCCGGTTGACTACAGGAACTATTTCATACAAACAACATGCTAACAGTATACTGGTGCAGGTAGCCCTAGCTGGCAGTATTAGCCTATAAAGTGTTTTAACATGATTTAAAGCCTCAGTTGCATACATGTAGTATAGCGCCATTTTGGCGAACAGAGGTATCCCTGTTACCAGATTTGTCCTCAATTACAAGAATTTTTCCTGTGGTATATCCCCAGTTGGATAAGCAAAACAAATGTATCTTCCCCCAATCCCCCACACCCTCAACAGATAAACCCATCAGAGCTACCATTTACAAAAGCAGAGATATGAGAATGGGGCAAAGGTTTTTCTGCTTTGAAAACATTTTTCTTCTATATGATAATGTCAACAAAAAGTAGACAGATTTTAAGTTTGAATTAACCAATACTTCAAGTAATCATGCATTCAACCTACCGTTTTCTTATCAACAAGTTGTATAATTTGAACTTGTTTGACAGGTGGGGGTGCCTCTTGTGACACTGGATCTAGGACCATGTAGGGAGGTTCCTTGGCCCACCGAGAGATTTGAAGTATATCAGATAGAACACTCATTTCTGTCAGAGCCATCCTGTGGAGAAATCAAATTAAATTGGACATCATTAGTGAACTATTATTAGTAGCCTAGGCTATTATAACATTGTCTTTCATTTACCAGCATGTATGGTTCAATTGACTACCTTTATTATCTTCTTACAAACACAGTGAGAGAAAGTGCATAGTGCCACCATCATTGATTGCATGAATGTGTTTATGAACTGAATACATTTAACAAAATAAACTGATACCGGTATATCAAAATATGTCGACTGTCGAAAGATATCAGTGAGTATCGTTCTGTTCCCATATTTATTGGGAGCATCAAATCATTTGCCAAACAGATTACTTGTGCCCAATTACAATAAATCGGTAATCGGATCAAAGGAAATTAACAAGGAAATAAAACACCAGGACATAACAAAATAGCACTGGGGATCTTTGAAATTAATTTCTTGTTAGAACATTTGGATGCGAAACACACACTCATGATGCATAATTTTAATAAATTAGCTCACACCAGGCTTGAATTTTCTAGCATTACCTGAGTTTATTTCTGACCGACTCCCAGGGCCAGGTAGGAGGTTGGAATGATGTTGGTGTTGCCTCCTTGCTGTCAGGTGTGTCCAACTCTTTCTTGGCATCTTTAGCAGCCTCTGTAGGTTCTTCTTCGGATGTACTGAAGTCTATCTTATGAGCTAGCTTTGTCAGGTTATCTGACATAGACAGCGGTCTGTAAAAGAAAAATATTGTACTTTTGTTATTGACATGTACATGAAATGAGGTGGTCTTCTTTTTCCTGATCCTGATATATTTTCTTTGTTCTTTCCAGGCATAGATGGCGCTATTCGTCCATAGGGAAGTGGAATGTGCATGTACAGTCCAAAAATGACTTTACTGTGGGGCTCAATGGAAAAAATCACTAAAAATTAATTTTGACAACTAAAACCTAAGTGATGTTGATTCATAAACTATCACATAGTGCAATCTATGTTCCACCAAGTCGACACTTGTTAAAGCGCAAAAGCAATTTGTGTGTAAATCAAGACCATCCAAAGCAGCTTTCTTACAGTAAAGAATAGGAGGTCATCTGGGGTCATATACAGTAGTGTATAGTACGTGTGCCTGCTGTCACAATATCACACGCAAAATTTTGGGCAATTTGGTGACACTATTTTTGTCTGTAAATTACTTCAAAAGTATATGCACTAGAAACATGATTGACCCCTGGCCTTATTGTTTAGGTAATTTTATTCTCTTTCAAATGAAAGAACTTTCAGCTGCAAATATTGAACATCAAAATTTTATGAACATCCCTACCCACAGTTCCGAACACTCCCTTATGCTGTGGTTTAAGTTTTAGTATGTTATTGTTTTTAGTTGTCTTTTTAAACCCAAATCAAAGAATGCTCCTTTTTCTTTCCCTCAAAACAATTACCGTATTGGTCCGAGTATAGTCCCACCCGTTTTTTAGGAGAAAATTTTTCACAATTGGGGTGGGGTGGGATTATACTCGAATTTCCATTTTTTTTTTTTTAATTTCTGGAATTTTTCGTAAAATGGGGGGTGGTACTATACTCGAACGTGGGACTATACTCGGACGAATACGGTAGTATTCATTCCAGTCGTGTCTCGCTTGTTAGACTCGCGTAAGCTTAGACACGCTGGACGCTGAAAGACCACACAACAAATTAAAACGCTAGATAAGCAGAGCTTGATAACTAAAAATTAAGATCTAATGATCAATTGGATTGATCATGACACCTGGCATACCTAGAATATATTCATGTTGTTAATTCCACGATTTCATGTTGTTAAAAGCCTAGTCCTGCCAGCAAGACTTCAGTCTTTATTATAAACATAATGACATAGAAGTCCTACGGATCTAGGTATGATGAGTTACAGTTACTGGAACTAGTTAAAACCATAATAATGATGTGTGATTTGCAATTATTATGAATAGAATATAGATTTTAGGCCTGTTATCGACACATGATTCAACACTTCGTCAGGGAAAAAAATACGACAATCGACACATGTCGAAACTCGTAATGAGATTAAAAATGCTGAAAAAAGTCAAAAGATAAGCTTAAAATCACGCCGATATGAGTTATGATTGCCGACTTCCGGTGTAAACATACTTCCTGGTTCGTTCTACTTCCGGGTTCGGGTCAACTTCGGGAGGTAATTTTCAACTTTTCGATGAAAACATGATCGTACGGTAAGCTTATTCGGACAAAATAGCATGGAAATTTCATTTTTTTTCTTTTTGATATGTGTCGTAAAGTGTCGAAAAAGAACAATTTATTTTGACATGTCGGATTACGGGTCATATCAATGATAATACGATACATACGACAGTCGATAACAGGCCTAATAGATTTAGAGTTTTCCTGAATCCTCGATCCTGCACATTGTTGATTGATTGACATTCATTGTGATTGTCATTCACATTCAGTATTCACTCCAGACGATGGTGGCCGACAGTCATTTAATTTAATGCGGCAACAGCCAATAGCGTAAACAAAACAGACAATATGACGGCAACACTGCCTGGACGTTGGACGCCCCATGCCGAGGTGCGTTTTTAGCTCTATTGGCCCTGTTACAGAAAAAAATGCACAAAATAATATATATTTCCCAGTGCAATGCATACATTTTTACATGAAATTAAATAATTTTGGATTCAAAATGAATGTGAAGAAAAAAAAAATTATCGCCGGGAGTGGGAATCGATCTCTTGTATACGTGAGGGAAAATTTTTAGTACTGTATATCATATAGGTAACCTAGGCAAACCTTAGTTAACACATTTACTAGTCAGCTTAATTCGCCGAGACCGGGCCCCAACACAATGCATATTTACATAGAAATTTGAATTTTTTTCGAGAATAGGTGGGTGAAGGAAACCTACATAAATATGTTTTCTATACTTCACTTGACCCAAATATATGATTTTTATGGTGATAATCAAGTCGCACATGGAATTTTAGAGGATTTTGATAGCAGTTCCATTAAAAAAAAGCTGCCATCGCCATGAGACTAAGATTTAGAAACACCCCCAACATGCCGTTTTGGGGAATTTTGCTAGCTGAATCTTTTTGATGAAAGTCAATCTTTGACAAGATGTAACTTTGCTACGGAAAGTGCTAAAAAAAAAGGTTTTCAGTTTTGGCTTAGTTTACTCAAGGGCTTTAATTTGATATATAAAACGATGCAATTTGATGGCAAATTTGAATTCACCTAGGATACCTATATCCAGAGAAGATGAGAAAAGAGGAGATCGCTCGAACATATAATCCGATTACCCACAGTTAACCTCTATTCACTTTTCTTTGTTTGGGGTACTTAAAACACCACTTGAAACTTCCTTTGTGGTAATCTGTTCATCCGCCACACGCTTCGTCTGATTTGGTAGTTCTCTCAGTGGAGAAAATAGTCCACACACGGAAGTACATCGTTAAAGTCCCAATTTTGCAGTCAAATCATGCTTTTTTTGTTTTAAAAAAATAATACTAACCAGGGTGACCATGATTTTTAAACGAGTGAAGAAGCATTATATATATTGCAACTCCCATTAAAAAAAACAAAAAAATTGTTAAGTTATGGAAAGTCAAGCATAATTAATTTTCCAGTCAAATTAATATAAGGTCAAAGGGAAAGAAATTTAAATGATTACTATTTGAATATTTATGGCAGTTTACGGAAACATAAAACCAGTGTAATCAGTAATTCAAACTCGTGTCAGTTTCTCCATATACTCCCGTTTTGTGTCCAAACGTGTCCAAAAATGCTATTTGGATCCAAAATGCGGGTCTTTTTCACAGGGATCTCGGGTCAAACTTAGCAGCCAGTCATGCCAAACAATACAGAAATTATATTTCGCGGTCAACTGACGTAACAAATTGATATCCGGGCATGCGTCGTTTAGAGCTAGACAGTCGTGACTTCATAAAGCCACTTATCGTATTAGTTGATCAATCGGATTAGATCATTGTTTCCATCAATAGGCGGATGCACACATTATTTATTTGATGTGGGCAGCGAGCGACCTCCTCTTTTATCATCTTCTCTGCTATATCATAACATATTGACTTTTATTGTGTGTTATTCATTAAAATTTAAAAAACAGTACAATACAATGAGGTTTACTGTTGAACCTCAACAGATTTAGACTGATAAAATAGTGCTTGATAACATGCATGCACTGAATTATTTGAGACATTTTCGTGTTTACGTGTAAAACCAATGACGACGTCAAAATTCAGTCAATCTTGGCCCCCCCCCCCCCCCCCTTCACTCATTGATCACATTCATTATTAAATTAATAATTAAACACCCCCCTTATTTTTGGTGTAAACAATTCTGACCACCCTATTTTGGTATAAAAATTCTGACCCCCCCCCTCCCATTTTTAATACTAGTATATGCAAGCCATCCTTCCGAAGAAAATTACAGCCCCCCGTCATATGCCCGTGCACGGCTGCAAAATTTTGACGCTCGATTGATCACCTTATTAAAGAGAACACTTTTAAAGTCTAAATCACATTCATCCACGGTGCAAAAATTTACATAATGTACAAGCGATACCAAAACTTACTTAACAAACGTTTCCTGTCCATCCAAGGCCACTTCTTGAACCAAATGTTCTGCCAGAGATTCAACACTCACTCGCAAAGCAGACGCCATTTTTCCTTGTTTTGCTACATACACAATTGCCAGATCGCAACTGTATGACTCAAAACGTCCAATGGGCGTAATATACCATCCAATTGGGCGCATTTAGATTCTTCATACGTTCGTGGAATCGACGGGTGTATTTCAATTTCCCTATTGGGTGGAAAAACACCCATTCGTTCTAGAAAGTAGCATGGTTGGCAACATGCAAGATTATAATTGCTTTGCATTGTGGGAAAGGTCATGACGTCACCGGGCGATCCCGAGCCGAAAATGGCTGGTGAGTACTAAAATTTTTCCGGCTCTCACTTTTTATTTTTAATTATTTTGGGCAATTTTAAGTAGAATTTAACCGTTTTACAATGACTGTTTATTTCAGATCCTCCTACTCGGTGGTACTGCAATTATTGCCAGGACGAGCTCAAGTCGTTCAGCGTAAAATGCTGCAAATGTCCCGACTTTGATCTTTGTTTACAGGTAAGCACGCATAGGTTTATACGGCTGACTACAGTCGATATACACCCAGACACAGCCCGCATTGAGTGCAGGGTCAGTCCGCTGTGGCAATTTAAAGGGAAGCTTTGCTCGCTGTGTGTGTGTGCACAGCACGGCGGCCATCGTTGTGCACATCTTTTCGGATGAGATAAAGTCATTGATTAAAGCTATGCAGCTGTAAATAGTAGGACAAAGCAAAGCCCTGCCCCCTTTGTTTCCTGGTTGTGTTTGTTGATTTAATTTTGTGTAGAACTAGAATTAATGTTGTGTGCATAATATGCATAGTGTACTACACACTACAGTACAGTCACTGTATACTACTGGTATTCCTAATTTATACAGAGTACATATGTTTAGATGGCCTGATGGCCACAATATATATTACAGTGTAGTAAGTTGTATTGTATCCCTACCATGCAAACATCATGACATTAACATTTTTAATTATTAATCAATCACATTTATTTATTTATTTATCAGCACTATAACTATAAATTACCAGTTTACCTAAATTCTGCCATGGTCATGATGGTTCCATGTATCCCGGGCCGGCCATGTATGCAAGCTTAGCCTTCATGCAAAAAATATAAAAAGAATGCCTGCCTAACAATTATATTACTAACAATAAAACTGATTTAAAATATTTATGTAATAAAGATGATTATTAATAATAATAACAATGGTAATAAATAAGACCAAGTAAGAAAAAAACACCATATAGGCCTATATCGTCCGGACTTTGTCAAAAATCGGTGAGGGAGGCCCTTTAATATTATTTGTTATTAAATATGTACATTGTAATGTTATTTTTTTACCAACTTCATTTAAGTGTAAAATTGCAATTACATAGTGTTTGTCAACACATCATAAAAACGGTGAGGCCCCTAATAATTTTTTATTTCCCCCAACCCCTGTAGACCCATAGCTTGAAGAGAGTGTTTGCAATGTGTTTTACAAATGATAATCAAGAACTTCTTCACATCTTTTCATTTCAACAATTTTAGAAACAAAGTAAGGGAGCAAATAACAAAAATATTTGAAAAAATCCAAAAATCGGGGAGTCGGGGACGATATATACATGTTATTTATTTTACTTGGCCTAATAATAAAATAATAATTAATATGAAATAAGAATAACAGTACAACTGCCAATAATTAGGCATAGAATATTCTATGAAATTTAAGATATAAAAAAAAAATCACCATTGTATACTAATTATATTACTGGTATTATTAAATTGAAATAGGACTTCCCAATATAATTTTGTAAAACTAGATTATAAGCATGAGAATTTTCAGGCTTTTGCCTGAATTCAGGCCGTTTTATTGTCCACATTTACGCATTTTGTTTCAGCTGGTTTTGGTTTAAAGGCTGAATTCATGCACTTTTACAGGCAGTTTTCAAATAAGCCTTTCTCATGCCTGAGATAAAGAAGTGAATTATTAGTCAGCAAGGTGTTGCATAACAGTGTGTTGCATGGTGCAACTGCAAGTGTTCATGGTGTTATGTTTTAAAAGTCATAATTATTCTTTTAGCAAATCTAGTGACATCTGATCTAATGTGTTAATACCTGTTGACAGACAATCCCAGCTTGACCCCAGTGCATCATGTGCATTAAATTTCAATGAAAACATTGATCCATTCTAAACAAAGAACCCGATCAGTGGGATATGGAATCCGGTGTCGTATGTAAACACTGATCGGAAGCAAACAGTTGAATATCCAACTCTCCCCTCCGGACTTCTCATCACAAAATGTGATGAAGGTCAGCATCAGGGATCAAATGATACATCCTTGTGTTTTATATACTGGCCACAGTGTAATTATACCATCAAGGTACTATCTATGATTATAAACAGCAACCAATTATAACATCTTCATTGCATTCCTTCCAATCCTGCAGTGTTTTTCATCTGGTGCTGAAATTGGAACCCACCAAAGAGACGATGACTACCAGATTGTGGTAAGTGCTACTTCAATTTAGGCGTTATGTGCCGGGGTTATGTGGTGATACTGAAAGTTGATTTTCTGTCAGAGTCATCCAATTTGGGGTAATGGACAAAAGAAGGGAAGAATAAGATAATATTTAATCAAAAATGGTAAAAGATGGTAAATGAATAATACAAAATAGGAGCAGAAATGGAAAGGATGAATTCCAATTGTTGTGATTTGCTTGCTTTTTTGTTTTTGTTGGGTTTTTTTTTGGGGGTGTTGTTTGTTTGTTTTTTGGTGTTTTTTGTTTTGTTTTTTTCCCTCTCCAAATACCAAATAGATGTTTAATGCATTTCTGTAACATTGTCTCAAGTGAAACGTTTAAGTCCAATTGCAACCATTAGTCCATTGTTATAGATTGATGAATTGAAGTGTGTGAAAATATTGGATCCAAAGCATAATAATGATACAATTGGATGCTTTATGCCCAATATTTATTAGTCTCGATATAGTTTTAAAATATTAGACAAGACCTAAACTCATAGTTCGCCCAATAAATATTTTTATATCAAACTAGGGTAATTGGTGCTATATGAGATCCTTCATTGCAGGGACTGTCTTTTGGAATTTGCAGGAGAGCATTAAATAGCTCTTCTGGAGCCTTCAAGGAGAGCTGTTTAGAGCATTTACAATAGAATGTAAGGAGAGAATGGTCAACTAAGGAGAGCTAAAAGTCACTCTCCTATATCAGATTTAAGGAGAGCAGTAGAGAGTGATTGCTCTTGCTCTCCTCGAAAGGCAGTCCCTGGACATGTATTGTTGATGCCGAAGGTCATAGGTCATTTGATGTTAACTTGTAAAAAAAAGCTGAAAATGTTAAATTGTTTAAATTTTATGTTATGTAACTTCATTTCAACAATGCGATACAGAGATGGAATATTTGATGGTTTGGTGAAGTGGACTTGATTTCTTCAACCAAGCCAAAATGACAAATACTCCCATAATCATTGATTCAATATAAAAACAAAACGCTCATTATTTCTATCTATTAAATTATTTCCAAATACTGTAACAAATCGCGATTGAAGAGGTTCATCAGGTCTGTTTAAAATTAATCGGCTATTTAGAATTCATTTGTCAAGACCAAATGAAAAACTTATGTTTTAATGAACTCTAAATAACTGTACTAAATCTGTTTATAATTTATTTTGCCAGTGAGATACACATAACATAGTTGTTTAGATTGCTGTACCCATAAGCATATGTATTTGAAACTCTTATGATATGAGGAAATGCAACTTTTCAGGACTTGTTTAAGTTGTTGACTATGCTGATGTTTAGCATGCCATATCTTTTGTGTACAATGTACTGTAGTACACATACATGCTGAAAAGACCTGTGTGCATGTAATTATTTCCACTACTTATTAAGGAATGTATTTATAGAAAAGTTTGCCTTTACTTTACCAATCAGTTTAAATACCTTCAGTGAAATGCATTGGAAATGCAACCTGGGTTCCCTTGCACTTGGTAATGCAAAATCATTGGAGCATATAAATAACAAAAAGAGTTCCACTTTTTAAGATTTATTCACAGAAATGTCAAGCATGATTTAAAGGGTTGTTTCAAACGTGTAATGGGTCACTGAACTTATTCAAGCATTGGTGCATGCTCATTACTGGATAAGTGCCACACCCCCTTTGCAACAACTGCCAACCAGCAACTTCTTACTGGTCTTATTGATGTAAATTTAGGAATGTATACAGTGGTCACTTAAACTAAGCACCATCATGATTCATGACTGTATTTGTATGAAACCCAAAATTTTTTTGTAGGTCACCAAAGTCATTTATAATGCAACCAGTTTTGGAATTTACAAGAAGTCTAATTGCAAGAACCATCAAGCTGATTCCCACACCTTTCTCAAATCCCAAACACATAATAATATATTTGATTTGTAAGTCTGTTTCCCAGGGTCATGCTGCAGTAGTTTTCACCCTGCATGTTGTAGAATGGTGCCAGTATCTGTGGTATAGAATGAATATTATCATTCTTATTCTCATTAAATTTGTACTTTCCGTAATGCATAGACCTCCACGACTACACAATGTGGAAAATTGTAAGATTATTATATCAAGTTAATGATATTGGTAAAGATTATTTTAGCTAACCAAGTAACGAGTGGCCAACTAATAGAGCATGCCAATCTGATAACCATGATAACATCCAGTCACAATGCAGTGCTGCGAGTAACTCCGAGACCTATTCAGGTACCATTTCATGCTCTTTTTACTATCGGTCAGCGACTCTATTCACGTTTGTAGAAACTGACACGCCCCCTAATCAGGGACATTCCAATGCCCTTTTCATTTGTGTATGAATTCAGCCTGGATCTAAATCAGTAGAAAATGTCATAATTTAGTTATTTTGATACATCAGTTGATCATGAAGATAAAAAAAATTAAAATAGGTTATTTGTTAAAGGTACCAGGGCAGTGGCAATTTAACAAATGTTAGCTTGTTGGTGAAAACAAAAAAATGAGTATCTTACAGAGAAAATTTTGTGTTTGTTTTTTCAGTAGAGAAGTATTATAGTGAAAAGTTGTTATTTTGCTGGTGCTGTGATCATGATGTTTGTACTCACACAACACATCAAATTAAACATGTTTTAATGTAAGATTTAATGTTAATTCAATACATTGCATTGAAATGTGAATTTGGGGGATTTTCATTTCAATGCATTGGAATTGAATTGGAATAAAAATGATTTGGCTTGGGCATGAATTGAATTGGACTGGAATTGAAATAATTGTGAGCAGTGAAGAATTGAATTGGATTGGAATTGAAATAAATTTTCTTCCAGAGTGACATAACATCAGTAGGAGCCAAGATATTAGATATTGGTAGTACTAGCCCAGTAGTACTAATATTCAGGGTAGTCAGGTTTAACCGGCACTGACACTAGCCGACTGGAAATTAATTTTTCCTCATAAAAAGACCAAATAAACATCTGTTTAGAAGGGTGATACTCCCGTAGTCTATGCCACGATCCCCTGCGCTCCTTAAAAAGATTTGGCTAGCTATAACTCTGTTAGTATAAAAGTATTATTAAGTTGGGTATAGTTTTTTATTTGCACATTTTTTACAAGGTGTACATATCCTTGTGTACAAGGTCAGTGTCCAATCAAATAGATTTGTATGTAAACACCGATGCACTGACCCAAATAGTAAATACAGTGTAATTTTTGTGCGATCAATTTTTCACACTGAATGCTGTTATATTTAAAGATGGCTGCTATGCCAGACACATGGTTGCTATGGTGACCTTGCCTACTACTAGTAAATTTTCACTTGGTTTTACAGTTCAGTGATCGTATTTGATGTAGTTGTCTGATGCTCTGTTCCAGATAGACAAGTGAGCCAATTGAACAAGGGATCATTTACATTATTGGAGCAAAATGACAATGAATACAAATTCCACAATAGAATGGTATTGACCTGGCTTGGGGTTAAGGATAAAAGATGTGAACAAATTTAGTGTTAGAAATGTAGAAGGTTGTCTTTTGTGTTGTTCATGAGATTGATTAGAATTGGATTCAAAAGTGTAGGCCCTATACATTTGAAATATATATTTAAAAAAAATTGTCATTTAGTGGATACCCCTGCATTGCAGAATAAGGCATGAAATCTTTGAAACTCATTTATTTGTATTTAAAAATGCCATCATTTCTCAACTGAAAATGTTAAAACATCAACTGTTTAAAATTAAAACAAAACAACAACAAAAAAACACAACCAAACTAATTATGCCAATTTCAAATGAAATAAACTTTTTTTAGGTTTCTGGTTTTTTTGTTGTTGTTAAATTTTCTCTACACTATTTTAATTTTTGGTTTAAATACCATTTCAAGCAACATTTGTATACTTTTAAATAACTATAGTCTATGAAAATGTTTTTCTTTTGTTGACCATTTTGTGGTTAATTTACACTAAAAAGTGTCTTTGAATAGAAAATAATTTAATCCATGGTTTAATTAATTGAGCTTCAGTAACTTTGCCCCCTGGTGAGCTTATTAGTTTCACATTCAGTGGCAGAGTTCATAAACTCTTTGTAAGTTGGTCAATTTTACGGGGATGAGTTTGGCCTGCCCCAGGGTGAGTTTCACTGTCCCTTTCCATGCAATTGATAGGTGTGGTACTTGCTTTCAATTGCGGTATTTTAAAATTATTATTATGATTATTTGTATAGTAATTTTTAATTTTGATTATAATTGTTATTATTATTAAATTATTATTATCATCATCAATTCATCATCATCATCATCATCATCATCATCATCATCATCATCATCATCATCATCATTATTGTTGTCGTCATTGTCATCATCATTGTGAAATTTTAAATTTTAAATGCATTTATCAATATCTCTGCATGTTGCTCGCCTTATGGTGTGTGCAGTATGTAGATCTGTATGAAAAAATGGGGCAATTTATGTTAAAATGTTGTGTGAAGTAGAGTTCATTCAGTTGAACAAAGTGTGACCCTACAGTAGGAGGTCTTTGTATTATATTATACCATTGAAAGTTTATATGTTTACATACAACTAGTCTACAGTTATTTGGACAAAGGGACATTTTATTTACACATCTATGGACACCTGTTGAATTCTGCACATTTCAAGAGCAAAAATAATGGGTTACCATGGTTACAGTAGCATGCTACAATTTCAGCTAAGTTAAAATTTAAGAACAACTAAAATATTAAATAAATGTAACATACAGTACCATAATGAAAAATACATTTTCACTTGATAACATGGCATCAAAATAATGTGCTATTTAATATCAGAATTCTAGTTCAATGTTAAACAAGCACATTGACATATTTTAGGGATCAGTAATGTTTTTGTTTCTGCAATGTCTCATTGCAACAAAAAAGGGAGCAAATAAAGAGAGAAAGCAAATTAATATTTTTACCAAAACTATGAAAGGTCATTTTATTTAATTAAATTTCAGTGAAACTGAATTGACATGCCTATAAATTGGAAGTTTGTAATAGTCATTTAAAAGAATAAGAAAAGAAACACACACAAAAACATTATATAATTTAATTTACATCAGCTATTAAAAAACATTGCAAATGTAATTTTAATCACAAACAGGCTACAACTGAAATAGTAGTTGAAAGGGTATAAATTTTAAAATACAGCTTTTTGGTTAGTTATGCACTGATACACTCACTTGTTTTATAGAAAGTGTATGAGATAGCATTAAGTCATCGGACAAAAATGGAAAGAAAAAATTAACAAAATGTAAATTAAAATAATTTTAAATAGCAGTATGAAGTGGCACACAGTGCATAGTATGTGTGCACTGCACAGGTTACTCGCAGAGAAGCCAATATCATTAGCTGTACATCAAGCGGCCGTGTGTAACAGGAGACAGTATTATGAAGAACGGCGACTCATCATTTAAAGCAAAAATATCAGAAATATTATCCATCATTTCTCTAGACCTGTGCACATTGTGAGGTGCACTATGTAGTTGTCGCTTTGATTCAGCAGGGCTGCTACTATGCAACTGAATTTATGTGTGTGTGCAGCTGAGAATTTATCCATTACTAATTAACATGTTTTTGAAATAGCTGAGGATCATATAAATTTGACATGGTATCATATAAAATGTTTTAAATATAGTGGTTGTAGAGACATAAAATCTCATCTGAACATCAGTTATCAAGTCAGGTATTGGTTTTATTTTATTTTATTTGTAAAATCATGGAAGTACAATGTGCCGTCTATAGGTTATAATAATGACAAGAAGAGTAATAAATTATTAATTGCTTTATTTATAAGTGTTATTCATAGCCTCAGTGAAAACATCTCAGGAAATGCAAGAAGCTCTTGTCACTCAGTCAACGTAGACTTGCCTAAAAGCCTGTTGCAATGTCAAAATTAAAATTTACACTTCTGCAGAGCTCTTTTTTGCCCAATTTTAAATGCTCACTTCCTATAGAGAGAGGAAAATATGTTGCTGGTTTTGTGTTTCAGATTTACTGACATACTGTTAGTCTTTAGAGTTCAATTATAGTCTATTATGTTTGAGGTGCTTTATTTTGACAAAGTGAAAATAATCTTTTTAAAAATTAGTTGCTTTACAGTATACTGCAGTGTTAACTGGACATTAAATGAATGAGTCCCATACAAGTAACGCTATTGATTTCCTCAAACTATGCTGCTGTAATATTACTGTATTTCCTGCAGGTGGATGACTTGCCAATTCCATTTAACAATTATTATTATTTCTGTCAAGTAATTCTACAAACGAATGACTAAATCAAATTAATAATATTGACAGTGACATTGCCCTATAGATACTTTATTCTACTGTATAGATGTTCTGACTGTGAGATTTAAACTGTAACCACGTTGCATCAATGGGAAAATACTTTAATATTTAATAAATAGATTTGATTTTTAATGTTTTAAAATCAAGCAATGAAAAAAATATATGTCCTATAAAGCTTCTAAAAAGCTTTACTTAAAAAATAAATGAGACTTCACTTTTATTAAATTTTGTTTAAAATCTTTCAATTTTAGGAATAAAGGAAACATGAAAGATGTTAAGATTCTGTGTATTCGTAGATCACCAGTCACTTGCTGATATATACATATATGTGTAAATTATTATTTAAAAAATCTTGTAGAATTTATGTAAATATTATACAGATTTGATAGCATTTTTGATGAACAAATTGGCAGGTATGTGCATTGTATGCAAAAATAGCCCTTAACATGCTCAACTACAAATTGATATATGGCACATGTCTGCATGATGCATTGAGGTAGCAATAACCTCATAACTACAGACAAGGTTCCATCAACAAACATTCCCAGTATAATTAACCCCTGGTCAGTCATACACCATGGGTATCACTTTTGTCTGCTCATCTATTTATATGCAGCACGCTTAACGCTCCAGGGGGATGCGTGGTCACAATATATAGTGATAACTTTGTTTGATGGATTAATTTTTTACGTCCTGTACAATTTTGCAGTGATTAATTATTCAGGGAATATTTTATGTTTGTTGTTATTTTTAGATTTTATTTTTGTCCCATTCTGAAACTATAAATGGTTATTCTCATCAACATGGCTAAGTTCTACCAAAAGTAATTGACACTGATATAATCATAATATAAACCTGAGACCTCTTTAAAGTTGAAATCCAATATCAGGCAATTATTTGTATAAATTTATTCTTTTTTTGAATGAAAGATATACAAAATTAATTCTGTAAAATATGGGTATAGTTCCCTAGATTATAATTTAACATAAATTTACAATGCTGAAGCTCTGAAAATAACTGTAAAAATGTGTGCAAGCAAAGCTATGCGCAGCACACTCCTGGCCCTAGGCATGTTCAGTGAATGTGTTTAGAATTGATATCAAGCAATTCAGGATGTAACTTGTGCAAGTTGTATTTTTCACAAAAGATGTTGAAAATAACAGATTTTTAGCAAGGAAGTTGCAAATTCTTCCTTAGTTTCCATTTCCTGTTAGGGAACAAGGTCAACAACAGGCCATTGTGTATGAAGTCAAAAAACAATAAGACTCAAAATACAGAGTTCATTTCATATTAAATTTACATGGGGCTTACATCTGAATTTTCTTCATCAAATCAGTTATTAAATTGTCAATTGTCAGCACATTTTTTTAATCAAGTGATTATGTGAATGTTTATTAAAATTATGGCAAACAGAAAATATTATCTTTTTGTCTTGAAATAGATGGGTTTTGCTTTTTAAAAAAATGATAAGAAATGACAAAAAAATATGCAATTGAGCAGTGCAATATTCATGGATATATCAAGAAATGAATGTGTTTACAGGGATACCATGCGCTGAGTGATATTCCTGGTTGATTGGTAACTGAACAGAGAAAATCAGTGAAAAGTCACGACTCTGTCCAATCCATTTAATATTAGCATCTAGTCTCAGCCCAAGGCTTAGTGGTAGTGCCAGAATTCTTTATTTATGAAATTTTAAGCATACAAATTTCTTCATATTTATTATCATATTAATTTATTCATTTAATGAAAGATTATTGTTTTCAGGAATTCTTTCAAATCAGAGAATTGAATTTTCAGAAAGTTTCTTCAGGTATTACTATCTTCATTACAAATTTATATTAATTGCCTATTTAATACTATAAAATTGATGCGAAAGAATTAAGAGATTGTACTTGAAGTTGATCAAAATTTAGTCTCCATGATGGTAAAATTGTTGCTTCCAAGACAAACAAACAAATTGATTGTATCTTCAAATACAATAATGTAATGCAGGGTATCATATTAAAAAGGGTATCATAATAGAACCACAATGTAAAGCTGGCTGTATTGGTGCTGTTAAACCACTTTTTTTTAAATTTAGTTTATTTTTAGCAATGGTAATTATATTTAGATAAATTTATTGTAAAATAAAACTTTTTTTTTCCTTCTTTCTTAAAATGGTTTGGTACATTTGGAGCTGTCTACAATCCCAATCTAGAATTAAATGTGTAGATTGGTATATCTTTTTAATCAGTGAAAATTGAATGACTGTAAAATAAAGCCGGTTTTATGTCCCAGTATAGTGTAATTGGATACACGTTTGTGAATTTGTCAGCAAGAGAAGAATAGTGTACAGTCCATAACATTAGACAACTTAATTTTCGCAAGCTTCAAAAAACATCAATATTATGAGAAGATTAGTTTTAAACATAAGGAAATAAATGAAATTAGAAACCTGCCTTTATTGTTGCAATTTTCAATATGATAGTAGAAATTGCTGTTCTTGAAAAAATCTTGTCAACTGTAGTATTGTACACATAAAATGCTTGTGAAAGAAAACTGTTGTGAAAATAGTGTGTACAGACAGCCAGGGTTGTATGTGTGTTTTTGTACTAAAATCAGATCACGAACTGCATGTACCCTTGCACATATTATTACCTAGATGCAACTATGTGCTGTGTATATTTTTAGCAAGACTAGAGCTGTTTTTTGCAGTCTTTTTATGTGTATTCTAAAGCAGGCTCAGTTCCTCTGGGGTTGTGGGGTCTACCAGGTATGCCAGCATGGAAAGGTGACTGGAGTGCAATCGGTATAGTGTCAGGGAGAGTCTGTCACACTAGTAAATGGGAAAAAATTTGGTATCATAACAATCATGTATTACACCCCACCAAAAAGGTTTCATATGTATCATAGATGTGACTATTAAGCCGAAAGTGACTAAGCCGAAAGCCATGTATTGAAGACAAAATAAGACTTTTTTTGTTTTAACAGAGCTTCAACTTTGTCAATACTGCTGTTTTCCTCATTTTTGCCAAATTGCCATTTTGAAAATACCCAATGACAATCTGAATGACTTGTCCTTCACATTTAAGTAACTTGTACTGACTTTCAATGTTTTTGCAATTTCGCTGGGATCACTGAATGGACCTTTAAATGAAAGTTTGATTATTTTACTCTCTCTTCGCCAAATGCCATAATACCCTACAATACAACATAAAGTAGGACTTCACCCTTCAGAATGCTTTAACAGCTCAGTTACTATGGTAATTAAGGGTCCTGCACATTATCTAATAAAATCTTTTATTTCTGTTTCACCCTATACAGGACCATGCTCTGTTTGAAGGCAGCGATTGGAGTGTTAGCGAGGAATATGCTCTACTAGATGGTGTAGAAACATTCGGCTTTGGAAATTGGTAAGACACATTTTGGGTGAAATATGCTCAAACTAGCATTTTTTCTTCCGTAAGGTAGATATTTTCCATGGATTGCAGCATTACATGGAACACATGTATGACACAGAAGTAACCACCAACACATGACACAGAAGCCTATCTGAAGTTCAAACCTATCCTCCAAACCCATCCATAATAATTCTATGGCAGAGTTATGAGGGGTTTTCGCTAGGTCAATTTTCATGATCTTATCAATTCTGGACAGTTTAGTGGGTGTTTAATTTGTGTTTCCAAATATATTCACATTTAAGTACTATGTGTGATAAATATTTTTGTATGGTTAAATATTCGCGGCAGCCTGTTCAACCGCAGAAAGTACAAAAATTACCCCCCCCCACTATACAGTAAGATGGATTGCAAATGATAGTGAAATCTTCCCCTGGATCTGTAAAAGATCTTAGTCTTAAAAAAAGTGTAGTGATCTATAGTGCGCTACGCACAGGCACAATGCCTAAACGTTGATCCACAAGCCTCAGCACACTTTACAAGTTGTCGCTGACCACTACGGCCCACATCATTCCATAAACCATTAAACAACAATTCAGGGACTTTGCTGCTTCAAGAGAGCACATCCTAGACATTCCACAAATAACTTAGCAACCAGGATCAGTTCCCAAATTTCATACGAGTTACAATGAGACAAATTAGCAGTAAGTTCCTTGTCCAAGAGAGCATACTAGGCACCGCCAGGGTTCGAACCGGCAACCTCTCGCACCATAGTCGATCACCTTATCAATCGAGCTAACTTGACTGCAAAGCATTAAAGTTACAGGATACTTATAACAGTAATAAGGAGAAGTTAGGTACTCTGTGTTAATATAAAGCAAGTAACAAGTTATCAATTATCTAAGCTTTTCTTAACTTACGATTTTATTTTTATATTACTCAGGGCGGATGCAGCCAACCATGTAGGGACCAAATCACAGGCAGAGGTCACAGAACATTACAACAGTACTTTTATATTAGGCAATGTAGGAAGAGGTGAGCATTTGATTACAAGAAAGAATGTACATCAGAGAATCATGTGAGGTGTAGCCAAATATGTAGCAATGGATTAATGTTACCGTTTCATTCACATTACACCTAAGCTGTAACTGTAAACCCTGAAACAAAAGCACACATGATGCTCTCCATGAGGTCTTAAGATGACTGTTGTTAGTTTATCAAGAGTTCAGCTCTCGGACATGGCCCTCTCAAGGGAAAACTACACCCTACTTATGTTTTCTGGCAAAGAATACCAAATATTTTCAAATTGAACCATTTAAGCCAAAAACTTTGATTAAAAATAAGACAATGAAACCAGTGAAAACATATAAATTAATTTGTTTGAAGTTGTGTGATAGATAACTATATTAGTAATAGTAATTTAGTAGTTCACAGATGTCATTTTCACAATTTCATAATGTTTACTTTTACAGTTACAATACCAGATAAACTTACTTCCAAAGTTATAGATCACACTGGACCTGAGGAAGGTAAGTGGAACCTGTTTGAAGCAAGATTGAAATGTGTAGAATGTAAAAATAAAAGCAAGCAAGCATTACCATTTGCTCCATGATGTGATCCATCCAATGCTCTGAAATGTGGAACTCTCACAAATCGCTATAATTTTTAAAGGAAATAAGTAACATTGTTACAAATAAGGTATAAAATTGAATACCTGAGTGGAAGAAGTTTTATAGACAGAATGTTTTCATCTTCAGAGGAGCTTTAATACATGAACATACAATATTACATACATTTGAAATTATATATGATATTTCCATGGCAACAGTACAGGCCTTAATACGAGCTGGAGATCGGCCCTTCTTCCACTAATATACTGCAAGTGCCAGTTCCGTAAGCAGATGTGTTATAAATAGCTACAGAAATTTGGTAATTAATTACCCATTAATTGCACAAGTAGAAGCATGTAATATGTTAGCAAGAAAGTTCATTGTATTGAAAAGCAGATTTCATAGTTGAACAAAATTCTTCTTTAACCCTTGTGGAAGAATGGCCCAACTCCATGGAGTTGGGCCTTTCTTCCATGAAAACCATAATTAAGTGTATGTGGAAGACTTTAGAGAGTGGATTTTGGCTCATCTTTCAAACATAAGGAAGAACAGTCTGCTGGCAATAAAATGCTGGGTCTAACTCATTTGGAGTTGGGCCCTTCTTCCACTCAGGTATTCAATTGTGTAGAACAAATTTTTCCATGTGACTGTTAAATTCTCGTATTAAGCATAAATATCTTCATTGATTACCTGTATACTTTTAGTGCAGAGTTGATCCTGAATCTCACTGCTCATTTGAGAGCCAGTCAGAATGTATGAATTGACTCTCTTTTTCTTGTGCTGATTATTCCTTTTACATTTCCTTTGCAGGTCCCTTATCTCCAAGTCTCAGTACTACGTTTACTCCTGTAGATATTACATTAGCTGATCAATCAGAATTAGGATATATGCCTCATAGAGATGACTTTGAAAGAGTAAGTAAAGATAGAAAAAGTCAGATGGGTCTATACTAATTCATACATTCACATACACACTCATCGTAGGATGCAGAATTTTGTTTTGTACATCATTTTTGTTGTTTTTCCTGAAAATCAACTGATTTTACAAAAATGATGTATGGGAAAAATATCACCCCGGACACCCCTGAACTGGATGAATAATCTACACAAAGATCGCAGAGGTTACTTTCTGGTTTCCCACTATCTAACAGTGGACATTTTGTGTATTTAATGTGGATGTTGTAAAACCTGTATCTATCAACTGGTAACTAGTTTATTTGTGCCAAAAATTCACCTTGTTTAGGCATATTTTGGCATTTTTTGCATGCAGAGTATGCATTGTTTTAAGTTATTAAGTTATTCTGGGAATAGTTTGGCATGACAACTTTGCGCAATTTTGCTCTTGTTGGAAATGTTGTCCAGTACGCTACTACATAAAATACATGCTCACATACACATGAACCTGTTTGTGTTTTCACTGCGAATTTGCAGATGCCGCATACACTTTGTAAAAGCCTAGAAAAGCGAGAGAAACAAAATTGCACTTTTTACACATGCATTTGCAGGGAGAACCTCGTTTTGGTAGCAAGATGGCAGATCTGTGCAAAGGGCGAATAGTGCATGGGATGAACTTACTGCATTTTTCAATCCAAATCTAATATACTTTGTACAACTTTTCTTATGAATTTGTGTTGTGGAAACCATTGCTACCTTCTACTTCAAGTTTGATATTTCTCATTGCAGGAGTTTGATAATGATGCAGAAACATTAGTGAGTCATCTAGCTGTAACAATAGAAGATGATGATTTAGATATTAGTAAGTAGACTTCAATGTTATAAAATATAGTATACAAATATTGAATGTTTATGAGTTCAATGGTAAGAATATTTCCATGAGGTGAAATATGGACTGTTCCGTTCGAGGCTTTGCCGAGTTGAATGGAACAATTCATATTTCACCGCTTCCATTGAACGAATTTCTTCCGCTTAATTTTATAAATCACCAAGAAAACAAAATAAATTAAAAAATATCTTAAATTTGTATTTATTTTAGAAGCAAAACCTGCACCTATAATTGGCGGGTCCAGATGGAAACCTTGCGCTGCCTGTCACAAGCGTTGCTATGGTAGCTCGCGTCAGTGCAATGGAAAAATGACCATTGTACTCGCATGAGTGCAATAGACCTTTGCAGCTGGCCGCTAAAAGTAGCAGAAATAATCAATAGTAATTGACAAGAAACTTTGTATGAGTTATATAATTAGGATTATTCACTGGGAACTTTGGAAGTAAAATGTTGATGAGAGATAGGATCTGTTGGATTCTTTTTACAGAGTGTGATTCAAAGTTAACAAAACTAATATTGACAGAAATAAAGCTTATGTTTACATTGTAAAAAATGATCCATAATCATTTGCATACAGCTTCCATTATTTTGTTTGTTTTGGTGTTTTTTTAGTGTTGGGGTAGTTAAATGTCCACAAAATGGCTCATATTTTCTACAAATGTCACTTAACAACTACTGACAAGCAAGCATGACATGCATTGAACATCAGTTAAATACAATTTAAATATTTTTTTGGCTGAAACATATCATGTGTATATGTATGTAGGATTAATATTTTCATATGTTTTTTTACAGGTTTAAAATTAGCCCATGTAGATATTTATACAAGTAGATTGAAAGAAAGATTAAGAAGAAAGAAAATATCGAGAGATTATGGCCTTATAGTAGCTGCTTGTTCATCAGCTAAGCAAAAGCAAGGTAAGATGGAGGAGTGTATTTCAAGGATTTTGTGCAACAAAGGGCTATATGCATTTTTGGTGATATTGTGGTTTTGGTACCAAAGTAATCCTGAGAACACTGGGCATATTTTAGACATGAAGGGCTATCTGCATTGAAATTTGTATTTAAATTACATGGATTTCAATGTCTGACTTCCTGAGCAAAAGTGCCATTTTGTTTAGTGCAACAAAGGGCTATCTGCAAAGCTTCCATAGAGTTGTATGCAACGTAGGGGGTCTCTGGTGTTTAGAAGAACAAAGGGTTATCTGCATCTGGGCTATCTGCAAACGTTTTTGCTCATATCTCGAAATGCCCAATTTGTAGATAGCCCTTTGTTGCACTAACCTCTCAATTTGTTGATCAATCAACTCAAATCGTGTATGGTTTGCTCAAGCAAGCAACTTGGAGCAAGACTCATCAACAGGCCCATAGCATGGAATTATTTTTTTGATTTGTTTTTTCAATTTGACCTTTTTTCATATTTTTGAAAAGGTGGACTTTTTTTGGGCGGTGCCACACAAAATGAGTGGGGATTTTTAGTGAATTGGGGGGGGGATTTTGTATGACCATAGGCCAATTTTAGGGGTTTGGGGGTACTTGGGGCAGGTATGAGGGACTTTTTTTTACCTTGATGGATTACCCCTCCACTGGCTATGTCACGTGCTGCATGTCAAAACAAAATATAGCACCCTTGCCAATTTGAATTCATTGCACACAGGAAGGGGGAAATAAAACAAAATACTAACCTTTTTCTGAATACAGAAATTTACATGATATCCACCTCTTTTTTTCTTTCTTTCTTTGTTTCAGCAGCAAATAAAAACAAGAAGCAACTCAGTAAACATGAATCAGACTTTAGGGAAAAGCTAAGACCATTTTCACAATTTATGACACCTAGAGACCAGGAAGAATTATATGAAAATGTACAAAGTAAGTAAAACATAAACAAGAACTCAAGGGATCTTTTTGAGTCTTTGTGCAGCAATGCCTTTCTGTGGTTACTGTTGGAGATGGTAAAGATAATTCTTGCACATTTATGCAAGTGAAGCAGCACACCGCTCAGCGGCAGCAGCGTGAATCTGAAAGCAAATGCTGCCGCTCAGCTCCACTCTGTGCTCATTGGCCAAAAATCGTATCCTGTTTTCATAAATCTGAGCGACACCGCTCCAGAGTTGACTTGAATTCAATTCCTAGCTATCTGCCACTTCGCAGTAGAAAAGTTGATATATATCGGCTTGCCTGTGGTCACCGCTAGCATTTCTGGTGCAACTGCGCAGTGAAGCAAAATTGTCCTCAGAACAGCAAAGCGGCAAGCAGCAGAAAAGTATGAAAACAGCCTAAGAATCATTAAGAAAAGGAGAGAACACTATGAATTACTGTTGGTACATTCAGGTAGCAAGATTGACTATATTCATTGTTTTTACCAAATCGTTAAGCACAAAGTAAATTCGAACTACATAAACTTCTGGACCCAGGGGATATAGGCCCTTCTTTGTCCGAGAGTAGCATGTTCAATAAAATACATCTGCATCGTGAAGGAACGTATATAGTTTAAATATTGTAATAATGACAAGGTTAAAAACAAAACTTTTATTGGGAAGTAAGATCTCATGTAAGTAAGAAATATACTCAAATGAGATATACAATATTATTGTTTCTTGATTGATGTAATACTGGTAGGAATAACTCAAGCATTTGCTGTTTTGTTTGTTACAGAGGAAAAGCGTCTCAGAGCTAAAATAAAGGAATTATTAAAATATAGGAGAAATGGTATCACAAAACATGAAGGTAAGCAGCCCGTCCACATGGACATCCATCTTTCAGCCTTGCAGTAGGTCATTTGACAGATTTTGTCAAAATGTAAATTTTGTAACAAAATCAAAGATATCAGTAAACCCATAATACAGTACAACCTCACTTATCCAGCCGTGATGGGACCAGGCATTGGCTGGATAAGTGAAAAATCTGGATAAGTGAATTATATGTAATTTTGCATTAAATGTCTGAACTGCTAACATTGAGACAGCAAAATAATTAGTCAAAATGGGGTACAAACAAAAAAAGATGGTATTTGAGTGTGTATGTCACTGTCCTTCTAAATGTAATAGTGCATGAAATTAAGGTCTCAAAGCATTAAAAACATGTTTTTCTATGAAAATCACATGTCAGGATAACAGAGAGATCCATATAAAAGATTTCAGAAAAAGTGAGGTTGCACTGTAAAATGTCTTTGAAGTGTACCATTGTACAAGAAACAAACAATTATTGTAAATATAATTACAGCATTATCAAATAATTTACTTGTTTCTAATCAAGCATCTTTTTAAAGAAAAAAATCACAGTGATTTAAATCCACAACGTTCAGTACACTGTACATTTTAATCTTTTGTTGTACTGTCCTTTGCCACAAAAGTGTATTTTGCAAAATAAAGCAATCCCTCAGTTTATCAAATTAATGAGCTTGCTTGTAAATTTAATGGATTCATAGTAACTAGAAGTCAACCATATCCTGCTATGCCTGCATGTCAATACTGCCCTCTATTAACTGTACAAAAATGGTTGTTTGTACAATAATTTCATGACTACTGCAGTGAAATGCTGCCCTCTTCCAATGCTGCCCTCTTGTATTGGCTTCTTAGTGAATGTATTTCACAAGTTGATACAGCCTGGATAAATTATCTCAAAATGGATGACCTGATTTATGAATCAAAGAAAATGGGAGGGGAAAGGGGGGGTAAGTTTTCACATTGTATGTACCCTTTTTGCAAAGTTAGTCAACTTTGTGTATTTAATGTAGGTCCAAATGTATTCCTAGTTGAATCATTGTACACTATTTAATTTACACAAAACATTACAAATTGTAATATACTTTGATTTGAAATGTTACAGAGTGTGCAGAATACGAAGCAGCTAGATTCAAGAGGGAAAAAAGGAAAGAAAGTAGGAAGAGGTTAGCGGAGAAAGCCAAAGGCAGGGTGCTATCAGCAAAGAAAGAAAAGGAAAAACTAAACAAAATAGAGTAAGTACACAGTTCAGTTGTTAACGATGACAAGAGGAATAATGTCTGGGTACAAAATCACTACTAATGTAACATTCATGGGTGAGTTAGTCGGCAATGAAAGACTGATTCATACCCTAGAAATTGTACTCGAGAAATAATTGTCTCTAGGGCACTAGAGAAGATACCGTCCGTTTAACATGGCCAAATTCAATTCAACAAAAGGAATTTTGGAGGCAATATTGATTTTTGAAGACCAATGCAAGGAGCCATCCTAACATGTTTGGTATGATTTTAAAGGGTATAATATAAGGATTTCAAATTTGTATATCTCAGAAAGTTGTCTTGTAAATTTTGTGCTCATTTTTTATGCTCATTTTGTGAGAGCAGTTCACAATTATATAATTCTATAATAAAATGCAGGTGTAATAAGGTTAGGGTAATTTTACCTGTTTCTACTGACATTTGTGGCTGTGAGTTGCCATGTAACAAGTCCAGTAGAAATAGATGTTACTGTGTAATGATGTGTGCTAGCCAATCATGAAGTAGAGTACTGCTACTATGCCATACACATTGTCCCTGAGTAATATACAGAGGTGAGCTTCCTGACTACTTCTTAGTTTGCTGGCATTTCATGCTGGTCATCAGCATTTCCCACACTCATTGAAATACTGATAAGAAAATAAGAATACATGCTATTGATTAGGCCTGCAATTCACCTAAGAAAATATATGAAAAAATCCTACAGCTTAAAAAGATGAGCAAAAGAGGCCCAAATTGGGAAGCAGAAATATTCAGAAAGCCAAAAAGTGTAATGTCAAAGTTTAACATGCATGCTATTTGACCCCTAAAAAGCTTCCAGTAAATAAATTGTAGCTATGTTCTTGCCATTGATGTTGCATCCCCTGTGTTTCATCCTTCTTTACCTTAGTATTTAAGAGTCTGTGGTCCTCTATCTATCAAATCATTTGACCTGTCTGAAACAGAGATGAAAGGTTATGCCTGCATCTGCGACCACAAAGTGAAGATATTTATAATGGTCCAAGAATGGCATCTGGAAGTATATCTTCTCATATACCAATTTGTCAAAGTCAGACATTTTTCCAATTCGGTTAATCATCTCATTTGATATAGAAGATGATCTTAATTACTTCTGACAAATCGCATTGTACTAGTAGATTTTAGTGCAGTAGCTAAAGGGTGTGGTTCACCACACTACTGTAATATAAGTTGCCCTTTGAGGGAACCTGCTGGGATGAATGAATTGTTTAAAAGGATTGCCTCAAGAAAAAGTTTGTTATTTGTTCCACATGTGGGATGGAAGATATTCTAATAGTGTGTACTTTTGTCAGAAATTGACATAAAGTTAATTTAAAAAAAGGCTGCAAAACAAATTTGAAGTTCATTGTTATATCATTGTAGCAATTTACTCAATTGTTTCTCAGTTGTTGAATTCTATTGTTTTTGCCCAACAGACCTTCTCGAAAGATATATTTTACAACACAGTTAAGGCTGCAAAACATATCAAAGCTCATTGTTATATTATGTCAATGTAGTAGCAATTACACATTTTTGTTTTATGGCAACACAGTCTTGCTCAAAAAAGGTTATTTAACATAATTATGTACATCTTTGGATATACCCTCTCCACCTACTCCCCACTATCGAATCACAGGCAGCACTTGACATCTGTAAGCCAATACGTGCTACACTGGGTAATCTGTCAAAGTCAGAAGTACTTCAGCCCTAGTATGTAAATCCCATTTAACTTGTGTAATGATAACCCATATCATTTTTGTCAGTCCTTGTGTATACATTGAAAGGCCAGGCGGTTGGCTTGAGGGTTTGACTGCAAGGCTCCATCCCTCAAAGAAAGTTTACCGGCCCTTCTGGAATCACCTTTGGGCAAATACTTGCATGCATTTCCATGTGTGTAAAACTGGACTTGCAAGTGTTATATAGACAGTAGACTCTAAAGTCAATGGTACCTTGCTTGGTGCCCCAGAGAAGAGAGAAGTAAAAGTACATCTGACACCACTACCCTAAGTATGCATCTATCATTTATATCTTTGTATAGATCTTTCATTTTGTAACTTACAAATGAACAATTTTAACTTGTATTGTCATGGGTCTGTACTTTCATGTTGAATGTTGAATTGTGATTATCACAACAAATGTGCAATAATCTAAAACATCGAAATGAAGATATCTACCATGTGGGTTTTGTTTATTTGAAATATTGATAAGACAGCCTAGATGTACTTTTTGTGCTGTAACAACTTCCTTTGTTTATTTAAATAACTCATTGTGTAAGTGATTTATGTTTAATAGCAGATTATATCTTTTAATTATTTATATAAAGTTCATTGATGTTCATGGAATTATAAGGTTACCTTCTTTGAACACAGTTTAATCAATCCATTGATGTTGAACGTATTGATGGTTGTGAGCATTTTGATCTTGATTTCATAATAGCATTGCAGGGATTCATGTATGAATCTTTGATAAAATAGATTTCAAGCATTTAACCTTATTGTACCAACAGCATTCAGGTTGGCATTTGATCATAATTATCATGAGTTAAAAATGGAAATTTTGTACCATTTTACCCACAATTTTAAGGAAGGTTGCAAAATTGCTGAATTAGTTCTTTTGAATTTGTGAAAATGACATAAGACATTCCAAAATCAGCAGTTGATGAAAGCATCCTTTATTAGCGCATGATTATGATGAATGATTACGGACACATTCTGTCAACTGTATCTCAACTTTTCATATGATAAACCAATCCACTTTGACACAGATCAGGTCAATTATGTCCTATTTTGATCAATTTTGATAAATCACCACATAAGTCAAGCTTGATCTTTTTGTAATTATGCTTAGTGCACTAGGTCAATTATGATATCATTATGATGGAGTAGTGGTGTCTTCTTAAAGGACTTAACATTGATGTGCTTTCCAAGTTTCAAATGCTAGGTGATAGGATGCAAAATAGCAGCAGAACATTTATAAAAAGGTGATTAAACATTTCCAACACCCTGAGTAAATTGAAAATACAAAAATAGTTTAGTTCAAAGTTGGATCACATTTAAATTTACTTTCTGGCCATTTCTTCTGAACACTTTTGAAAGTGTTGGTGTTTACCCTGGATCTAAACACACAATAATGTGGCTCAAGGCCGTAGCAATGTTGAAAAATGTGGGCAGATATCAAAATGTGGGGCGGCCATCAAAATGTGGGGCAGCCATCAAAATATGGGGCAGCCAAAATACAAATAGGCCTATGTGCCAAAATAATAATGCCATAAAGAAAAACATAACAAATTGTCAAAAAGTGGGGCAGCCATGCCCTCCCCATCTGCCCTTCCATGCTATGGCCATGATGTAGCTGTGGAAAGTCTTTGTACGTGCTGCCATACCTTGTACAACTTCATCTACACTCCCACATATGTTCATGTATGTACCCTGGTAAATGCTATAGTGTGTCTCATCTCAAGTTGAGAACAAAACACCATGTTGGATTTCGCAGTGATAGAATCGCTCACTCCCATGGGGGCGTAAGCACACGCGTGGAAGGGAGAGTTGTCCGTATGCTGGCGACATAACCGTGTAAACGCACTGATTCGAATCTGCCACTATGAAATCCAGCATGGCATTACTCTCAACTGGAGACAAGACACGCTATAGTTGCTTGTTCCACAAGGTAACAACAGCAGACTCCTTCCTCAGTCAAATATTTACCTAACTTGGACTAGTTTGTTCTCAGAAGAAGTTTACATAGCAGAAGTAGGACAAGGCTGTTTAGTCTCAGTCTGTTTATCTAGAAGGACATACAACACGTTCACTGCCAAAGCAGATTTGAAATTGGTTTTGTTAGCTATAATAATTGAGAGATTACGCAAACATATTATCTGGAAAGATTTAGTTATCAATATGTATATAACATTGTATTATAATGTGGTGATGAATTGGACGGAAATGTAAGTTAGAATAGGATTTGTGCATGCAATTGATTTACGGTGCTTACATGCTATGCATGGCATGGAAATTCCTGCATTTTGGTCACATTTTTTCTTTAAAAAAAGATGTGGTCATCTAAGGGGCGTTTAATTAATAGAGTAAATAGGGTATGCATGTGCATCAATACCAAAGCCTACTTTGACAAGATTCTGCTTCCCACAACACCATTAAAACTGCCAATTGCAGGAAATCAGGCATAAACTTTACAACCACATTTCATTCCTCAAGAGTAAATTTGGTTTACTTCAGGCATACAGTTGATGCAAAGAATACTTTGGTTGATGGAAGAACCATATGAACACATTCAATCCATTCTACAGAGCAGACTCCCCATCTCTACTATAAAGATATTACAATGGAGTTTTAAAGAGTTGCCTCTGAGTAACCAATCACACCTTTACCAAATTTGACTTCTTCCAATATTAATTTGCATTAATAACATGGCCTGCTCCCGGTCCCCCGCACTCCGTGCATCCGCGGGTATTCATGCTCGTCGGAAATTTCGCGAAATAAGGGGTGTTTTCAGATGAATAAAACGCGATTCGCGAAACACACAAAAAAGGGTGTTTTTTCAAACCACATGTTGGCGAAATTGAAAAAAAAGGGTATTTTCATCGAGCAACCTACGCGTTTCTGCCAGAAAAGGGTATATTAGAAATATCGTTCGCTTGAGCGAAAATAGGGTATTGTCGAAGGGCAAATAATTCGCGAAATCGCTAAAAAAGGGAGTTTTTCCCTAAAAACTTCGCGAAATGAGATGCAAAAGGGGTTGTTTTTAAAGTTCACCGACAAGCATGAATACCCGCGGATGCACGGAGTGCGGGGACCGGGGGCCTGCTTTGTTTGTTTGTTTGTTTGTTTTTGATTTCATTCATATTTATATTCTCCCTAAGATTTGTTATGCCAAGGTAAGGTTATTATTAGCACCAATCACATAGAAGTATACTTATAGCCAGGCCCATATGCTCTCCACAAAAACTCCACTTTTCAGGGTAATGGGTTAAAAAATGTTTGAGAAGGTCCAAATTTTTTGGGGGGAAGGTCTACATTTGGGAAATTTCGCCCCACTCCCTAAAAATCCTTTGTACGGGCCTGTCTGCAGCCAAGAAGTGTGCAGACAGGGAGTAGCGTGAACGTGTAATCCAAACTTCAGTGTGTGAAGATAGACATCTTCTTTTTGGATTTACATGTTTAAAATGCCAAAGAATCATTCACAAACTATCATTTCCTGTTGAAGAAATCTATCTTCAGGAGGTAAAAGTCTGCTATATGAATGCATGCAAGACAATCACATCTTGGAAATGTCACTCCCACCACAAAAACCACTTCAGACACCTAATTTGACCCTTCATAATGTTATTTCACCCAAGCAATTGGCCATTTCTCTGTGGATTTGGGCAATTTCAAAGTCTGTTGCAGCTTTGAAACATACATGTAATATCAGGATAATTCTAGTAGTGTCTGTTCCTCAGTAAGTGAATTTGGACTGCTTGAAAAACACCACCTTTGGGCCTGAATACTAGAGCAACTTGATCAAAGTGCCTATAGACTTTCCTCCATCAAACTCTTGACAACCAAGAATAGGTCATTTATCATAATCAAGAGTCCCTTGAGTGATTGAGTAAAGTGCTAAAACAGTGTTAGCAATTAGAGTTGACAGTAAATTCTTAGTTTCCTGTAACAGGCATGCCCCCTGGCTGCTGCAGAGGTCATCTGAGGACACAATTGTATCAACCTTGGGCTGAACATGAGAAATGCCCTTTTAAATGTTTACAATGGTGAAATAAAACATGGTACAGGTTGAAACATTTAAACATGCCCTACATTGTAAGACTATGTTATGTTTTTGAGTGATAGACAAGAACATGTTGCAATACTTTTGGCTGTGATCCCTGTAAATGAATGCTCATAGGTACACACAATGAAAAAAAATCTCATGTTTCCAACATTCTACAACATCTGGGAATGGAATGGAATCCAAGAAAAATGTATCTATCAACAGAAAGTACAATGAACAAAAACATCTTATTCCAATTTCAGCAATTGCCCGGACCAGATCTCGATCTAGCTTGTTGTGTGGTATAAAATGATGAAATAGTTTGTAATAGCATGAAATATTCAAGTGTCAGGATCACTTTTGTAATATTGAATTACCAACAAGAGCCTGCCAAGCAGAATGGGGAACTCTGGAAGCTTGGGAGGGAGCTCCTCGTCCCCGCAGACCGTGCATCCGCTGGTATTCATGCTTGTCGGTGAACTTTAAAACACCCCTTTTGCATCTCATTTCGCTGAAGTTTTTAGGGAAAACACCCCGCTTTTTAGCGATTTCGCCAATTATTTGCCCTTCGACAATACCCCTATTTTCGCTAAAACGCGAATGATATTTCTAATATACTCTTTTCTGGCAGAAACGCGTTGGCTGCGCGATGGAAATGCCCTTTTTTTCAATTTCGCGAACACGTGGTTTGAAAAACACCCCTTTTTGTGTGTTTCGCGAATCGCGCTTTCTTCATCTGAATACACCCCTTATTTCGCAAAAATTTTCGACGAGCATGAATACCCGCGGATGCACGGAGTGCGGGGACCGGGGGGGAGCTTCAGTCTTCCTAGCACTTCACTAGCATTTGGGCTTCCAACTCAATCTGGTTGTAAAACCCACAACTTTGTTGTAAAAATTGAAAAAAAAAAGAAAATGCCTGCAGAAGACAACCGTGATTCTTTTTTTTTCCTCAAATCTCTAGGTGAATTCATATGTTCAGCTTGCATCTCACATGCTGTATTTCAGCATTTCACATTTCAAAATACTCTGTGCCCCAATTGATTAAAAAGGGGAGCTTAAAATCCGGCCCTTCCCGATTCTGGTTTGCCTTGTTGTGTTGTAGCTGCTATTTTATCACACACATACATGTACCTATACCATATTATTTCCTAAAATTTAATTCAGGAATGCCTTAATCTCCACTGTGGAAGACCTGCATTTGTGCAACATCCAGTCTTATTTCCTACCAGACACATGTCTCTCTTGCCCAATCAACTTTGAATTATCTTTGTGAGCTTCTTTCAGCCTATGCTCCCGGAAGAGAAGGATTGAGATCATCTTCCGATAAGACCCTGCTTAGTCAACTTAGGGCACGTAGAGCAGCTGGTTCAAATACCATCTCTGTCTCTGGCCCGAGGGTATGGAATAAACTCCCTAAAGCCATCAGGGAGTCTTCTTGAATTCACAGATTCCATTGAGAATCTGTGTTCAATTCCAGTTTTCAGAAAGAATAGCTTCTTTCTTGTTCCTTCTGTTTTTTGGTTTTTTTTGTTTTGTTTTTTTCATTTTTCCTCTCCTTGTTCAGCACTTTGATAAATTTCAAAGGCGCTTTATAAATATCTTTATGTATGTATGTATGTATGTATGTATGTATCAACAGAAAATGTGGTTCTCATATGTGACATGGTCTGGTCCATGGAGGCCATAGGTGGCAAATTTGAAATTGAGATAAAGGTAAAAATATGGGGGGGGGGGGTGGGGAATAAGAAAATATACATAAGAAAATAGCATCACAAAACTCAGAACTTTAGATACATGTACAAGTATGCTAGACCTGTGATGTTTCAGTATATGATACTATGATAGCCTAACAAAAACCAAAAACATTGAACAAATACCCATTTCTTCTCTGTCTGAGTGATATTGCCACTTAAGGCCTACATGTATGTCTATATAGACTAGTAAGACTCTAGCACTAGGACAATGTCTGATGATGTTGTTATGAAATCTTAGAAATGCTGAACTTCTGAAGATTACTATCAATCAACTGAAAGTATGTTAGCAGTTGATTGGTTTTCATGTAGGCCCTATCTGTCTGACTGTGTGGCATAGAATGATTGGAATAGCTCTAATAGGATGTGATGCAGAAGAGGACATAGCTTCATTGGTAATTACTGTGTTGATGGCAGCATATAGGTCCTCTTGAATCTGGATTTCCAAAGTTCATTTTGGTGTGAACATATGGTGAAGGGACCAATCATTTTGTAGGTCAATTTGGTACAGATGTACATGTAGGTTGAAAGGTTGAGGAGCCTGGATGGGAAAGCTAGGTATGCCAATTACCTGTTATGAAAGACCTCTCTCCTCCCAACTCCTCCGCAAATCCTTAAGGTATGTTCATGCTTTGCCGCATTTGCGTTTCAGTGAGTTGTGTTACCCAATACCCGCATTGCAGTCTCTTCCTAAAATACTGCATTGCAGTATGGCAAGTTAAATGTGACCCAATGTGATCCACTCAAAATTGAGTTACTACCATTACTAACTTGCTCAGTACCTACACTTACTGATGTTGAATACCCAGGTCTCTTGAATACTTGATTGCAAAGTTATCAACCTTTTTTATGTCCATTTTCTTATGTTTTTTATTGTTTTTACCTAGCTGGGGGGTTTACACCCCCCAGCTAGGTACTGTAATGCTATCCGATTCTTCTTTCTTTCTTCTGTCAACAAATTTCTAAATGCTTCTCCGCCTACATGTTACACCCTACAATTACGTAACTTGCACATATGTACCGGCTATATTCAGTGCCCATAGGGTGCAAACAGAATTGCGGTCAAAAGTCATTAAGGGGGCATTACCGGTATATAACCAAATACTTTCAAAATGCTTCTTCTGCCACATATTACATAGCACAATGACGCACTTACACATGTGCATCGGCTTTACCCAGTGCCCATATCTTGCACACAGAATTGGGGTCAAAGGTCATTAAGGGGGTAAAATCTTATCTGGACATCTGTAAGGGGTATGGGGCTTAAACTCAGTGACAACAAATCTCATGACCAGGAGAACATTTTGCAGGGGTCAGGTCAAAGGTCATGCAGAGGTCTAATTTTAGAAATGCATTTCCTGGACATATGTAAGGGGTACGGGGTTCAAACTTGGTGACAACAAACTTAATGATCTGGGAAACATTTTGGAACATTTTGCAGGGGTCAGGTCAAAGGTCATGCAGAGGTCAAATCTTAGAAATGTATTTTCTGGACATCTGTAAGGGGTACGGGCCCAAACTCGGTGACAACAAACTTGATGACCAGCGGAACATTTTTGGAACATTTTGCAGGGGTCAGGTCAAAGTTCACATGGGGTCAAATCTTAAAATTGCATTTTCTGGACCTCTCTAAGGAGTACGGGACTCAAACTTGGCGACAACAAATCTCATGACCAGGGGAACATTTTTGGAACATTTTGCAGGGGTCGGATACCGCCACAACACCAACACGCCCCAGCTAGGTTTGTGGTCTATGACCACCATTTGCCACTAGTTTCTTCTCTTTTTTACCTATTAGGCTATTTTTTCATTATTGCCAACTTTAACCTGATTGGACCAGATCTGGTCACAAATTTGTTTTAACAGGATTTGCAGTGTGTAGCATTGAGTTGCAACAGAAAATGATAGATATATCGGTAACACAAGGCAGATGCAATGAAGCATGAATGGACCTTAATTAAGGCTTATATTTAGATAGATAGTTGAGTGGATGCTTTAGAAAATGTTTGTAAATAACAGTAATTATATACTTCATTAATATATTCTTGTTCATTGATTGGTTAAAAGTGGATCACATGACCAAAAATAGTTTTACCATCAGTACTCCTATCCGTAAATAGTACCTCTAAGCCGTAAATAGTATTTTCAATGTCCCGGATGAGCCGTAAATAGTACCTCCAAGCCGTAAATAGTACTTTTGACCATGCCTTCGCTGCCGCATTCGATCGCGACGAACAGTTCACGCACGCTAAACTGCCATAGCGTCATTTCAAGCGCTGCTGTAATTGGTTAGCCCGATTTTAGGCTATTCGATTTTTTGAAGGGTAGGTTGTGCTTAAATTAGCCGTGCTGTTCACTCAGGATAGAAGCGGGAGAGTCAAAACGTCAAATAATTTTCTTTTAACAAATCAATGAACAAAGAACATATTAATGAAGTATATAAAACAAATATATACTGCCTTTATTCGAAGTTCTGGTTAAAACTATTAATCCTCGTTGAGATCAATTAATACTATTTTCCTTCGGGCTGCGCCTCAGGAAAATAGTACTATTGATCTCACCTCGGCCCATAGTTTTAACCAGAACCTCTCATGGCAGTATATATTTGTATAATAGTATCTCGGATTTGACACTGACAGCTTTCAGAATTTCTGAAATAGAATTTCCAGCCTGTAGTAATCTGTATATTGGTTTCAAGCATTTCAGATTTCTCATTTGCCTTCTGTGTGACCACATACCCTACAAATGCTCTGTGGTGTGACCAACTTCATTTCATGATGTGAAAGCAAAAATCTGTTTTACCGATTCTCACAGAGTACTACTGCATGAGAGTTAATTTTTCAATGATATAAGCTCACTTTTGTAGGTCATTAGTCTTCTGTCAATCTCTGCATGACAATGATTTAGTCCTGATGGAAATTATGTCTGGTACATACATGTACATACCAATAAAGTTTAGCAACCAATTTCATTTCCAAAATTAAGACACAAATTGCTTGATACAGTTTCCTGGTGAAAGACAAAAGTGCAGCTGCTTTGCAGAAGAATTCCATATATCTAGTCCACAAAATGTGCTTTATTCTGTCTGATTTTGATCATGCTTGTTTGACCAGGGAAGTGATCTCACCTCCCTGGTTTGACCAACACCAAAATGTAAGATACACACAATTGTGTATTATTATTTAATTTTAATAATTATTTATTTTTGTGTCAGGAATAAGGCCAAAAAAAAATTGTTGTGTTGCCCTCAACCGCCCGACCCTAAATCCTGAAAAATCAGGGTCGGCATTTTTTTTTTTTAATGATGATTTTTACAGATTTGTTCAAAAAAGCAATGTTTTTCACTTAAAATTAATATTTTATTGAAAGACTTGAGGGCAACACAACAATTTTTTTTTTGGCCTAATAGCAAAATATTGTTCAAATAATTACCAAAAACATGTAGCAAAGTTGTTTAAATATGAAAAATTGAATTTTAAAGATTTATTTCAATAGACCCAAGTATATTAATATCATCTCCCTTGTTAACAACTATTTTGAAAATGGATATATACTAAAGTAGGCCTAATATTGGTATCCTTTCCACAGATTGCCAAGGTTACTGTGGCATTACTTGTGGATATACCACAAACTAAAATATCACACTTTACACCCACAAAATGTTTATTCAAATTTTGTTTATAGGGAAATATTGTGGTCAAAATCGGATGCAATTATAGACAGCATGGAAAGCCATCACTGCCTACACTGTCAGCAGCTTTACCAAACTATAAAGAGGTTAAACTTGATTTAACATCCAACTATGTTTAAAATTTGGCGTCAAATTGATGACATTTGTTAGAGTCATATCTTCCTGAATGTTATTATAGTAGCTAGAAATAGAATAAGTCATGTTTGTGTAGGATTTAAAGGGGAACTATTTGCTTTTACTTCAAACTGAAACTAGGAACCAAGCTTCTTCTACAGTACAGACCATGTACAGTATTAAGCTGTATTACATGTATGACTATGATCGTAGGAAAAGTTTTCTTTCTCCACTTTCTTTTTTCTTAAATTCATAATAAAAACAATGGAAAAGTCTGACTCAGAATCTGTACTTGACCTTATTTGAACCATGAAACTTATTTTTAATAACCATAAATTTATTTGTGAATTTACAGTGTTAACTTCGTGGAAAAACCCCAATCATCAGTTTGGAATGCTTTGAATTGACCCAAAATTAGCATTCTCAATCTTATGCCTCAGTTCACAAACATATTTAACTGTTCAGTATTGCACTTTTAAACTGTGCTGTGAATAATCTGCTCTATGCTGATGAGTAGGGAGAGAGACAATGGTCCACTCCTCCGTCTTTCCCCAAAGTGTGTCATGGGGTGTGAATCCAGTACTGATTTTGTGGGAACCAAAAGTACATGGGGGTCAAAGCGAAGAAACCAAGTGGTCATTATGGTATTGGTTTACTGAACTTCATTGTTCAGGATTAGAATTCCTTGTATCAGGAATACATGTCACAAGGGCTTGTGTTGACTTAGTCAGGCGAGGTCTAATCCCCCCCCCCCCCCATCACCCCTACTCCATATGAGACCATGAACCCACATACAGCCAACAACATGGATTATGTATAGGAAAACCCCTGTTTGGGAGCCTGTTGTTAGTTTCATCAATCCAGTTCCATGTCTTAAATTAGATTCATGAAGCAGAGAGATTTACAATTTAGGACCACATCAGTCTGACTACTTTGAACCTGACATTAGAAGACTGATATACCTGAGCTGAATATGACATACTTTAAACCAAACCAAGAAGGGTTGATTAAGTTGGATTTGGAGCTGTCTGTTTGTCCATCAGTCACTGCTTAGGTATTTCATGTAAACATTTTTGCCACATTGTTTCATGGTGTTATGGTAGAGGGTAATGGGGCAGTGACCTGCATCATTTTGTGCAGCAATATTTGGTTTTCCAATAAAGGATTTTCTGATAAGTATTTTTGCCAAGAGTATTGTGGGTCATGCCTGGGTGAAAGAAAGGTATGAAGTACAAATTGAGAGAGTGACTCACTTTGAGGAGGAAAATGTCATGAAAGTGTGAACTTTCTTGACAATTGTTTAGTAATGAATGTTATAATATCCTCATCATTGTAATGTTACCCTTGTGTTTTGGTATATGGTGTTCTGTTTCTTCAGTTCTTTCATTTGTGTGTTCTTGCATTCATTACATAGTTGGGTTTATCCCAGCTAGTTCCTGTTTTTAAGTTAGGCGGGCAGCCTAACTTTAAGTTAGGCGGGCAGCCTAACTTATTTCTTTCTTGCCATTTCTTTCTTCTTAAGTTAGGCGTGCAGCCTAACTTATTTTTTTCTTGCCATTTCTTTCTTTATGTCAGGCGGATTATGTCAGGCGGATTTATCCGCCTGATATACTGTGAAGCTCCTAAATCTTCTTCTTTCTTTCTTCTTTAGTAGAACCAAAAAACGCTACTAGTGCCAGACGCTTGGACCAATTTTGACCAAACTTGGCCACAAGAAGCACTGACCCAAGCTTAATATAACTTCTACACGGATAGGGGTCAAAGGTCATGTAAGGGTTATTAGGGGTCATTTTGTGAAAATCTTAAAAATGCTACTTCTCCTTTAAATGACATGCTATGACCACCAAACGTGGTGAGCAAGAACCGCTGGCCCAAGCTTCAAATAAGTTGTACCACAGATTGGGGTCAAAGTTCATGTAAGGCTTAATAGGGTCATTTTGTGAAAATATTTGCATGAAATGTAATGAAGCAGCTATCATTAGAGGCAGCAATTTGGCAGATACCTTGTGCAGAGAAACAGCTATTTGATAACAAGAGATAAGCATATAGATTGGTTGCATGCTTGGGCATGTCTACTGGTGTGGTTTTAAGTTTCCAGGAAAATTAACAGTAAATATTGTGCTGCTATTTTGATAAAAAGAGATAAGAGTTGTTAGGTTTGGAAATTATGCTATCCCATGATGCATTTATGAAAATACACACTAAAGGTTTGGAAATGATGCTATCCCATGATGCATTTATGAAAATACACACTAATGGTATGTGATAAATGCTATATAGTTGTGCGGTGGGGATGGTGGTCAAATTATATTCCTTCCCATGATGCATTTATGAAAATCAATACATACACACTAAGGCTATATGGTAAATGCTATATAGCAATAATGGTGAATACTAGTACTCGGGTGCGTGGGGGGGGGCAAATTTTGAAATATGTCCGATTGGGCTAAAACTTACATATAATAATCATAAGGGGATCATGAAACATCGGCTATGGTCATCCAAGGTCAAAAGTTACAGCTGTTCCGATGGGGCAGTAACTCTGGGAAATTGATCCCTGACACTTGGGGAGTATGAAACCGCAAAGGTCATGTGAGGTCAAAGGTCAGGTCAAATTTAAAGTTGCTCTGATAGGGCTTCAACTTCGGGAAAATGATCCCTGACAATTGGGGAGTATGAAACCACAAAGGTCATGTGAGGTCAAAGGTCAGGTCAAATTTAAAGTTGCTCCGATCGGGCTGTAACTTGGAAAAAATGATCCCTGACAATTGGGGAGTATAAAACCGCAAAGGTCGTGTGAGGTCAAAGGTCAGGTCAAATTTTAGGTTGCTTCGATTGGGCTGTAACTCTGGGTAAATGATCCCTGACACTTGAGGAGTATAAAACCGCAAAGGTCAACTGAGGTCAAAGGTCAGGTCAAATTTAAAGTTGCTCCGATTGGCCTGTAACTCAGGGAAACCAATCTCTGACACTTCATGAGTATAAAACTAAACAGGTCATGCGAGGTCAAAGGTCAGGTCAAATTTAAAGTTGCTCCGATCGGGCTGTAACTGGGGAAAATGATCCCTGACACTTGGGGAGTATGAAACCATAAAGGTCATCTGAGGTCAAAGGTCAGGTCAAATTGTAAGTTGCTCCCATTGGGCTGTAACTAGGGGGAAATAGTCCCTGACACTTGGGAAGTATGTAACTGCAAAGGTCATCCGAGGTCAAAGGTCAGGTCAAATTAAATATTGCTCCGATCAGGCTGTAACAACTTGTGGAAAATGATCCCTGACACTTGGGGAGTATAAAACCGTAAAGGTCATCCAAGGTTACAGGACAGGAAAGGTCAAATGTCTGATTGGGCTTAAATGTGATGCAAATTACCCTTGATTTGAGAGAGCATGAGTACATGTAGTCAACTCACGTGTACCCGAGGTCAAAGGTCAAATGAGGTCAATCAGAAGTCATCGCCTGACATTCGTGGCTCGTGAGCCACAGTAGCTCTAGTTCCTCTTCTTCTTCTTCTTCTTTCTCACAATTTGCTACTACTCCCACATCCTTGATCGGATTTCGACCAAACTCAGTCACAAGCAGTATTGGGTAGCTGGCTACAAAAGTTATGGATTTGTTTAACGTCCGAGGTCATCCAGGGGTCACAGGGTCAAATAAGGTCATTTTAACCGAAAATGCTCCGATTGAGCTGAAATTTAAATGCAATGATCCTTATGACATTCTAACCATGTTTAAAACATGTTTAAATTTATTTAAGGTCATTAAGGGGCCATAAAGGGGTCAAAGGTCAAGTTTTTCAAAATGCTCCAATTGAGCTGAAATTTAAATGCAATGATCCTTATGACATTCTAAACATTTTTAAAAAATTTAAGATTCATTTAATGTCATTAAGGGGTCATAAAGGGGTCAAAGGTCAAGTTTTTAAAATGCTCCAATTGAGCTGAAATTTATATGCAATGATCCTTATGACATTCTAAACATTTTAAAAACATTTTAAGATTTATTTAAGGTCATTAAGGGGGTCATGAAGGGGTCAAAGGTCAAGTTTTCCAAAATGCCCTGATTGAGCTGAAATTTAAATGCAATTAGCCTTATGACATTCTAAACATGTTGAAAATATTTTTTAATTCATTTCAGGTCATTAAGGGGCAATAAAGGGGTCAAAGGTCAAGTTTTCAAAATGCTTCAATTGAGCTGAAATTTAAATGCAATGATCCTTATGACATTCTTAACATGTTTTAAATATTTTGAAATTCATTTAAGGTCATTAAGGGGTCAAAGGTCAAGTTTTCAAAATACCAGCTTTCCACGATCAAGGTATATTAAAATGGCAATTAATGAAACAGTCTTATTAAAATTAATACTATCCAGCACAGTAGGCCTACATGTATTGCTGCTTTATCAGATCGTCACAATCATTCTTTCTTTCTTTCTTCTCACAATTTGCTACTACTTCCACATCCTTAATCGGATTTTTACCAAACTCAGTCACAAGCAGTATTGGGTAGCTGGCTACAAAATTTATGGATTTGTTTAACGTCAGAGGTCATCCAGGGTCACAGGGGTCAAAAAGGTCATTTTAACCGAAAATGCTCCGATTGAGCTGAAATTTAAATGCAATGATCCTTATGACATATTCTAAACATGTTTAAAACATTTTAAAATTTATTTAAGGTCATTAAGGGGTCATAAAGGGGTCAAAGGTCAAGTTTTCCAAATGTCTGATTGAGCCGAAATTTAAATGCAATGATCCTTATGACATTCTAAACATGTTGAAAATATTCTAAAATTCATTTAAGGTCATTAAGGGGCAATAAAGGGGTCAAAGGTCAAGTTTTCAAAATGCTTCAATTGAGCTGAAATTTAAATGCAATGATCCTTATGACATTCTGAACATGTTTTAAATATTTTAAAATTCATTTAATGTCATTAAGGGGCCATACAGAGGTCAAAGGTCAAGTTTTCAAAATGCCAGCTTTCCACGATCAAGGTATATTAAAACGGCAATTAATGAAACAGTCTTATTAAAATTAATACTATCCAGCACAGTATAGCTGCTTGATCAGATCGTCACAGTCATCCGCCTAACTTACCTCGTGCCCTTGCAAAGGGCACAGTTGCTCTAGTTAAGTTAGGCGGGCAGCCTAACTTATTTCTTTCTTGCCATTTCTTTCTTTCTTTCTTCTTCTTTCTTCTCACAATTTGCTACTACTCCCACATCCTTGATCGGATTTCAACCAAACTCAGACACAAGCAGTATTGGGTAGCTGGCTACAAAAGTTATGGGTTGTTTAACGTCAGAGGTCTTCTAAGGGGTCACAGGGGTCAAAAAAGGTCATTTTAACCCAAAATACTCCAATTGAGCTGAAATTTAAATGCAATGATCCTTATGACATTTTAAACATTTTAAAAGTATTTTAAAATTCATTTAAGGTCATTAAGGGGTCATAAAGGGGTCAAAGGTCAAGTTTTTCAAAATGCTCCAATTGAGCTGAAATTTAAATGCAATGATCCTTATGCCATTCTAAACATTTTAAAAACATTTTAAAATTCATTTAAGGTCATTAAGGGGTCATAAATGGGTCAAAGGTCAAGTGTTCCAAAATGCTCTAATTGAGCTGAAATTGAAATGCAATGATCCTTATGACATTCTAAACATGTTAAAAATATTTTAAAATTCATTTAAGGTCATTAAGGGGCAATAAAGGGGTCAAAGGTCAAGTTTTCAAAATGCTTCAATTGAGCTGAAATTTAAATGCAATGATCCTTATGAAATTCTTGACATGTTTTAAATATTTCGAAATTCATTTAAGGTCATTAAAGGGGTCATACAGAGGTCAAAGGTCAACTTTTTAAAATGCCAGCTTTCCACGATCAAGGTATATTAAAATGGCAATTAATGAAATAGTCTTATTAAGATTAATACTATCCAGCACCCAGGACAGTATTGCTGCTTGATCACATTGTCACAATCATCCGCCTAACTTACCTCGTGCCCTTGCAAAGGGCACAGTTGCTCTAGTTAAGTTAGGCGGGCAGCCTAACTTATTTCTTTCTTGCCATTTCCTCTTTCTTTCTTTCTTCTTTCTCACAATGTGCTACTACTTCCACATCCTTGATCGGATTTCGACCAAACTCAGTCACAAGCAGTACTGGGTAGCTGGCTACAAAAGTTATGGGTTGTTTAAAGTCAGAGGTCATCCAAGGGGTCACAGGGGTCAAAAAGGTCATTTTAACCAAAAATGCTCTGATTGAGCTGAAATTTAAATGCAATGATCCTTATGACATTCTAAACATGTTTAAAATATTTTTTAAATTATTTAAGGTCATTAAGGGGCCATAAAGGGGTCAAAGGTCAAGTTTATTAAAATGCTTCAATTGAAGTGAAATTTAAATGCAATGATCCTCATGACATTCTAAACATGTTTAAAATATTTCAAAATCAATTTAAGGTTATTAAGGGGTCATAAAGGGGTCAAAGGTCAATATTTTCAAAATGCTCCAATTGAGCTGAAATTTAAATGCAATGATCCTTATGGCATTTTAAACATGTTTAAAATATTTCACAATTCATCTAAGGTCATTAAGGGGGTCATACAGATGTCAAAGGTCAAGTTTTCAAAATGCCAGCTTTCCAAGATTAAGGTTTATTAAAATGTCAATTAATGAAACAGTCTTAAATTAATCTTATCCAGCGCAGTATTGCTGCTTGATCAGATTGTCTCAGTCATCCGCCTAACTTACCTCGTGCCCTTGCAAAGGGCACAGTTGCTCTAGTTAAGTTAGGCGGGCAGCCTAACTTATTTCTTTCTTTGCATTTCTTTCTTTAAGTTAGGCGGGCAGCCTAACTTATTTCTTTCTTGCCATTTCTTTCTTAAGTTAGGCGTGCAGCCTAACTTATTTTTTTCTTGCCATTTCTTTCTTTCCTCTTCTTCTTCTTTCTCACAATTTGCTACTACTCCCACATCCTTGATCGGATTTCGACCAAACTCAGTCACAAGCAGTATTGGGTAGCTGGCTACAAAAGTTATGGATTTGTTTAACGTCCGAGGTCATCCAGGGGTCACAGGGTCAAATAAGGTCATTTTAACCGAAAATGCTCCGATTGAGCTGAAATTTAAATGCAATGATCCTTATGACATTCTAACCATGTTTAAAACATGTTTAAATTTATTTAAGGTCATTAAGGGGCCATAAAGGGGTCAAAGGTCAAGTTTTTCAAAATGCTCCAATTGAGCTGAAATTTAAATGCAATGATCCTTATGACATTCTAAACATTTAAAAAAATTTTAAGATTCATTTAATGTCATTAAGGGGTCATAAAGGGGTCAAAGGTCAAGTTTTAAAATGCTCCAATTGAGCTGAAATTTATATGCAATGATCCTTATGACATTCTAAACATTTTAAAAACATTTTAAGATTTATTTAAGGTCATTAAGGGGTCATGAAGGGGTCAAAGGTCAAGTTTTCCAAAATGCCCTGATTGAGCTGAAATTTAAATGCAATTAGCCTTATGACATTCTAAACATGTTGAAAATATTTTAAAATTCATTTCAGGTCATTAAGGGGCAATAAAGGGGTCAAAGGTCAAGTTTTCAAAATGCTTCAATTGAGCTGAAATTTAAATGCAATGATCCTTATGACATTCTTAACATGTTTTAAATATTTTGAAATTCATTTAAGGTCATTAAGGGGTCAAAGGTCAAGTTTTCAAAATACCAGCTTTCCACGATCAAGGTATATTAAAATGGCAATTAATGAAACAGTCTTATTAAAATTAATACTATCCAGCACAGTAGGCCTATTGCTGCTTTATCAGATCGCCACAATCATCCGCCTAACTTACCTCGTGCCCTTGCAAAGGGCACAGTTGCTCTAGTTTCTTTCTTCTTTCTTTCTTCTTTCTCACAATTTGCTACTACTTCCACATCCTTGATCGGATTTCGACCAAACTCAATCACAAGCAGTATTGGGAAGCTGGCTACAAAAGTTATGGGCTGTTTAACGTCAGAGGTCATCCAAGGGGTCACAGGGGTCAAAAAAGGTCATTTTAACCAAAAATGCTCTGATTGAGCTGAAATTTAAATGCAATGATCCTTATGACATTCTAAACATGTTTAAAATATTTTTAAAATTATTTAAGGTCATTAAGGGGTCATAAAGGGGTCAAAGGTCAAGTTTTTCAAAATGCTCCATTTGAGCTGAAATTTAAATCCAATGATCCTTATGACATTCTTACCATTTTAAAAATATTTTAAAATTCATTTAAGGTCATTAAGGGGTCATAAAGGGGTCAAAGGTCAAGTTTTCCAAAATGCTGCAATAGAGCTGAAATTTAAATGCAATGATCCTTATGACATTCTTAACATTTTAAAAAGATTTTAAATTTCATTTAAGGTCATTAAGGGGTCATAAAGGGGTCAAAGGTCAAGTTTTTCAAAATGCTCCAATTGAGCTGAAATTTATGTATGCAATGATCCTTATGATGTTCTGAACATTTTAAAAACATTTTAAGATTCATTTAAGGACATTAGGGGGCAATAAAAGGGTCAAAGGTCAAGTTTTCAAAATGCTTCAATTGAGCTGAAATTTAAATGCAATGATCCTTATCTTATCCAGCACAGTATTGCTGCTTCATCAGATCGTCACAATCATCCGCCTAACTTACCTCGTGCCCTTGCAAAGGGCACAGTTGCTCTAGTTAAGTTAGGCGTGCAGCCTAACTTATTTCTTTCTTGCCATTTCTTTCTTAAGTTAGGCGTGCAGCCTAACTTATTTTTTTCTTTTTTTTTCTTCTTTCCTCTTCTTCTTCTTTCTCACAATTTGCTACTACTCCCACATCCTTGATCGGATTTCGACCAAACTCAGTCACAAGCAGTATTGGGTAGCTGGCTACAAAAGTTATGGATTTGTTTAACGTCCGAGGTCATCCAGGGGTCACAGGGTCAAATAAGGTCATTTTAATCGAAAATGCTCCGATTGAGCTGAAATTTAAATGCAATGATCCTTATGACATTCTAACCATGTTTAAAACATGTTTAAATTTATTTAAGGTCATTAAGGGGCCATGAAGGGGTCAAAGGTCAAGTTTTTCAAAATGCTCCAATTGAGCTGAAATTTAAATGCAATGATCCTTATGACATTCTAAACATTTAAAAAAAAATAAAGAATCATTTAATGTCATTAAGGGGTCATAAAGGGGTCAAAGGTCAAGTTTTTAAAATGCTCCAATTGAGCTGAAATTTATATGCAATGATCCTTATGACATTCTAAATATTTTTAAAACATTTTAAGATTTATTTAAGGTCATTAAGGGGTCATGAAGGGGTCAAAGGTCAAGTTTTCCAAAATGCCCTGATTGAGCTGAAATTTAAATGCAATTAGCCTTATGACATTCTAAACATGTTGAAAATATTTTAAAATTCATTTCAGGTCATTAAGGGGCAATAAAGGGGTCAAAGGTCAAGTTTTCAAAATGCTTCAATTGAGCTGAAATTTAAATGCAATGATCCTTATGACATTCTTAACATGTTTTAAATATTTTGAAATTCATTTAAGGTCATTAAGGGGTCAAAGGTCAAGTTTTCAAAATACCAGCTTTCCACGATCAAGGTATATTAAAATGGCAATTAATGAAACAGTCTTATTTAAATTAATACTATCCAGCACAGTAGGCCTATTGCTGCTTTATCAGATCGTCACAATCATCCGCCTAACTTACCTCGTGCCCTTGCAAAGGGCACAGTTGCTCTAGTCTTTAAGTTAGGCGTGCAGCCTAACTTATTTTTTTCTTGCCATTTCTTTCTTTCCTCTTCTTCTTCTTTCTCACAATTTGCTACTACTCCCACATCCTTGATCGGATTTCGACCAAACTCAGTCACAAGCAGTATTGGGTAGCTGGCTACAAAAGTTATGGATTTGTTTAACGTCCGAGGTCATCCCGGGGTCACAGGGTCAAATAAGGTCATTTTAACCGAAAATGCTCCGATTGAGCTGAAATTTAAATGCAATGATCCTTATGACATTCTAACCATGTTTAAAACATGTTTAAATTTATTTAAGGTCATTAAGGGGCCATAAAGGGGTCAAAGGTCAAGTTTTTCAAAATGCTCCAATTGAGCTGAAATTTAAATGCAATGATCCTTATGACATTCTAAACATTTTAAAAAAAATTTAAGATTCATTTAATGTCATTAAGGGGTCATAAAGGGGTCAAAGGTCAAGTTTTTAAAATGCTCCAATTGAGCTGAAATTTATATGCAATGATCCTTATGACATTCTAAACATTTTAAAAACATTTTAAGATTTATTTAAGGTCATTAAGGGGTCATGAAGGGGTCAAAGGTCAAGTTTTCCAAAATGCCCTGATTGAGCTGAAATTTAAATGCAATTAGCCTTATGACATTCTAAACATGTTGAAAATAATTTAAAATTCATTTCAGGTCATTAAGGGGCAATAAAGGGGTCAAAGGTCAAGTTTTCAAAATGCTTCAATTGAGCTGAAATTTAAATGCAATGATCCTTATGACATTCTTAACATGTTTTAAATATTTTGAAATTCATTTAAGGTCATTAAGGGGTCAAAGGTCAAGTTTTCAAAATACCAGCTTTCCACGATCAAGGTATATTAAAATGGCAATTAATGAAACAGTCTTATTAAAATTAATACTATCCAGCACAGTAGGCCTATTGCTGCTTTATCAGATCGTCACAATCATCCGCCTAACTTACCTCGTGCCCTTGCAAAGGGCACAGTTGCTCTAGTTTCTTCTTTCTTTCTTCTTTCTCACAATTTGCTTCTTCTGCCACATCCTTGATCAGATTTCGACCAAACTCAGTCACAAGCAGTATTGGGTAGCTGGCTACAAAAGTTATGGGTTGTTTAACATCAGAGGTCATCCAAGGGGTCACTGGGGTCAAAAAAGGTCATTTGAACCGAAAATGCTCCGATTGAGCTGAAATTTAAATGCAATGATACTTATGACATTCTAAACATGTTTAAAATATTTTAAAATTTATTTAAGGCCATTAAGGGGCCATATAAAGGGGTCAAAGGTCAAGTTTTTTAAAATGCTCCAATTGAGCTGAAATTTAAATGCAATGATCCTTATGACATTCTAAACATTCTAAAAACATTTTAAAATTCATTTAAGGTCTTTAAGGGGTCATAAAGGGGTCAAAGGTCAAGTGTTCCAAAATGTTCCAATTGAGCTGAAATTTAAATGCAATGATCCTTATGACATTCTGAACATGTTGAAAATATTTTGAAATTCATTTAAGGTCATTAAGGATGTCATACAGAGGTCAAAGGTCAAGTTTTTAAAATGCCAGCTTTCCACGATCAAGGTATATTAAAACGGCAATTAATGAAACAGTCTTATTAAAATTAATAAGCACAGTGTTGCTGCTGGATCAGATCGTCACAGTCATCCGCCTAACTTACCTCGTGCCCTTGCAAAGGGCACAGTTGCTCTAGTTTCCTCTTTCTTCTTTCTTCTTTCTCACAATTTGCTACTACTGCCACATGCTTGATCGGATTTCGACCAAACTCAGTCACAAGCAGTATTGGGTAGCTGGCTACAAAAGTTATGGGTTGTTTAACGTCAGAGGTCATCCAAGAGGTCACAGGGGTCAAAAAAGGTCATTTTAACCGAAAATGCTCTGATTGAGCTGAAATTTAAATGCAATGATCCTTATGACATTCTAAACATGTTTAAAACATTTTAGAATTCATTGAAGGTCATTAAGGGGTCATAAAGCGGGTCAAAGGTCAAGTTTTTCAAAATGCTCCGATTGAGCTGAAATTTAAATGCAATGATCCTTATGACATTCTAAACATGTTGAAAACATTTTAAAATGCATTTAAGGTCATTTAAGGGGCAATATAGGGGTCAAAGGTCAAGTTTTCAAAATGCTTCAATTGAGCTGAAATTTAAATGCAATGATCCTTGTGACATTCTTAACATGTTTTAAATATTTTAAAATTCATTTAAGGTCATTAAGGGGGTCATACAGCGGTCAAAGGTCAAGTTTTCAAAATGCAAGCTTTCCACGATCAAGATATATTAAAACCGCAATTAATGAAACAGTTTATTAAAATTAATACTATCCAGCACAAAGTATTGCTGCTTGATCAGATCGTTCAGAGATATTCTCATCTTCTCTGGATCGTCACAGTCATCCGCCTAACTTACCTCGTGCCCTTGCAAAGGGCACAGTTGCTCTAGTTAAGTTAGGCGTGCAGCCTAACTTATTTCTTTCTTAAGTTAGGCGGGCAGCCTAACTTATTTCTTTCTTTGCATTTCTTTCTTTCTTTCTTCTTCTTTCTTCTCACAATTTGCTTCTTCTGCCACATCCTTGATCGGATTTCGACCAAACTCAGTCACAAACAGTATTGGGTGGATGGCTACAAAAGTTATGGGTTTGTTCAACGTCGAAGGTCATCCAGGGGTCACAGAGGTCAAAAAGGTCATTTAATCAAAAATGCTCCAATTGAGCTGAAATTTAAATACAATGATGCTTATGACTTTCTAAACATGTTTAAAATATTTTGATATTCATTTAAGGTCATTAAGGGGCCATAAAGGGGTCAAAGGTCAAGTTTTTCAAAATGCTCCAATTGAGCTGAAATTTAAATGCAATGACCCTTATGACTTTCTAAACATTTTAAAAATATTTTAAATTTCAATTAAGGTCATTAAGGGGTTATAAAGGGGTCAAAGGTCAACTTTTTCAAAATGCTTCAATTGAGCTGAAATTTATATATGCAATGATCCTTATGACATTCTGAACATTTTAAAACTATTTTAAGATTCATTTAAGGTCATTAAGGGGCCATAAAGGGGTCAAAGGTCAAGTTTTTCAAAATGCTCCAATTGAGCTGAAATTTAAATGCAATGATCCTTATGACTTTTTAAACATTTAAAAAATATTTTAAATTTCAATTAAGGTCATTAAGGGGACATAAAGGGGTCAAAGGTCAAGTTTTTCAAAATATTCCAATTGAGCTGAAATTTATATGCAATGATCCTTATGTTCTGAACATTTTAAAACTATTTATTTTAAGATTCATTTAAGGTCATTAGGGGGCAATAAAGGGGTCAAAGGTCAAGTTTTCAAAATGCTTCAATTGAGCTGGAATTTAAATGCAATCATCCTTATCTTATCCAGCACAGTATTGCTGCTTCATCAGATCGTCACAATCATCCGCCTAACTTACCTCGTGCCCTTGCAAAGGGCACAGTTGCTCTAGTTAAGTTAGGCGGGCAGCCTAACTTATTTCTTTCTTTGCATTTCTTTCTTTCTTTCTTTCTTTCTTCTTCTTTCTTCTCACAATTTGCTACTACTTCCACATCCTTGATCGGATTTCTACCAAACTCAGTCACAAGCAGTATTGGGTAGCTGGCTACAAAAGTTATGGGTTGTTTAACGTCAGAGGTCATCCAAGGGGTCACAGGGGTCAAAAAAGGTCATTTAAACTGAAAATGCTCCGATTGAGCTGAAATTTAAATGCAATGATCCTTATGACATTCTAAACATGTTTAAAATATTGTAAAATTTATTTAAGGTCATTAAGGGTCATAAAGGGGTCAAAGGTCAAATTTTTCAAAATGCTCCAATTGAGCTGAAATTTAAATGCAATAATGCTTATGACATTTGAAACATTTAAAAATATTTTAAAATTCATTTAAGGTCATTAAGGGGTCAGAAAGGGGTCAAAGGTCAAGTTATTAAAAATGCTCCAATTGAGCTGAAATTTCAATGCAATGATCCTTATAACATTCTAAACATTTTAAAAACATTTTAAAATTCATTCAAGGTCATTAAGGGGTCATAAAGGGGTCAAAGGTCAAGTTATTAAAAATGCTCCAATTGAGCTGAAATTTCAATGCAATGATCCTTATGACATTCTTAACATTTTAAAAACATTTTTAAATTCATTTGAGGTCATTAAGGGGCAATAAAGGGGTCAAAGGTCAAGTTTTCAAAATGCTTCAATTGAGCTGAAATTTAAATGCAATGATCCTTATGACATTCTTAACATGTTTTAAATATTTTAAAATTCATGTAAGGGGGGTCATACAGAGGTCAAAGGTCAAGTTTCCAAAATGCCAGCTTTCCACGATTAAGGTTTATTAAAACGGCAATTGATGAAACAATCTTATTAAAATTAATACGATCTAGCACAGTGTTGCTGCTTGATCAGATCATCACAGTCATCCGCCTATCTTACCTCGTGCCCTTGCAAAGGGCACAGTTGTCTAGTTAAGTTAGGCGGGCAGCCTAACTTATTTCTTTCTTGCCATTTCTTTCTTTCCTCTTTCTTCTTAAGTTAGGCGTGCAGCCTAACTTATTTCTTTCTTGCCATTTCTTTCTTCTTTCTTTCTTTCTTTCTTTCTCACAATTTGCTTCTTCTGCCACATCCTTGATCGGATTTCGACCAAACTCAGTCACAAGCAGTATTGGGTAGCTGGCTACAAAAGTTATGGGTTGTTTAAACGTCAGAGGTCATCCAAGGGGTCACTGGGGTCAAAAAAGGTCATTTGAACCGAAAATGCTCCGATTGAGCTGAAATTGAAATGCAATGATACTTATGACATTCTAAACATGTTTAAAATATTTTAAAATTTATTTAAGGTCATTAAGGGGCCATATAAAGGGGTCAAAGGTCAAGTTTTTCAAAATGCTCCAATTGAGCTGAAATTTAAATGCAATGATCCTTATGACATTCTTGACATGTTTTAAATATTTTAAAATTCATTTAAGGTCATTATAAAGGATGTCATACAGAGGTCAAAGGTCAAGTTTTCAAAATGCCAGCTTTCCACGATCAAGGTATATTAAAACGGCAATTAATGAAACAGTCTTATTAAAATTATTACTATCCATCCAGCACAGTGTTGCTGCTGGATCAGATCGTCACAGTCATCCGCCTAACTTACCTCGTGCCCTTGCAAAGGGCACAGTTGCTCTAGTTTCTTCTTAAGTTAGGCGTGCAGCCTAACTTATTATTTTCTCGCTGTTTGTTTCTTTCTTTCTTTCTCACAATTTACTACTTGTGCTACATCCGTGATCGGATTTCGACCAAATGCATACCCAAGCCGTATTGGGTAGGTGGCTACAAAAGTCTTAAAATGTTTTAATATCGGAGGTCATCCAGGGGGTCACAGGGGTCCGAAATGGTCAGTTTTGCCTCATATGTGCCGCACCCCCCATTATAATTAGGGGCAAAACATGGAGACATCTAGTCTAGTGTTTTGATAAACAAGAGATAACCACAGGCAATGGTTCTGCTGTCTGTGCTTCAAAACGTGTAAATTTTAGTCTCGATTGGTCTAGTGCCAGGTGGTGAATGCCGTGCATTCTCTAAATTCAGTAAATTTCCATCGTCAACCGTGTGGAAAATGTCATACGGCCGGGCGGTTTCACAAGTTGCCGGCTCTATCATACCAGTCGCCGCCTGGCTATTGCAGCTGCAATCCATACATCAAAACATGTAAATTTTGGCTATTCCAACTGCAATCCATACACCCTTCAAGCAAGACATGACTGGAATCGTCCACATAGGGAGTGAATATTACAAACGGAGTCACCCATTGAGGTAGGCCCATTCGAAATTCACACGCCCTGTGTGGGAGATTAAGATAATGTCTTCCGGAGAGGTTGTATGAATTTCAACTGGAACAGCCCAGTTGGGGTGTTGGAAACCGCAAGTGGGCGATTCACACTAAACAAACTGAGGTATGTTCAGATGCCAATTTTGTTACATATCTTGAGTGTAACTTGTGATGTGATGCCTGTATGCTAGACATAAACAGCTACAACAGTATTATGCATTGCTTGAGATAGTCATATCTTTAAATAGGTGTGATTGCAGTTGTTTGTACATGTACATGTAGAGATGGCAATGGTATTAGAAGCTATTACATGTGGTTGTGAAATAGGCCATTGTGGGAAATGACTTCATTCAATCAGATTTGATCTGAATATTGTGAGGTTAGTGATGCAGTGGTATTAGTACTATAAAAGCTTTTGTGCTGCACTGGTACTGCACACACGTACTTTTCTTCTTTCTTGAAGAAATGTATCGGAACTGGTTGGGGTGGGTGTGTGTGTGTGTGGGGGGGGGTGATATCTTGGCTAAAACTGCATCACGCCTTCCCATGATGCATTTATGAAAATCAATAATCCCACTTTATAGTTTCTACAGATGACGCAATAATGGTAAATAATGGGGGGTAAGTAAAATGTTGAAATATGACCGCATTAAACTGCAAAGGTCATGTGAGGTCAAAGGTCAGGTCAAATTACAAGTTGCTCCGATTGGGCTGTAACTCGGGAAAATGATCCCTGACACTTGGGGAGTATAAAACCACAAAGGTCAAGTGAGGTCAAAGGTCAGGTCGAAGTTGAAGTTGCTCCAATTAGGCTGTAAGTCGGGGGAAATGGTCCCTGACATTTGGGAGTATAAAACCACAAAGGTCATGTGAGGTCAAAGGTCAGGTCAAATTTAAAGTTGCTCCAATTGAGCTGTAAGTCGGGGGAAATGATCCCTGACACTTGGGGAGTATGAAACTGCAAAGGTCATGTGAGGTCAAAGGTCAGGTCAAATTTGAAGTTGCTCCAATTGGGCTGTAAGTCGGGGGAAATGATCCCTGACACTTGGGGAGTATGAAACCACAAAGGTCATGTGAGGTCAAAGGTCAGGTCAAATTTGAAGTTGCTCCAATTAGGCTGTAAGTCGGGGAAAATGATCCCTGACACTTGGAGAGTATGAAGCCACAAAGGTCATGTGAGGTCAAAGGTTAGGTCAAATTTGAAGTTGGTCCGATTGGGCTGTAACTCTGGGAAAATGATCCCTGACACTTGGGAGTATAAAACCACAAAGGTCATGTGAGGTCAAAGGCCAAGTCAAATTTAAAGTTGCTCCAATTGGGCTGAAAGTCGGGGGAAATGATCGCTGACACTTGGGGAGTATAAAACCACAAAGGTCATGTGAGGTCAAAGGTCAGGTCAAATTTGAAGTTGCTCCAATTAGGCTGTAAGTCGGGGAAAATGATCCCTGACACTTGGAGAGTATAAAACCACAAAGGTCATGTGAGGTCAAAAGTCAGGTCAAATGTGAAGGTGCTCCGATGAGGCTGTAACTTGGGGACAATGATCCCTGACACCTGGGAAGTATTAAACCACAAAGGTCATCCGAGGTCAAAGGTCAGGTCAAATTTAAAGTTGCTCTGATTGGGATGGAACGCGGGGAAAATAATCCCTGACACTTGAGAAGTATGAAACTGGAAAGGTCATCCAAGTTCAAAGGTCAGATCAAATTTAAAGTTGCTCCGATCAGGCTGCAACTTGCGGAAATGATCCCTAACACTTGGGGAGTGTAAAACCGAAAAGGTCATCCAAGGTCAAAGGTCAGGTCAAATGTAACATTGCTCCGAATATGAAACCGAAAAGGTGAACCGAGACAAAGGTCGGGTCAAATTTAACTTTGCACAGTATTGCTGCGTGATGATGTCATCACAGTCATACGCCTAACTTACCTCGTGCCCTTGCAAAGGGCACAGTTGCTCTAGTTTCTTCTTTCTTCTTTCTCACAATTTGCTACTACTGCCACATGCTTGATCGGATTTCGACCAAACTCAGTCACAAGCAGTATTGGGTAGCTGGCTACAAAAGTTATGGGTTGTTTAACGTCAGAGGTCATCCAAGAGGTCACAGGGGTCAAAAAAGGTCATTTTAACCGAAAATGCTCTGATTGAGCTGAAATTTAAATGCAATGATCCTTATGACATTCTAAACATGTTTAAAACATTTTAGAATTCATTGAAGGTCATTAAGGGGTCATAAAGCGGGTCAAAGGTCAAGTTTTTCAAAATGCTCCGATTGAGCCGAAATTTAAATGCAATGATCCTTATGACATTCTAAACATGTTGAAAACATTTTAAAATGCATTTAAGGTCATTTAAGGGGCAATATAGGGGTCAAAGGTCAAGTTTTCAAAATGCTTCAATTGAGCTGAAATTTAAATGTAATGATCCTTGTGACATTCTTAACATGTTTTAAATATTTTAAAATTCATTTAAGGTCATTAAGGGGTCATACAGCGGTCAAAGGTCAAGTTTTCAAAATGCAAGCTTTCCACGATCAAGATATATTAAAACCGCAATTAATGAAACAGTTTATTAAAATTAATACTATCCAGCACAAAGTATTGCTGCTTGATCAGATCGTTCAGAGATATTCTCATCTTCTCTGGATCGTCACGGTCATCCGCCTAACTTACCTCGTGCCCTTGCAAAGGGCACAGTTGCTCTAGTTGCCGTTTCTTTCTTCTTTCTTCTCACAATTTGCTACTACATCCACATCCTTTAACGGATTTCGACCAAACTCACTCACAAGCAGTATTGGGTAACTGGCTACAAAAGTTATGGGTTGTTTAAAGTCAGAGGTCATCCTAGGGGTCACAGGGGTCAAAAAAAGGTCATTTTAACCAAAAATGCTCCGATTGAGCTGAAATTGAAATGCAATGATCCTTATGACATTATAAACATGTTTAAAATGTTTTAAAATTTATTTAAGGTCATTAAGGGGTCATAAAGGGGTCAAAGGTCAAGTTTTTCAAAATGCTCCAATTGAGCTGAAATTTGAATGCAATGATCCTTATGACATTTTAAACATTTTAAAAATATTTTAGAATCCATTTAGGGTCATTAAGGGGTCATAAAGGGGTCAAAGGTCAAGTTCTTAAAAATGCTCCAATTGAGCTGAAATTTCAATGCAATGATCCTTATGACATTCTAAACATTTTAAAAACATTTTAAAATTCATTTACGGTCATTAAGGGCAATAAAGGGGTCAAAGGTCAAGTTTTCAAAATGCTTCAATTGAGCTGAAATTTAAATGCAACGATCCTTATGACATTCTTAACATGTTTTAAATTTTTTTAATTCATTTAAGGTCATTAAGGGGGTCATACAGAGGTCAAAGGTCAAGTTTTCAAAATACCAGTTTCCACGATCAAGGTAGGCCCTATAACGGCAATTAACAGTCTTATTAAAATTAATACTATCCAGTACAGTGTTGCTGCTTGATCAGATCGTCGCAATCATCCGCCTAACTTACCTCGTGCCCTTGCAAAGGGCACAGTTGCTCTAGTTCTTTCTTTCTTCTTTCTTCTTTCTTCTCACAATTTGCTACTACTTCCACATCCTTGATCGGATTTCGACCAAACTCAGTCACAAGCAGTATTGGGTAGCTGGCTACAAAAGGTATGGGTTGTTTAAGGTGGCTGTGTACTCTCAGACATGCATGTAGTAAAAGTGCAATAACTTTGTAATTATTCACAAAAACATATAAAAGTATACATTTTTATGAAGGCAAGACATCAATAAATCTTAATATAAATACAGATTTGGGGGTAAAAACAACAATTTTGAAGAAAATCACAAAAAAGTGAGTTTTTGGCAATTTATTTATGCTACAAAAAAAAAAAAAAACACTCTTTCCAAAATATTTTATTTTGTTTTTAGCTCAATCTTGAGGCTCCATTCCAAAAACGGTTTTTTATTTTTTTGATATTGGCCTTATTTTTGAGATATTGACCATATAAGGCATCAAAATGAACTTTTAAAATTCAAAACGCCTATTTGCACAAAATGATGCCCAAAATCGGAAATAGACCAAAATATAAAAAAATGAGAAAACCGTTTCTTGAGTCGATCATGCTTTTTACGATGATCATATTTGCTTACCTATAGATGCTGTATTTATTGAGTTATCGTGTACCTAAATCGTCATTTTACCGAGAAAATGAACATTGAAATAATGGCCGTTGAAGTTTAAAGTTGTCACATTTTGCACTTTCATCGAATCTACAGGAGAATGCGACAGTTTTCGTTTTTGTTTCGTATATTACCTGAACATCGGGTAAATCCACAGCCCCTTGAGAAGTTTGAGCGAAATCCATTCATAACTTGATATTTAAATCGGGGAAAGAACTTGAAAAACCCACATTTTATCAGCTAAAACGGAGCCATTTGACCACTAGGTTTTTGTGAAATCAGTGCTTCCGTGGTGTTTCCATAAGATGCGCCACGCAGCATGCAGATAAGCGCAGCGTATCGTCAGCGTATTTGTGCGTGAACAAATTGCGCGATACGCAAGGCGATGAGTTGTTGCGCGCGTGTACCTTGCTGGTACAACAAAGATTTTCTTTCCTTTTCAATTTCAAACACGAGTGGAATAGTGAAATAAAATCCTTAAAATATTGCAGTTGGAGTTTACAAATCTGGATTTTCATTCCTTGTATTTATAAAAAACATAACAAGGTACAAACATATCATAAAAACTCAATTTTGAGAAAGAAACAATGGCTAGAGTACACAGCCGCGTTAACATCAGAGGTCATCCAAGGGGTCACAGGGGTCAAAAAAGGTCATTTTAACAGAAAATGCTCCGATTAAGCTGAAATTTAAATGCAATGATCCTAATGACATTCTAAACATGTTTAAAATATTTTCAAATTTATTTAAGGTCATTAAGGGGCCATAAAGGGGTCAAAGGTCAAGTTTTTCAAAATGATCCAATTGAGCTGAAATTTAAATGCAATAATCCTTATGACATTCTAAACATGTTAAAAATATTGTAAAATTCATTTCAGTTCATTAAGGGGCAATAAAGGGGTCAAAGGTCAAGTTTTCAAAATGCTTCATGAGCTGAAATTTAAATGCAATGATCCTTATGACATTCTTTACATGTTTTAAATATTTCAAAATTCATTTAAAGTCATTAAGGGGGTCAAAAGTCAAGTTTTCAAAATGCCAGCTTTCCACGATCAAGGTATATTAAAACGGCAATTAATGAAACAGTCTTATTAAAATCAATACTATCCAGCACCCAGCACAGTATTGCTGCTTGATCAGATCGTCACAATCATCCGCCTAACTTACCTCGTGCCCTTGCAAAAGGGCACAGTTGCTCTAGTTAAGTTAGGCGTGCAGCCTAACTTATTTCTTTCTTAAGTTAGGCGTGCAGCCTAACTTATTTCTTTCTTGCCATTTCTTTGTTTCTTCTTCTTCTTCTTTCTCACAATTTGCTACTACTCCCACATCCTTGATCGGATTTCGACCAAACTCAGTCACAAGCAGTATTGGGTAGCTGGCTACAAAAGTTATGGATTTGTTTAACGTCCGAGGTCATCCAGGGGTCACAGGGGTCAAAAAGGTCATTTTAACCGAAAATGCTCGATTGAGCTAAAATTTAAATGCAATGATCCTTATGACATTCTAACCATGTTTAAAACATTTATAATTTATTTAAGGTCATTAAGGGGCCATAAAGGGGTCAAAGGTCAAGTTTTTCAAAATGCTCCAATTGAGCTGAAATTTAAATGCAATGATCCTTATGACATTCTCAAGATATAAAAAATATTTTAAAATTCATTTAAGGTCATTAAGGGGTCAAAGGTCAAGTTTTTCAAAATGCTTCAATTGAGCTGATATTTATATGCAATGATCCTTATGACATTCTATACATTTTAAAAATATTTTAAGATTTATTTGAGGTCATTAAGGGGTCATAAAGGGGTCAAAGGTCAAGTTTTCCAAAATGCTCCGATTGAGCTGAAATTTAAATGCAATTAGCCTTATGCCATTCTAAACATGTTGAAAATATTTTGAAATTCATTTCAGGTCATTAAGGGGCAATAAAGGGGTCAGCCCTCGAATTAACCCACGGCACCCATGGCATTTTGCCGTGGGTGCCCATCCCCACTGCCGTAATGCCCTCACAATATGTCCTTTACCCAAAGCAGTCACTTGCCGTGCCCTCTAATGAAAATGCCGTCGGTGCCCCAGCCCTGACCCTTCATTATAAAATCATCTATCAGACTGTTTGTGTGTGTTTCTTCACTTTTGAGAAATTGCCTTGGTGCCCTTCTCAAATTTTAAACAGTTGCCATGATGCCCTCTTGAAATATTACAAACTACCGTGCTGCCTTGCCTTTTGAGTGAAAATCCAAGGCAATTATCAACTTGCCCTAAAAAAGTTGCCGTGCCCCTTCAGATCCTTAATTCGAGGGCTGAAAGGGGTCAAAGGTCAAGTTTTCAAAATGCTTCAATTGAGCTGAAATGTAAAATGCAATGATCCTTATGACATTCTTAACATGTTTTAAATATTTTTAAATTCATTTAAGGTCATTAAGGGGGTCAAAGGTCAAGTTTTCAAAATGCCAGCTTTCCACGATTAAGGTATATTAAAACGGCAATTAATGAAACAGTCTTATTAAAATTAATACTATCCAGCATAGTATTGCTGCTTGATCAGATCGTCACAATCATCCGCCTAACTTACCTCGTGCCCTTGCAAAGGGCACAGTTGCTCTAGTTGTGCTTTCTTTCTTTCTTTCTTTCTTTCTTCTTTCTCACAATTTGCTTCTTCTGCCACATCCTTGATCGGATTTCGACCAAACTCGGTCACAAGCAGTATTGGGTAGCTGGCTACAAAAGTTATGTGTTGTTTAACGTCAGAGGTCATCCAAGGGTCACAGGGGTCAAAAAGGTCATTTTAACCGAAAATGCTCCGATTGAGCTGAAATTTAAATGCAATGATCCTTATGACATTCTAAACATGTTTCAAATATTTTAAAATTTATTTAATATCATTAAGGGGCCCATAAAGGGGTCAAAGGTCAAGTTTATCAAAATGCTCCAATTGAGCTGAAATTTAAATGCAATGATCCTTATGACATTTGAAACATTTAAAAAATATTTTAAAATTCATTTAAGGTCATTAAGGGGTCATAAAGGGGTCAAAGGTCAAGTTTTAAAAATGCTCCAATTGAGCTGAAATTTCAATGCAATGGTCCTTATGACATTCTTAACATTTTAAAAACATTTTAAAATGCATTTAAGGTCATTAAGGGGTCATAAAGGGGTCAAAGGTCAAGTGTTCCAAAATGCTCCAATTGAGCTGATGAGCTGAAATTTAAATGCAATGATCCTTATGACATTCTAAACATGTTTCAAATATTTTAAAATTTATTTAATATCATGATATAATACTGCATGATAGAGTGTGCACCTTTGGTAGCACCTCGCATCTGTCTCTGAAACAAATTGTGATTTCTCCAGCTACGGTGCATTTGCAACCTTCCATTTGATGTACATATGTTTGGATAACATTTGTGATCAAAGTGGACACATTGTTTTGGAGTTTCTACAACTTTTGAGGAAATATTAACTGTGACTTGTTTTTTTCATCATCCTCTTGTATAATCTAGCCCATGGCTGCCATACTTGTACACAGTGTTAGCTTTTCACTGTTGTTGTTGGCTGTACAGTCAATTACACTTGTTATTCCATCAATTGATCAGTCTAATCATCTGAATGATCAATATTTTCATCTTCAAAGTACTTATCTGTGTGATAATCCAGCTGATTATCACTCTACCACAATGTGTTATACTAGGAGTGATCTCCTTAAGTACAATACTGGTATTTCAACTACATGTAGACTGCCTCAAGAAGTTTGGTACAACATTAAGTCACTTGGTTTAAATAAACAGAAACCAACTCGTCGAGGAAAGAAGAAGATACTTTCAAACAACTTTCCAATTATGAGCTGTGTGGATCCATCTGCATCACCTGCAATGATTTCTCATTCCAATGAGCAAACTGTTCAGCAAAACCAATGTGAGCACTCACCAGGTAACCATAGCAACATGAAGTTAGGTCTATGGAATGCCCAGTCTGTCGGCAATAAAGGGGACACAATAACTGATATAATCTTGAATGCGGACTTGGACTTCTTCTTCCTCACGGAAACCTGGCTCCGTTCTGATGATCGTGTCATCACTGGGCAAATGTGTCCTCCTGGTTACTCATTTTTGGGTGTACCCGTAACTCTGTCCATCATGGGTGGAGGAACTGCCTGTGTTTTCAAGAGCCAACTGAGTCTCGAACTCTGCGAAGAGAAACTACCTAAAAGTGACACTTTTGAACATTCATTATTTTATATGAAGAACCAGAACCTTTACTTTGTTGTTGTGTATAGATCATCATCTTTAAAGCAAATGCCTCAATACTTTCATGATTTTGAAATATTTCTCAATGCAGTTGACCTCCTTCCTGGACGATCAGTGGTATTGGGTGACTTCAATATCCATATGGACATGCCCGATGAAAGCGACACCAAATCTATGCTTGCTATCCTTGAGTCTCTTAGTTTCGAGCAACTTGTTGATGAGCCCACTCATGTAAAGGGACACACTTTGGATTTGGTTATGGTTAAAGAGAATGATCATGTTGTCAAGCCATATGACATCCACCCTGTTCATGTTTCTGATCATTTTCTCATACTTTGTGACATTGATTTTAAGAAGCAGTCAATTGTCAGAGCCACCAATGTGTACAAAGCGCGGAATTTCCGCAATATTGATCCTGTTGCTTTTGAGGAAGACCTTGTGTTCAAGCTCAATACCACTGATGATTCCATGGATGAGGCACATGTAGACCTTGTGCAGTTTTATAACAAAACCTGTAGCCAAGTACTTGAGACCCATGCACCTGCCAAAGAAAAACCATGTACCGTTAGCATCAAACCTGAATGGTTTAATCAAACTGTTCAGGATGCGCGACGCCACGTAAGGCGGAGTGAACGGCGCTGGCGTAAAACAAGGACTGAAGTTGACCGTCAAGCCTATATTGATTCCCAGAGGGAAGCTGCAACAACCATTAGCAAAGAGAAAGCATCTTTTTATAATGAAAGGTTACTCAATTGTAACACTAAGGACATGTATAAGACTATAAATGCTCTTTTGAATAAGACCTCACGTGACCTTCCTGATAGTAGCTCTCCAGCTACATTAGCTAATGATTTCTGTAAATATTTCATTGGTAAAGTAGAAACAATTCGTGCTGATGTTGATGCTGTCCATGCTACCTCTTCAAACACCACTTCTCAATGTTCTACATCTAGCACATTGCAATGCTCGTCTTGACAAATTTGAAGTTGTGTCTGAAGAAGAGTTATCTAAAATAATAACGCCATGGACCTCCAAGTCATGTGACCTAGACCCCCTCCCGACCTGGTTGTTAAAGAAACATATCCATATCTTTCTCCCTATTCTTACTAAGATCGTCAATAACTCCCTCCTTTCTGGCTGCTTTCCTGCTGAACTACGTAGGGCTACCATCACGCCTGTGCTAAAAAAGGTGTGCCTTGACAAACAGCAGCTCTCGAACTACCGGCCTGTCTCCAATCTGGCCTTTGTTGGTAAACTGATTGAGAAGGTTGTCAGTGTTCAGCTCACCGAGTATGTCAAGTGCAATAAACTGGCTGAGCCTTTGCAGTCAGCGTGTCGAGCTGCTCACAGCACTGAGACAGCACTCTTGGCTGTTCATAATACCATCCTCAGAGCTATTGATGACAACAGGGCTGTCTTTGTGGTGTTACTGGACTTGACTGTCGCATTTGATACGGTGGATCACCGTATTCTGTTGCAGCGGTTGAGCCAAGAATTTGGCATCATTGGTGATGCCCATAGAGTGTTCCAGTCCTACCTTGAAAATCGCAGTAGTCAGGTCTTTGTGAAGGGATGCTATTCTGATAAGGTTCATCTGCCTTATGGTGTCCCCAGGGATCGGTCATTGGCCCGATATTGTTCACCTATTACACTCATGCCATCGGGAACATTATTCGTAATCATGGCCTCCAATATCACCTCTATGCTGATGATGTTCAGCTGATTATCACCTTTAATCCTGCCATCCCGGGTGCTGCAGCTTGTGCCTTGTTCAAACTTTCCAACTGCATCCATGAGCTACAAACTTGGCTCACCAGTAACAAGCTCAAGCTCAATATGGCGAAGACTGAGTTTTTTACTGCCTCTTCTGATTATCACTACATTAATCTCAAGCATCTCACCCTTTATTTGGATGGGTTGGAGATCTCTGCATCTTCATCCATAAAGAATTTAGGGGTCATTTTTGACCATGACATGAAGATGTCCAGTTATGTTGCACATTTGTCCAAAACTTTGAACTGGCAGATTGGCAATATTTGGAGGATTAGGCGATTCCTAAGTTTTGATGCGTGTACCAATGCGGTTAGGACTCTTGTCCTGTCCAAGATTGATTACTGCTCCTCCTTGCTTAATGGCATCTCCCAGAAAAACCTCACCCGCCTACAGCTTCTCCAGAACAAGTGCGCCAGACTCATTTTCAGAGAACCAAAATATACGCATACTTCTCCTTTGTTTCATAGTCTGCACTGGCTTCCAGTTGCTAAACGTGTCCAGTTCCGCACTCTCGTCCATGTTTATAAGGTTCTTGCTTCATCTACACCTGAATACCTGTCCTCCATCCTTCACACCCGTCATTCTGGGTACTCTTTGCGCTCTACTGCTGCCACTTGTCTTTCCATTCCTAGATCCCACAAGTTGGCTGGTGACAGAGCATTTTCCATCATTGCCCCTGTTCTATGGAATGGCTTGCCTTCCCACATTCGTGACTCTCCCAATGTCCAAACTTTCAAAACGAACCTAAAACCCACCTTTTCACCTAATGTTTCCTCCCTCTTGCATTTTTCCTTTTCCATAGCGCTTTGTTTCTTCATTTAAAAAGCGCTCTCTAAATCTGTGTATTATTATTATTATTATTATCATTAAGGGGCCCATAAAGGGGTCAAAGGTCAAGTTTATCAAAATGCTCCAATTGAGCTGAAATTTAAATGCAATGATCCTTATGACATTTGAAACATTTAAAAATATTTTAAAATTCATTTAAGGTCATTAAGGGGTCATAAAGGGGTCAAAGGTCAAGTTTTTAAAATGCTCCAATTGAGCTGAAATTTCAATGCAATGGTCCTTATGACATTCTTAACATTTTAAAAACATTTTAAAATGCATTTAAGGTCATTAAGGGGTCATAAAGGGGTCAAAGGTCAAGTGTTCCAAAATGCTCCAATTGAGCTGATGAGCTGAAATTTAAATGCAATGATCCTTATGACATTCTAAACATGTTTCAAATATTTTAAAATTCATTTAATATCATTAAGGGGCCCATAAAGGGGTCAAAGGTCAAGTTTATCAAAATGCTCCAATTGAGCTGAAATTTAAATGCAATGATCCTTATGACATTTGAAACATTTAAAAATATTTTAAAATTCATTTAAGGTCATTAAGGGGTCATAAAGGGGTCAAAGGTCAAGTTTTTAAAATGCTCCAATTGAGCTGAAATTTCAATGCAATGGTCCTTATGACATTCTTAACATTTTAAAAACATTTTAAAATGCATTTAAGGTCATTAAGGGGTCATAAAGGGGTCAAAGGTCAAGTGTTCCAAAATGCTCCAATTGAGCTGAAATTTGAATGCAATGATCCTTATGACATTCTAAACATGTTGAAAATATTTTAAAATTCATTTAAGGTCATTAAGGGGCAATAAAGGGGTCAAAGGTCAAGTTTTCAAAATGCTTCAATTGAGCTGAAATTTAAATGCAATGATCCTTATGACATTCTTAAGATGTTTTAAATATTTTAAAATTCATTTAAGGTTATTAAGGGGGGCATACAGAGGTCAAAGGTCAAGTTAATACTATCCAGCACAGTGTTGCTGCTTGATCAGATCGTCACAGTCATCCGCCTAACTTACCTTGTGCCCTTGCAAAGGGCACAGTTGCTCTAGTTAAGTTAGGCGTGCAGCCTAACTTATTTCTTTCTTGCCATTTCTTTCTTCTTTCTTTCTTTCTTTCTTTCTTTCTTCTTCTTCTCACAATTTGCTACTACTTCCACATCCTGGATCGGATTTCGACCAAACTCAGTCACAAGCAGTATTGGGTAGCTGGCTACAAACATCATGGGTTGTTTCACGTCAGAGGTCATCCAAGGGGTCACAGGGGTCAAAAAAGGTCATTTTAATCGAAAATGCTCCGATTGAGCTGAAATTTAAATGCAATGATCCTTATGACATTCTAAACATGTTTAAAATATTTTAACATTTATTTAAGGTCATTAAGGGGCCCATAAAGGGGTCAAAGGTCAAGTTTTTCAAAATGCTCCAATTGAGCTGAAATTTAAATGCAATGATCCTTATGATATTTGAAACATTTAAAAATATTTTGAAATTCATTTAAGGTCATTAAGGGGGTTATAAAGGGGTCAAAGGTCAAGTTTTTAAAAATGTTCCAATTGAGCTGAAATTTCAATGCAATGATCCTTATGACATTCTAAACATTTTTAAAACATTTTAAAATTCATTTTAGGTCATTAAGGGGTCATAAAGGGGTCAAAGGTCAAGGGTTCCAAAATGCTCCAATTGAGCTGAAATTTGAATGCAATGATCCTTATGACATTCTAAACATGTTGAAAATATTTCAAAATTCATTTAAGGTCATTAAGGGGCAGTAAAGGGGTCAAAGGTCAAGTTTTCAAAATGCTTCAATTGAGTTGAAATTTGAATGCAATGATCCTTATGACATTCTTAACATGTTTTAAATATTTTAAAATTCATTTCAGGTCATTAAGGGGGCCATACAGAGGTCAAAGGTCAAGTTTTCAAAATGCCAGCTTTCCACGATTAAGGTTTATTAAAACGACAATTAATGAAACAATCTTATTAAAATTAATACTATCCAACACAGTGTTGCTGCTTGTTCAGATCATCACAGTCATCCGCCTAACTTACCTCGTGCCCTTGCAAAGGGCACAGTACAAGCAGTATTGGGTAGCTGGCTACAAAAGTTATGGGTTGTTTAACGTCAAAGGTCATCCAGGGGTCACTGGGGTCAAAAAAGGTCATTTTAACCGAAAATGCTCCAATTGAGCTCAAATTTAAATGCAATGATCCTTGTGACATTCTAAACATGTTTAAAATATTTCAAAATTTATTTAAGGTCATTAAGGGGTCATAAAGGGGTCAAAGGTCAAGTTTTTCAAAATGCTCCTATTGAGCTGAAATTTAAATGCAAGTATCCTTATGACATTCTTAACATTTTAAAAATATTCTAAATTCATTTAAGGTCATTAAGGGGTCAAAGGTCAAGTTTTCAAAAAACCAGCTTTCTACGATCAAGGTAGGCCTATATTAAGGCAATTAATGAAACAGTCTTATTAATATTAATCCTATCCAGCACAGTATTGCAGCTTGATCAGATCGTCACAGTCATCCGCCTAACTTACCTCGTGCCCTTGCAAAGGGCACAGTTGCTCTAGTTAAGTTAGGCGTGCAGCCTAACTTATTTCTTTCTTGCCATTTCTTTCCTCTTTCTTCTTTCTTTCTTTCTTCTCACAATTTGCTACTTCTGCCACATCCTTGATCGGATTTCGACCAAACTCAGTCACAAGCAGTATTGGGTAGCTGGCTACAAAAGTTATGGGTTGTTTAACGTCAAAGGTCATCCAGAGGTCACTGGGGTCAAAAAAGGTCATTTTAACCAAAAATGCTCCAATTGAGCTGAAATTTAAATGCAATGATCCTTGTGACATTCTAAACATGTTTAAAATACTTTAAAATTTATTTAAGGTCATTAAGGGGTCGTAAAGGGGTCAAAGGTCAAGTTTTTCAAAATGCTCCAATTGAGCTTAAATTAAAATGCAATGCTCCTTATGACATTCTTAACATTTTAAAAATATTTTAAATTCCTTTAAGGTCATTAAGGGGTCATAAAGGGGTCAAAGGTCAAGTTTTTTAATATGCTCCAATTGAGCTGAAATTTAAATGCAATAATCCTTATGACATTAACATTTTAAAAATAATTTAAAATTCATTTAAGGTCATTAAGGGGTGAAAGGGGGTCAAAGGTCAAGTTTTGCTAAATGCTCCAATTGAGCTATAATTTAAATGCAATGATCCTTATGACATTTTTAACATTTTAAAAATATTTTAAAATTTATTTAAGGTCAATAAGGGGTCATAAAGGGGTCAAAGGTCAAGTTTTCAAAAAAACAGCTTTCTACGATAAAGGTATATTAAAAAAGGCAATGAATGAAACAGTCTTATTAAAATCAATCCTATGTCCAACACAGTATTGCTGCTTGATCAGATCGTCACAGTCATCCGCCTAACTTACCTCGTGCCCTTGCAAAGGGCACAGTTGCTCTAGTTCTTTCTTTCTTTCTTTCTTCTTTCTTCTCACAATTTGCTACTACTTCCACATCCTTGATCGGATTTCGACCAAACTCAGTCACAAGCAGTATTGGGTAGCTGGCTACAAAAGTTATGGGTTGTTTAAAGTCAGAGGTCATCCAAGGGGTCACAGGGGTCAAAAAAGGTCATTTTAACCCAAAATACTCCAATCGAGCTGAAATTTATATGCAATGATCCTTATGACATTCTAAACATGTTTAAAATATTTTAAAATTTATTTAAGGTCATTAAGGGGTCACAAAGGGGTCAAAGGTCAAGTTTTTCAAAATGCTCCAATTAAGCTGAAATTTAAATGCAATGATCCTTATCACATTCTAAACATTTCAAAAATATTTTAAAATTCATTTAAGGTCATTAAGGGGTCATAAAGGGGTCAAAGGTCAAGGTTTTTAAAATGCTTCAATTGAGCTGAAATTTAAATGCAATGATCCTTATGACATTCTAAACATGTTGAAAATATTTTGAAATTCATTTAAGGCCATTAAGGGGCAATAAGGGGGTCAAAGGTCAAGTTTTCAAAATGTTTCAATTGAGTTGAAATTTAAATGCAATGATCCTTATGACATTCTTAACATGTTTTAAATATTTTAAAATTCATTTAAGGTCATTAAGGATGTCATACAGAGGTCAAAGGTCAAGTTTTCAAAATACCAGCTTTCCACGATCAAGGTATATTAAAACGGCAATTAATGACCACAGTCTTATTAAAATTAATACTATCCATTCAGCACAGTGTTGCTGCTGGATCAGATCGTCACAGTCATCCGCCTAACTTACCTCGTGCCCTTGCAAAGGGCACAGTTGCTCTAGTTTCTTCTTTCTTTCTTTCTTTCTTCTCACAATTTGCTACTACTTCCACATCCTTGATCGGATTTCGACTAAACTCAGTCACAAGCAGTATTGGGTAGCTGGCTACAAAAGTTATGGGTTGTTTAACGTCGGAGGTCATCCAAGGGGTCACAGGGGTCAAAAAGGTCATGTTAACCGAAAATACTCCAATTGAGCTGAAATTTATATGCAATGATCCTTATGACATTCTAAACATGCTTAAAATATTTTAATATTCATTTAATGTCATTAAGGGGTCATAAAGGGGTCAAAGGTCAAGTTTTTCAAAATGCTCCAATTGAGCTGGAATTTAAATGCTATGATCCTTATGACATTCTAAACAGTTTAAAAATACTTTAAATTCATTTAAGGTCATTAAGGGGACAAAGGGGTCAAAGGTCGAGATTTTCAAAATGCTCCAATTGAGCTTAAATTTAAACGCAATGATCCTTATGACATTCTAAAACATTTTAAAAATATTTTTAAATTCATTTAAGGTCATAAAGAGGTCAAAGGTCAAGTTTTTCAAAATGCTCCAATTGAGCTGAAATTTAAATGCAATGATCCTTATGACATTCTTAACATGTTTTAAATATTTTTAAATTCATTTAAGGTCATTAAGGGGGCAATACAGAGGTCAAAGTTCAAATTTTCAAAATGGCAGCTTTCCACAATCAATGTTTATTAAAATGGCAATTAATGAAACAGTCTTATTAAAATTAATCTTATCCAGCACAGTATTGCTGCTTGATCAGATCGTCACAATCATCCGCCTAACTTACCTCGTGCCCTTGCAAAGGGCACAGTTGCTCTAGTGCTATTCTTTTTCTTTCTTCTTAAGTTAGGCGTGCAGCCTAACTTATTTTTTTCTTAAGTTAGGCGTGCAGCCTAACTTATTTCTTTCTTGCCATTTCTTTAAGTTAGGCGTGCAGCCTAACTTATTTCTTTCTTGCCATTTCTTTGTTTCTTCTTCTTCTTCTTTCTCACAATTTGCTACTACTCCCACATCCTTTATCGGATTTCGACCAAACTCAGTCACAAGCAGTATTGGGTGGCTGGCTACAAAAGTTATGGATTTGTTTGGCGTCCGAGGTCATCCAGGGGTCACAGGGGTCAAAAAGGTCATTTTAACCTAAATGCTCTGATTTAGCTGAAATTTAAATGCAATGATCCTTATGACATTCTAACCATGTTTAAAACATTTTAAAATTTATTTAAGGTCATTAAGGGGCCATAAAGGGGTCAAAGGTCAAGTTTTTCAAAATGCTCCAATTGAGCTGAAATTTAAATGCAATGATCCTTATGACATTCCCAAGATATAAAAAATATTTTAAAATTCATTTAAGATCATTAAGGGGTCATAAAGGGGTCAAAGGTCAAGTTTTTCAAAATGCTTCAATTGAGCTGATATTTATATGCAATGATTCTTATGACATTCTATACATTTTAAAAACATTGTAAGATTTATTCAAGGTCATTAAGGGGTCATAACGGGGTCAAAGGTCAAATGCTTCAATTGCGCTGAAATTTAAATGCAATGATCCTTATGACATTCTTAACATGTTTTAAATATTTTTAAATTCTTTTAAGGTCATTAAGGGGGTCATACAGAGGTCACAGTCATCCGCCTAACTTACCTCGTGCCCTTGCAAAGGGCACAGTTGCTCTAGTTCTTTCTTTCTTTCTTTCTTCTTCTTCTCACAATTGGCTACTACTTCCACAGCCTTGATCGGATTTCGACCAAATTCGGTCACAAGCAGTATTGGGTAGCTGGCTACAAAAGTTATGGGTTGTTTAACGTCAGAGGTCATCCAAGGGGTCACAGGGGTCAAAAAAGGTCATTTTAACCGAAAATGCTCCAATTGAGCTGAAATTTAAATGCAATGATCCTTATGACATTCTAAACATGTTTCAAATATTTTAAAATTTATTTACGGTCATTAAGGGGCCCATAAAGGGGTCAGAGGTCAAGTTTTTCAAAATGCTCCAATTGAGCTGAAATTTAAATGCAATGATCCTTATGACATTTGAAACATTTAAAAAATATTTTGAAATTCATATAAGGTCATTAAGGGGTCAAAGGTCAAGTTTTTAAAAATGCTCCAATTGAGCTGAAATTTCAATGCAATGATCCTTATGACATTCTAAACATGTTGAAAATATTTTAAAATTCATTTAAGGTCATTAAGGGGTCAAAGGTCAAGTGTTCCAAAATTCTCCAATTGAGCTAAAATTTGAATGCAATGATCCTTATGACATTCTAAACATGTTGAAAATATTTTAAAATTCATTTAAGGTCATTAAGGGGCAATAAAGGGGTCAAAGGTCAAGTTTTCAAAATGCTTCAATTGAGCTGAAATTTAAATGCAATGATCCTTATGACATTCTAACATGTTTTAAATATTTTAAAATTTATTTAAAGTCATTAAGGGGGTCATACAGAGGTCAAAGGTCAAGTTTTCAAAATGCCAGCTTTCCGCGATTAAGGTTTATTAAAACGGCAATTAATGAAACAATCTTATTAAAATTAATACTATTCAGCACAGTGTTGTTGCTTGATCAAATCATCACAGTCATCCGCCTAACTTACCTCGTGCCCTTGCAAAGGGCACAGTTGCTCTAGTTCCTCTTTAAGTTAGGCGTGCAGCCTAACTTATTTCTTTCTTGCCATTTCTTTCTTCTTTCTTCTTTCTTTCTCACAATTTGCTACTTCTGCCACATCCTTGATCGGATTTCGACCAAACTCAGTCACAAGCAGTATTGGGTAGCTGGCTACAAAAGTTATGGGTTGTTTAACGTCAAAGGTCATCCAGGGGTCACTGGGTCAAAAAAGGTAATTTTAACCTAAAATGCTCCAATTGAGCTGAAATTTAAATGCAATGATCCTTGTGACATTCTAAACATGTTTAAAATATTTTAAAATTTATTTAAGGTCATTAAGGGGTCATAAAGGGGTCAAAGGTCAAGTTTTTGAAAATGCTCCTATTGAGCTGAAATTTAAATGCAATTATCCTTATGACATTCTTTACATTTTAAAAATATTTTAAAATTCATTTAAGGTCATTAAGGGGTCATAAAGGGGTCAAAGGTCAAGTTTTTCAAAATGCTCCTATTGAGCTGAAATTTAAATGCAATTATCCTTATGACATTCTTTACATTTTAAAAATATTTTAAAATTCATTTAAGGTCATTAAGGGGTCATAAAGGGGTCAAAGGTCAAGTTTTTCAAAATGCTCCTATTGAGCTGAAATTTAAATGCAATTATCCTTATGACATTCTTAACATTTTAAAAATATTCTAAAATTCATTTAAGGTCATTAAGGGGTCAAAGGTCAAGTTTTAAAAAAACAGCTTTCTACGATCAAGGTAGGCCTATATTAAAAAGGCAATTAATGAAACAGTCTTATTAATATTAATCCTATCCATCACAGTATTGCTGCTTGATCAGATCGTCTAACTGATCTAACTTACCTCGTGCCTAACTTACCTCGTGCCCTTGCAAAGGGCACAGTTGTTTAGTTAAGTTAGGCGTGCAGCCTAACTTATTTTTTTTCTTGCTGTTTCTTTTCTTTCTTTCTTTCTCACAATTTACTACTTGTGCTACATCCGTGATCGGCGATTTCGACCAAATGCATACCCAAGCCGTATTGGGTAGGTGGCTACAAAAGTCTTAAAATGTTTTAATATCGGAGGTCATCCAGGGGGGTCACAGGGGTCCGAAATGGTCAGTTTTGCCTCATATGTGCCGCACCCCCCATTATAATTAGGGGCAAAACATTGTTTTGATAAACAAGAGATAACCACAGGCAATGGTTCTGCTGTCTGTGCTTCAAAACGTGTAAATTTTCGTCTCAATTGGTCTAGTGCTAGGTGGTGAATGCCGTGCATTCTCTAAATTCAGTAAATTTCCATCGTCAACCGTGTGGAAAATGTCATACTGGCCGGGCGGTTTCACAAGTTGCGGCTCTATCATACCAGTCGCCGCCTGGCTATTGCAGCTGCAATCCATACATCAAAACATGTAAATGTTGGCTATTCCAACTGCAATCCATACACCCTTCATGCAAGACATGACGGGAATCGTCCACACAGGGAGTGAATATTACAAACGGAGTCACCCAATGAGGTAGGCCCGTTCGCGAGTCACCGTCCCTGTGTGGGAGATTAAGATAATGTCTTCCGGAGAGGTTGTATGAATTTCAACTGGAACAGCCCAGTTGGGGTGTGTGAAACCGCAAGTGGGCGATTCACACGAAACAAACTGCGGTATGTTCAAATGCCAATTTTGTTACATATCTTGAGTGTAACTTGTGATGTGATGCCTGTATGCTAGATATAAACAGCTACAACAGTATTATGCATTGCTTGAGATAGTCATGTCTTTAAATAGGTGAAATTGCAGTTGTTTGTACATGTACATGTAGAGATGGCAATGGTATTAGAAGCTATTACATGTGGTTGTGAAATAGGCTATTGTGGGAAATGACTTCATTCAATCAGATTTGATCTGAATATTGTGAGGTTAGTGATGCAGTGGTATTAGTACTATAAAAGCTTTTGTGCTGCACTGGTACTGCACACACGTACTTTTCTTCTTTCTTGAAGAAATGTATCGGAACTGGTTGGGGTGGGTGGGGGTGTGTGTGGGGGGGGGGTGATATCTTGGCTAAAACTGCATCATGCCTTCCCATGATGCATTTATGAAAATCAATAATCCCACTTTATAGTTTCTACAGATGATGCAATAATGGTAAATAATGGGGGGGTAAGTAAAATGTTGAAATATGACCGCATTAAACTGCAAAGGTCATGTGAGGTCAAAGGTCAGGTCAAATTACAAGTTGCTCCGATTGGGCTGTAACTCGGGGAAAATGATCCCTGACACTTGGGGAGTATAAAACCGCAAAGGTCAAGTGAGGTCAAAGGTCAGGTCAAATTTGAAGTTGCTCCAATTAGGCTGTAAGTCAGGGAAAATGATCCCCGACACTTTAGGAGTATAAAACCACAAAGGTCATGTGAGGTCAAAGGTCAGGTCAAATTTAAAGTTGCTCCAATTGAGCTGTAAGTCGGGGAAAATGATCCCTGACACTTGGGGAGTATAAAACCACAAAGGTCATGTGAGGTCAAAGGTCAGGTCAAATTTGAAGTTGCTCCAATTAGGCTGTAAGTCGGGAAAATGATCCCTGACACTTGGGGAGTATAAAACCACAAAGGTCATGTGAGGTCAAAGGTCAGGTCAAATTTAAAGTTGCTCCAATTGGGCTGTAAGTCGGGGAAATGATCCCTGACACTTGGGGAGTATAAAACCACAACGGTCATGTGAGGTCAAAGGTCAGGGCAAATTTGAAGTTGCTCCAATTGGGCTGTAAGTGGGGGAAATGATCCCTGGGAAGTATTAAACCGCAAAGGTCATTCGAGGTCAAAGGTCAGGTCAAATTTAAAGTTGCTGATTGGGCTGCAATTCGGGGAAAATGATCCCTGACACTTGAGGAGTATGAAACCGCAAAGGTCATGTGAGGTCAAAGGTCAGGTCAAATTTGAAGTTGGTCCAATTGGGCTGTAAGTCGCGGGAAATAATCCCTGACACTTGGGAAGTATTAAACCGCAAAGGTCATCCGAGGTCAAAGGTCAGGTAAAATTTAAAGTTGCTCTGATTGGGCTGCAATTGGGAAAATAATCCTGACACTTGAGAAGTATGAAACTGGAAAGGTCATCCAAGTTCAAAGGTCAGGTCAAATTTAAAGTTGCTCGATCAGGCTGCAACTTGCGGCAAATGATCCCTAACACTTGGGGAGTGTAAAACCGAAAAAGGTCATCCGAGGTCAAATTTAACGTTGCTCAGAATATGAAACCGAAAAGGTCAACCAAGACAAAGGTCGGGTCAAATTTAACGTTGCACAGTATTGCTGTGTGATGTCATCACAGTCATACGCCTAACTTACCTCGTGCCCTTGCAAAGGGCACAGTTGCTCTAGTTAAGTTAGGCGTGCAGCCTAACTTATTTCTTTCTTGCCATTTCTTTCTTTCCTCTTTCTTCTTTCTTCTTTCTTCTTTCTTCTTTCTCACAATTTGCTACTACTGCCACATTCTTGATCGGATTTCGACCAAACTCAGTCACAAGCAGTATAGGGTAGCTGGCTACAAAAGTTATGGGTTGTTTAACGTCAGAGGTCATGCGAGAGGTCACAGGGGTCAAGAAAGGTCATTTTAACCGAAAATGCTCCGATTGAGCTGAAATTTAAATGCAATGATCCTTATGACATTCTAAACATGTTTAAAACATTTTAGAATTTATTGAAGGTCATTAAGGGGTCATAAAGGGGTCAAAGGTCAAGTTTTTCAAAATGCTCCAATTGAGCTGAAATTTAAATGCAATGATCCTTATGACATTCTAAACATGTTTAAAACATTTTAGAATTTATTGAAGGTCATTAAGGGGTCATAAAGGGGGTCAAAGGTTAAGTTTTTCAAAATGCTCCAATTGAGCTGAAATTTAAATGCAATGATCCTTTACACATTCTAACTATGTTGAAAACATTTTAAAATGCATTTAAGGTCATTAAGGGGTCATAAAGGGGTCAAAGGTCAAGTTTTCAAAATGCTTCAATTGAGCTGAAATTTAAATGCAATGATCCTTATGACATTCATAACATGTTTTAAATATTTTAAAATTCATTTAAGGTCATTAAGGGGGTCATACAGAGGTCAAAGGTCAAGTTTTCAAAATGCAAGCTTTCCACGATCAAGGTATATTAAAACCGCAATTAATGAACCAGTCTTATTAAAATTAATACTATCCAGCACAGTGTTGGTGCTGGATCAGATCGTCTGAGTCATCCGCCTATCTTACCCGTGCCCTTGCAAAGGGCACAGTTGCTCTAGTTGCTGTTTCTTTCTTTCTTTCTTTCTCACAATTTACTACTTGTGCTACATCCGTGATCGGATTTCGACCAAATGCATACCCAAGCCGTATTGGGTAGGTGGCTACAAAAGTCTTAAAATGTTTTAATATCGGAGGTCATCTAGGGGGTCACAGGGGTCCGAAATGGTCAGTTTTGCCTCATATGTGCTGCACCCCCCATTATAATTAGGGGCAAAACATGGAGACATCTAGTCTAGTGTTTTGATAAACAAGAGATAACCACAGGCAATGGTTCTGCTGTCTGTGCTTCAAAACGTGTAAAATTTCGTCTGGATTCGCTCTATTGGCAGGTGGTGAGTGCCGTGCATTCTCTAAATTCAGTAAATTTCCATCGTCAACCGTGTGGAAAATGTCATACGGCCGGGCGGTTTCACAAGTTGCCGGCTCTATCATACCAGTCGCCGCCTGGCTATTGCAGCTGCAATCCATACATCAAAACATGTAAATTTTGGCTATTCCAACTGCAATCCATACACCCTTCATGCAAGACATGACTGGAATCGTCCACACAGGGAGTGAATATTACAAACGGAGTCACCCATTGAGGTAGGCCCATTCAAATTCACACGCCTGTGTGGGAGATTAAGATAATGTCTTCCGGGGAGGTTGTATGAATTTCAACTGGAACAGCCCAGTTGGGGTGTGTGAAACCGCAAGTGGGCGATTCACACGAAACAAACTGAGGTATGTTCAGATGCCAATTTTGTTACATATCTTGAGTGTAACTTGTGATGTGATGCCTGTATGCTAGATATAAACAGCTACAACAGTATTATGCATTGCTTGAGATAGTCATATCTTTAAATAGGTGTGATTGCAGTTGTTTGTACATGTACATGTTGAGTTGGCAATGGTATTAGAAGCTATTACATGTGGTTGTGAAATAGGCTATTGTGGGAAATGACTTCATTCAATCAGATTTGATCTGAATATTGTGAGGTTAGTGATGCAGTGGTATTAGTACTATAAAAGCTTTTGTGCTGCACTGGTACTGCACACACGTACATTTTCTTCTTTCTTGAAGAAATGTATCGAACTGGTTGGGGTGGGTGACTGTGGGGTGTGTGTGTGTGGGGGGGGTGATATCTTGGTTAAAACTGCATCACGCCTTCCCATGATGCATTTATGAAAATCAATAATCCCACTTTATAGTTTCTACAGAACGACTCAATTAAATAGTAAATGATGGGGGGTAAGTAAAATGTTGAAATATGACCGCATTAAACGGCAAAGGTCATGTGAGGTCAAAGGTCAGGTCAAATTACAAGTTGTCCGATTGGGCTGTAACTCGGGAAAATGATCCCTGACACTTGGGGAGTATAAAACCACAAAGGTCAAGTGAGGTCAAAGGTCAGGTCAAATTTGAAGTTGCTCCAATTAGGCTGTAAGTCGGGAAAATGATCCCTGACACTTTGGGAGTATAAAACCACAAAGGTCATGTGAGGTCAAAGGTCAGGTCAAATTTAAAGTTGCTCCAATTGAGCTGTAAGTCGGGGAAATGATCCCTGACACTTGGGGAGTATGAAACCACAAAGGTCATGTGAGGTCAAAGGTCAGGTCAAATTTGAAGTTGCTCCAATTAGGCTGTAAGTCAGGGAAAATGATCCCTGACACTTGGAGAGTATAAAACCACAAAGGTCATGTGAGGTCAAAGGTCAGGTCAAATGTGAAGGTGCTCCGATGAGGCTGTAACTTGGGGACAATGATCCCTGACACCTGGGAAGTATTAAACCACAAAGGTCATCCGAGGTCAAAGGTCAGGTCAAATTTAAAGTTGCTCTGATTGGGCTGCAACTAGGGGAAAATAATCCCTGACACTTGAGAAGTATGAAACTGGAAAGGTCATCCAAGTTCAAAGGTCAGATCAAATTTAAAGTTGCTCCGATCAGGCTGCAACTTGCGGCAAATGATCCCTAACACTTGGGGAGTGTAAAACCGAAAAGGTCATCCAAGGTCACAGGTCAGGTCAAATGTAACATTGCTCAATATGAAACTGAAAAGGTGAACCAAGACAAAGGTCGGGTCAAATTTAACGTTGCACAGTATTGCTGCGTGATGATGTCATCACAGTCATACGCCTAACTTACCTCGTGCCCTTGCAAAGGGCACAGTTGCTCTAGTTTTTAGTTATTTTCTTGTTGTTTTTTATGTTCTTTATTTTTATTTGTTCCCCTTTTTTTTCCTTGTTTTTTTTCTATCTTTCGTGTTTAAATTTGTTTGCCTATTTCTTTCATAATTACTTTCTTCCTTCCCTCCCTCCTTCCTGAATCCTACCTCCTTTCTGAATCAATATTGCTAATAATAATTGCTTACAAGAATTATTCCCACATCTTGAAGCTACAGAGGAAAAACATATTACACAGAACATTTTATAAACAGCAACTTTGCAAGAATCAGGTCACCTATGAAATTAGCAATTCTATTCGAGTTAAATTAATGAATTTCTTTATTTTCTTGTGTTTTTGCTCACCAGATCCAAAGAAGATACAATTAAGAGGGAAAAGGAAAGGGAAAAGGAAAAAGAAAAGGAAAGGGATAAAGATGATAGAGGTAAGTGCAAGGTGCCATACAATAACGTTTCTGTTTCTCTGAGAGGAAAAAGGACAAAGCTAATAACTTCAAAGTTCAACTTGAAGGAACTTTAGTAATGTCAATAACATTTTGTCAGAACAAAATTGAGTTTAGCAACAACAACAGAACATTGGTTTCCAAATGTAATGTTTTTACCAACAGTATTTCCCAAAGAACAAAACAGGTGCCAAAATATTTTAACATACCAAGCTCTTTTATATGCTAAATGTTCCTTTGAAGAAACTGTTGTGCATCATTCATTCATCCCTCTCTGATTTTACCAAATCACAACAAATATAAAAATAATTAGCAAATAAATACATAAATGAAGGAGATGAGAAGACATAATACCTCACCCTAAAATAACAAATTTGGTCAACAGATATTATAATGGCAAAAGCTTGATAGAAGTAAGTTCAAGTAACTCTGTATACCAGTATCAGCGTTCTGAGGGTTAAAACGCCTGGTCACTGAGAATTTGATCCTGTTTAGAGGGAAACTATAGTATCCAAAAAAGGCTGAATTCTATCTGGATTTATTTGAAAAAATTGTGTCCGTTGCACGCTTCACCCTCCTCCATTTGATTATACACCAGTGTGTTTAATCCTGATAACATCTTACCCCTTCCTTTTACTATTATATCATGAAGGAATATTAAGTTACAAAGCAACAACTTAACAAAAATTCAAGAAAAGACAATATTGCTTTTAGTGAGAGCATATTAAGATGTAATTGATTACTGTGATTACCTATTAATGTCTATTTTTGGCTCCAAGCTTGCTTGACGAGCCATCGTGATCACGTTAAGTGGACGGTGTATTTTGCTTCATTTTTCGCCACTTCCGATGGTGCTTTTTATGCTAAGGTTATTTCTGTGTGCGATATGTGCTTTTAAAATTGAGTTCTAACTTTCTAAAAGTTATTTTTCAATCGATTGCACTCCATATTGGGTTGAAATGTGGTGGGGAAAGTAGTTATTTTATGAAAGAAAAGTCCGAAATCGTCATGAGAAACGAGCAATTTCAATCGCTTTGCTTGGTTCCATGTGTGTGCTAGAGATTATTTTGGTCTGTATAATTTAAGTTGTGAGAAGATGACGGAAATAGACGGATTGCACTATTTTTCTTTGGCAAGTCAAGTGCACCTGTTATCTGAACACGGACTGAAAAGTCATGCAAGCTGTTCGTATTTCACCACACTCTTTGTAGATTTAATTGTTAGAATATAGTTAAAAACAGTAAATTAAACCATATTGTGGACATGATTCTGAGGAAAAATTATATTTTCAATGGGATTTACCCCTCTTCGCAAAATTGAAAATTGTTCGTATTTTTCTATAGCAAAAACAGTCTAAATAAATGATGTTCCACTTTGCCCAACAATTTTATACTTCAGAATATCAAAGATTAATATGTTTTCTCCTGAAAAACAACATAGTTTTTAGGCCAGGACTTCTTAAGAAATTCAAGACCATGGTTTATTTGGTCGATGTTACATCGACTGTGCCGACCAATCTCGCCATTTTTGACTGTTTATTTTGGTTTCACCACACAAGGGTCATGACCTTACGGCGCATTGATTGATCATGTTGATTCTAATTGGACGGACCCAAGGTCATCACAGTTTATGAATGAATAATTCATAAGGGGGTGGCAGAAATAGAAAAGTTGAAATAAAATGTACATAATTAATATTGAATTAAAATGTGACTGAAATAATTATTAGTGGTTTCAGAAATCATTGATCATGTTGATTGAAAGTTGCAAAGTTTAATGTTTTACTCTAGGCTGTACAATATTAATCATTCATGAACTAAGTTTTTGAGAGAAATCAAAAGGAATGTCAAGCAATCAATGACAGCCGGGGAATCACTTTTAAAAATTAAAAAAAATTTCCCCAATCAGAAAAAAGTTACAAAAAAAATAATAATAATTTGACCCGATTGCTTCCGGAAATTAGTAACAACTGTCATGTGGGCATGAAACTGCGGTGGGTACAGTCAACATTTGGAGTCAAATTTTGGAAGGTCAATTCGGGGTCACCAGGGGTCATCTGAGGTCAAATTAGTAAAAACTACTATGGGTATGAAACTTGGTGTGTACCGTCAACATTTATAGCCAAATTTTGTGAAGGTCATTTCGGGTCACCAGAGGTCAAATTAGTAAAACTGTCGGATGGGCATGAAACTTGGTAGCTACAGTCAACATTTGGAGTCAAATTTTGGAAGGTCATTTTGGGGTCACCAGGGGTCATCTGAGGTCAAATTAGTAAAACTGTCGTATGGGCATGAAACTTGCCCGTACAGTTAGAGGCAAATTTTGGGAAGGTCATTTCGGGGTCACCATGGGTCATTTGAGGTCAAATTAGTAAAAACTGTTGTATGGGCATGGAACTTGGTGGGTGTAATCAACATTTAAAGCCAAATTTTGGGAAGGTCATTTCGGGGTCACCAGGGGTCATTTGAGGTCAAATTAGTAAAAACTGTCAAAAGGCCATGGAACTTGGTGGATACAGTCAACATTTGGAGTCAAAATTTTTGAAAGCCATTTCAGGGTCACCAGGGGTCATCTGAGGTCAAATTAGTAAAAACTGTCGGATGGGCATGACATTTGGTGGGTACAGTCACCATTTAGAGCCCAATTTTTGGGAGGTCATTTCAGGGTCACCTGAGGTCATCCAGGGTCATTTGAGGTCAAATTAGTAAAAACTGTTATATGTGCTTGAAACTTGTTAAGTACAGTCAACATTTAGAGGCAAATTTTTGGAAGGTCATTTCAGGGTCACCATGGGCCATCTGAGGTCAAATTAGTAACAATTGTCGTATGGGCATGAAACTTGGTGGGTACCAGAATGGTCGTCTGCAGATCCGTCGGATAACGCTTTTTCAATGGGAAATGAACTTTGCTACTTGGATGTCACGATGAGGTTAGCATTTATTCCGTATTGAAAAGTGTGTTCCGACGGATCTGCACTCGACAGCCCTCGTACAGTCAACATTTGGAGTAAAATTTGTGGAAGGTCATTTCGGGTCACCAGGGGTCATTTAAGGTCAAATTAGTAAAAACTTTTGAACGGGCATGAAACTTTGTGGATACAGTCAACATTTATAGCCAAATTTTGGGAAGGTCATTTTGGGGTCACCAGGGGTCATCTGAGGTCAAATTAGTAAAAACTGTTGTATGGGCATGAAACATGGTGATACCGTCAACATTTGGATTCAAATTTTTGGAAGGTCATTTTGGGGTCACCAGGGGTCATTTGAGGTCAAATTAATAACAACTGTCGGATGGGCATGAAACTTGGTGGGTACAGTCAACATTTGGAGTCAAATTTTTGGAAGGTCATTTTGGGGTCACTAGGGGTCATTTGAGGTCAAATTAGTAAAAACTGTCGGATGAGCATTAAACCTGGTGGGTACAGTCAACATTTAGAGTTAAATTTTGGGAAGGTCATTTCAGGGTCACCTGAGGTTATTTATGCAGGGGTCATTTAAAGTCAAATTAGTAAAAACTGTTATATGGGCATGAAACATGGTTGGTACAGTCAACATTTAGAGCCAAATGTTTGGAAGGTCATTCCAGGGTCACCATGGGTCATCTGAGGTCAATTTAGTAACAGCTGTCATATGGGTGTGAAACTGTGAGTACAGTCAACATTTGGAGTCAAATTTGTGGAAGGTCATTTCGGGTCACCAGGGGTCATCTGAGGTCAAATTAGTAAAAACATTTGGATGGGCATGAAACTTGGTGGATGCAGTCAACATTTGCAGTCACATTTTGGAAGGTCATTTTGGGGTCACCAGGGGTTATCTGAGGTCAAATGAGTAAAACTGTTGGATAGGCATGAAACCTGGTGGGTACAGTCACTATTTAGAGCCAAAGTTTTGGAAGGCCATTTCAGGGTCACCTGGGGTCAACTGAGATCAAATTAGTATAAACTGTCGATAGGTATTAAACTTGGTGGGTACAGTCACTAATTAATTATAGCCAAAACCTTATTCAGACAACACTATTCTTGACATTGGCTTATGTATTTTGATACATTTTGATCAGTTTCGTCCATTTGGACCCATTTCTATCCAATTCCACCAGATTCGATCCATGTCGCTAAATAGTAATTCCCTAAATTGATTGATGTATTCTTGTATGCTCTGCAAATGAGATAGCACCAACCAACCAGATGTACCCAATGAATGTGATCGGTCACATTGCGCAATCAACTCCAAGAACAATTACTTTCACTGTCACCAAAAAGCGCAGAGCCACAGCGCCATTGGTGCTCTTGTTGTTCCAAGTTATGGATACTACAAGTACATACTTGCAAATATAACTACTATGTCATATCAATTATGTCTATTTATTAAAACTTAGCAAAGGAAAGTAATTTCCCCACCTATTTCAGGAATGTTATAGAAATTGGAACAACTTTTTCTTAGTTTTGGAAAATTCAGTTCCTTGAATTTTCCTTTTTTATGCCTGCCTCCACCGCAAGGCATACTGTTTTTGCAATGTCCGTGCTTCCGTCCTTCCGTCCTTCCGAGCTTCCGTGCTTCCGTCCGGACGCTATATCTCGGGCATGCATGGGCGGATTGACTTCAGATTTTCAGGATAGGTGGGTCATGGTCAAAAACTCTGGCTACTTTTTTTTTGGGTGAGGTTCAAGGTCATATACTGAGGTTAAAGGTCATTTGAGGTCAGGGGGCCCATTTTCCTTATTTACCTCTTTTCTCAGAGACTAGGGGTCACACGCCTCAAACTTGGTGGGTGGGTGCATCTTGACCCCAGGCAGAACAAGTTTGTATTGGTTAGTGGGTCAAGGTCACCTGAGGTCACCCAGGGGTCATCTGAGGTCAAATGAGCAAAAACTGTTGTATGGCCATGATACTTGGTACATACAATCAACATTTAGAGCCAAATTTTTGGAAGGTCATTTTGGGGTCATCTGGGGTCACCCAGGGGTCATCTGAGGTCTCGGGCATGCATGGGCGGATTGACTTCAGATTTTCAGGATAGGTGGGTCATGGTCAAAAACTCTGGCTACTTTTTTTTTTTTTAGATTCAAGGTCATATACTGAGGTTAAAGGTCATTTGAGGTCAGGGGCCCATTTTCCTTATTTACCTCTTTTCTCAGAGACTAGGGGTCACACGTTCCTCAAACTTGGTGGGTGGGTGCATCTTGACCCCAGGCAGAACAAGTTTGTATTGGTTAGTGGGTCAAGGTCACCTGAGGTCACCCAGGGGTCATCTGAGGTCAAATGAGCAAAAACTGTTGTATGGCCATGATACTTGGTACATACAATCAACATTTAGAGCCAAATTTTTGGAAGGTCATTTTGGGGTCATCTGGGGTCACCCAGGGGTCATCTGAGGTCTCGGGCATGCATGGGCGGATTGACTTCAGATTTTCAGGATAGGTGGGTCATGGTCAAAAACTCTGGCTACTTTTTTTTGGGTGAGGTTCAAGGTCATATACTGAGGTTAAAGGTCATTTGAGGTCAGGGGGCCCATTTTCCTTATTTACCTCTTTTCTCAGAGACTAGGGGTCACACGTTCCTCAAACTTGGTGGGTGGGTGCATCTTGACCCCAGGCAGAACAAGTTTGTATTGGTTAGTGGGTCAAGGTCACCTGAGGTCACCCAGGGGTCATCTGAGGTCAAATGAGCAAAAACTGTTGTATGGCCATGATACTTGGTACATACAATCAACATTTAGAGCCAAATTTTTGGAAGGTCATTTTGGGGTCATCTGGGGTCACCCAGGGGTCATCTGAGGTCAAATTAGTAAAAACTGTCGTATGGGCATGAAACTTGGTGGGTACAGTCAACATTTAGAGCGAAATTTTTGAAGGTCATTTTGAGGTCATCCAGGGGTCATCTGAGGTCAAATTAGTAAAAACTAGCATATGGGCATGAAACTTGGTGGGTACAGTCAACATTTAAAGCCAAATTTTTGGGAGGTCATATTGGGGTCATCCAGGGGTCATCTGAGGTCAAATTAGTAAAAACTGTCATACGTGCATGAAACTTGGTGGGTACAGTCAACATTTAGAGCCAAATATTTGGAAGGTCATTTTGGGGTCATCCGGGGTCACCCAGAGATATCTGAGGTCAAATTGATAAAAACTGCTTTGTATCAACTTTTGAGTGCTACATCGCTCCCTTTGGTGGAGGCATCACAGTCGACGCTGTGCGTCGAAAACCGCGACATCCGAGAACCGCGGTCCATCTAGTTTTCTTCAGCAAATAGGGAATGTGCTATGAAATTCAGGGGTTTGTTATACGCTCTGTAATTCTAAATTTTTTAAAGAGAATGTCTAAATTTGATAACATGACATATTGCTTATTAAAATTGGACCATTGGTTGGCTCAAGAATAATTCTTGTATATTTAGCGTTTATTGTAACCAATAAATCAGGGGAAAATCACTACCATATCCTTTTGCAACCAAATGAATCAGAAAACATTTCTAAACAGTGAATATAAAGGTGAGCAAATTATATGTGAAAAATGATGTTTTTATACTTTCAGCTTATTTAGTAAACTGTACAAAGTCAGTGGGATTTGGCAGTGATAAAATAAAATATGCAACTCATAAAAAACAATCTTTTGGATAAAACTAAAAATGAGCAGAAGATGTTTTTTTTCATCCGTTTTAAATATGTATCCTTTTCAAACAAGTCTGTACAGAACACTGTAGCCGTAAAAACAACAAACTGTTTTGTCAAATTTGCTTTCAATATATGGAAAAGGCAAATGCTAGCATTTTAAACCTTTGAAATCGACAGTCTATAGTTAACCTTATTTATACTGCTCCACTACTGACATTCAAAATGGATTATAAACAAAGTCAGTAGAAGAGCATTTCATCAAAGCAAATACAAGTAGCTTGAGATAGCATTAAGTATGTTATCTTGGAGAATGTTAAGGATGCCCTGAAGCTGTACCACCCAGCTCTGTGATCAAGCTTGTAACTCAAAGAAATACTTTGACGTATTGAATGCATTATTAAAGTGGCATTTCTGGATCATACCCTTCGCTTTCCGACTTGAAATGTCTATGTTTAGCTAACATTAACATGAGTCAATGAACTACCAGTAAGAGATCTTACTTTAACAAAAGATCAGTCATGTAGGAGGCAGCGTTTTATTTATTTATTTACATTCACTTTTATCTTTATAAACAAATTATCTTTAACCAGGTTTGTAGCCAGTGGGTGTAGTGCATAATCCAATGTTCTAAAAGGTGCACAGTGCAAATGAAATTGATCAATGCAGTGGTGGAGAAAAAACGTGTTTGCCTGTTTTTTTTCCGCATTATCATTATGATGCAACATATCAAGGGTTTAGGACCAGAAGGCCCTATCTGCAATAGCTGCCAGGTGTGATGTTGCTGGATGTATACAATATAGAATGCAGAAATGGTCAAAATGTATATAGAGCAGCTATTTCAGATAGGACCTGCTTGCTCCAATCCCTAGATGTATTGTTGTGAATATTTAATGTGTTACAACTTCATTGTTCACCATGATTTCAGTTGTACCATCATCAGTAGGCAACACATTATCATCAACACCTCAAACAAAATTAACGTAAAACCAAAATGGGTAAAACATGACTGTGATTCAGTTTAAAAGTACTACGCAGATGACTTTATCATGTCATTGCCTGGAGGGGGAGCTTTTCTCTTATCTCGACAAATCGCATACTGAAAAATGTTTACTTCACCGCAAAGAAAGGGCTGACTTGTTTGAATTCATCAATCCCATAATTCAATTTGATATAACATTTTAGACATGGCTTGTAATGATACACGCTGCAATAATCTTGAAGACGTCCTATGTAACCACATTGCATTATGGTATATTTTGGTATTTGAATGAGAATGAGGTCTATAAAGCCATGCAGCAGATTGAGGTTATATAGAAACTGTATTCAATAACATGTTATAGAGATTCAGCGCTCTGTTGAAAAATTCTTTGGACATTTACCATTGGTAAACGGCTATGTAATAATATATTCTTAATCAAAACTGGATTTCCTGTTTCTAAATCTCATTGAAGTAAATCTAGATTTCTGTATGATTTTACATCATTTAGTTATCAAATGTAATGGAATAAATTAAAGGCAGTTATTGAGATCAATACTTTTCTCTGGAATAAATGAATTTATGTCAAAAAGGAAATCTGCATACTCAGCCCAAACACCAAAAGGATTTAAAAGAAAGCAAATGCTATATTTCTAATTTCATATATATAGGACCAAAATTGTTATACAGTTTTTCTTTCCACCAAAACTAGGGCTGCTGTTGACAATATTGTTGACAAAGTAATTTTCCTGATTGTAAATAAGTGTGGAACAATTGTTTACAAAAAAATATTCCCTAAAATATTATAGATAAGCTGAAAATATACTTCCCTATTATTTACCGTACAATAACTGTATCAATCTTCTATTTAGTGAGTGGTGCAGATTATCTTTCCATTACAATCCCAATATTCTGATGATGTGTAAACAACACACTCTGAACTTAATATTTTGACTTAACTGATGCTTTGTCGACAACTTGTCCACATTGAAAACTCTACTTGACAATAGCCATAACCAAAACCAAAGTTAAATTCAATTGAACATGATCATGTTAAAAGTAAAAGGGCATTTCGTGATCCACAACCTCAATACCTCATCCCCCCACTTTTCTCAAAAAAAGTTGAGATTTTTATATCACTGGAAACCTCTGGCTATATAATGTTTATGTACAAAAAAATTCTTGCAGATTAATTCGTTTAGCAAAGATATCGTGAAATTTTAATTTCGTTATGGTATACCAGAACGAAATTACAACACATTGTCTATGGAGCAGTGTAATACACATAATCATGCATAACTCGCAAACGCAAAATCGGAATAAACTGAAATTTTGGGAATAGGCTTTTTTGTGGATATCTACTGAAAAAAGTCATAAAAAGAGGATGCTAGGATCACGAAATACTCCTTTAAGCATAATATGGATCAGAAGAATTTGTATTCCGAGCTAAGTGTACTATTTTTGACCAGTCAAGTTGTTGGATTGGAAGCATTGGTCTGTGGCAATGCGAGTTTGAGCGCATGACCCTGTTTGTTCTCTTGAAATAATTGAGTTAACTAGCAGATCCTGGCTGCAATGGTGTATTGTGGTATGTATATGGTGTGCACTTTAGCTGGTAGTCCCTCAATGTGTTTTTAAAAAATGTGTCTTTGGCCACAGTGGTCAGTGAATTTCCTGCAAAGTGTGCTAAGGCTTGTGGGTTTATGCTTGTGTGTTGAGCATTATAAATCACTGCACTTCTATTTTATTGGTGAAAATTGCATATGGCTCTGAAAAAATAGAGGATTACAGAGCATTCAATTGTGCTTTTAAAGTCATCAATAATATTATAACCACAGTCATGGAGTGTTAGAAATGTGTATAATAAAAGTTGTTTTGTTTCGTCTTTCATATGAGGTATGATAAAAAGGAATCATTTACCATTGTTATTCAGATATTGACCCATATTTCAAGTACTGCATGACCGATTGAACTAGAAATGTAAATTCAGTAATTAAATAATTTCTTTATATTTCTACCATTTGGTGGTACTTCTCATGATGAAAATGTAATCCAATAAGATTTGGGAGACATGCTAGTAATAACTAATCCAATTAGGTCTATCAAACAGCACTATCTTATGATCAATATTTTCAGAGAAAGTGCATTTGAACTCTTCGATAAATTGGATATTGTAAACTCTTGTGAACACATCGCTACCTGGATGCAGATCAAGAAATTTAGAATGCATAGCAAGTAGCAGGCCTATTTTGATCCAGGGACAGACAAACAAATATGAGATGGTTGTCTTACTCCCTCAAGTCAAAGGAAGCATGTGTGGCTACAAATTAGGTTTTCCCTGCCTATTTGGATCAGTTCCTCTAGATCATTGGTAGGTGTGGGGCTATCTGTGACCCTTGCAAGCTTGGTTTAATAGCCAAAATGTTGGACTACAGATACTAGTACATGTAGTGTCTGTGGATACCCATGTTAGCCAAGAGGAGATAAACTCAAATCTTATCGGATTTGGATGTTCAAGTGAAAAAGCATTTATATGATGCTTCTGACTCTTTTCACAAGATAATCCAGGCCCATTGGCAAAAGCAAAAATGTTTTTGTTGCATATCTAATGGAAGATCTACATTGATTGTGTGGATCAGTCTTAGTGCAAAATGATAGTATAAACAGAACAAATGACTCAATTTGCAATCATTTTTACTTAAAAATGTAATTAGAAAGTGTCAATATTTCAGTTTATGTATCCTGTACCTTTTGGGAAATAATAATAATAATAATAAACAGACACTTAATATAGCGCATTATTACGAAGAGCCTCAATGCGCTTTACAACAAAATATACATGCATAAAAAACATTAAAAGAACCAACACGCCTAAGAATACAGTCAGAAGGAGAGCAAAACATGGCCAAAGGCTGAAACTCAAACGTGATGGTTTTACAAAAGCAGGCAAGCAATACAAGTAAAATACAGTTATACAGTTATACAGTTATAGAACCACAAAATATAGGCAAGCAATATAATGATATAATGATATAATATGAAAGTAAGCTACAAATATATCAAAGCATCAACATAAAAATATTTCAATTACAAATGCCAAGTAATAAAAGAGAGTATGGATGACCAGCATCCAAAAAAAAAAAAAAAAGAACATGTCAAACAACATTATTTTAATGCAGGCAAAACCTTATCTAAACAAACATCAGAATACATAAGGCTAAGTAAAAAATAAAACATGTTTCACGTCCGGTTTTCGAAAAAAAAGGAGGAAGAGGGGCTTTTATTTTCTATTTTTATCGCAAAATTGGTGTAAATACCCATACTTAGAGCTGTTTTAGCGTATAATCCGTACATACAATAATGCCTGGAAAAAGGAGGAGGCCCTTTTTTATTTGTTGTTCTGAGAGTTACACCCCCTCTAATGATCACAAAACCTTCCTAAAATGTTTCTTGTATCTTAACAAGGCTATAGAATGCATCACAACTTCCTAGACATATTTTTTTGAAAAGTTATAACTGAATTTCAAAAAAATAAAAATTTATTTGAGAAAACCTCAAAAAAGGAAGCGGGAGGGGACGTGAAACATGTTTATTTTTTTATTTGGCCTAACATAAGAGCATATTACATTTCAACAAACTATATGAAACCACTAATGATCATTAATGATTATCGGAAAGATCATTAATAATTATGAAAACAAAACCAAATAATGTGATCAAGCAATTAACAAAGATACAATATATATGCAAAATATAATGCAAAATGAATCAAAATATGAACCAATAATTATGAGGAACACGCAAAGGCAAGAGTAAATAGGGAACCCTTGAATAACGAAATGCCTAAAAAGTGTATAACAAATTGGCAATAGTATCTCAAATGAGAAAGCAGCGTGGCACACTGGTTAAGGTCTTTGCCTTTGGTTCGAAAGGTCCCAGGTTCAATTCCTCGCAGGACCTTTAAAAAACCTCCGCTCTCCCCATGGTTCATCTGGCAATGGCGGGGCAGATGATCCATGGTAAAAGACCTCGCTTACAGGCGGTTCCGATCAGGGTAACATCCGATTGTCGGCTACACTTGCCTGTCCTGTAAAAATACCCTGACCAGCTATCTACGGCAATCCCCTTTGATCACCAGATCACTCGTGCCTGGCCGAAGTTTCATCAGCGTTATCTCCTAGATTTCAGCTGTTAATGCCTAGATATGCCCGACATAAAAAAAATGTCAGTGATTTGTTTACATTTATTAAATATGTTTTCTTAGTGTATTGGCAAAATATCACCCAAATTAAGCAGTGCATATGTTACTGAGCTGCTGCCAACTTCCAAGTTCAACCAATATGCTTTTATGGCATAAGAAAATGTGTATATTTCCAATAAAGAAAATTATATTTGACTTCAATAATTATTGAGATGCTTGTCACTTCTCTTTTCATATCATTGACAGTTGAATGGAAATGAAATCCTCATTAGTTGAGGTCAACATTTTAAGTACTCAATTAAAGCTGTAATTATCCTTACATACAATTGCATTTATCTTGAAATCAGATCGGTTTAAATTAAAAGTCTATTTTCATTTGAAAGTGCATTTCTTAGATATTCTGATATTTTTAATAAAAATTATTATAGTCATAAATATCTTCAAGTATAGACCTTTTTCTATTGCATTGATTCCGAATTTAAATTCAATTTCCAACACACACAGGAAATGCTGGCTTATTGTAATAATTAAAATGACCACTGGGATTAATTACTTGAAAATGTTATGAATATTTACCAAACTACCGCCTCTGTACAAATACAGCCTCTGTTACCGAGAGATATAAAAATCATCAAAGTTCACCAGGGCCAAGTGCACTTTGCTTTCAATGAGCCTGACTTTCTATCATAACCTCTGTTATTGAACATCCATTGTAGGCCTGCAACTGTAAGTGTGCATATCATTCATGAAACATGTATTCATAATTTTCCAAGTCCACATGCCCCATTCTGCTATACTTTGACTCTCACAACTAATTTATATCTAACAATAAACTAAAATAAATCCCCAAGTCCTAAACAAACAAAAACAAAAAGCATAGGTTTACTTCCATATATAATGTCAATATATATTTTTATTAAAACAAAAAAAACATCATGAAGATTTATATAAATATGATATAGAAAATAAAATAATATAGAATATACAGGAATCTGTGAACTAAAAGTTATTTGATTCCTAAAAGTTAATTGGCCATGTATAGGGATGTGTAATGGGCTATGGTCAGACAAAGATAGCCAATTATAATGAAATACTTTTGGTTTGTCCTGCATGATTGATGTGTTATTTGAGCCATGTCAGAAGGTGCTAGAGTACATTGAAATGGTTGAATGCAATGATGAACTTGAATGATCAAACAAACCTTAGAATTTATTGAATTTTTTTGTCAAAAGGTGAAACTCTATGAATATCAAAGATGACTAGTTTGTTTTGGTTCAGGCTAGGTTAATGACCAGAGTGAATACATGTATTTGAATATTTGTGAAATTCTCTATACAAGTTACGATTTCCATGAACTTGCATTGTAGACTATTTCTTTGCTGAAGCCTTAAGCAATGTTGTGAAGCTGAGACGATTTAGGTATTATCGTCTCAGGTTGAAGCACCATCTTTTTCATCATAAGATATTCCTGTTGTGTTGCATGAACAGAACCAACATTAAGACTTAAATATTCAATCATTTTACTACTCCTGACTCCAGAGTAATTCAAAAAATATATTGTTATATTGTTATGCCAGATGAAACATATCTCAATTATAATTGTCCTAACTAGGAATAAAAGTTAATCAATTTCTTTGGAAAAAAAACCAAAACCCTTTATTTTGCATGTTTTCTGAAATAACTGTTAACTAAAGTCACCAACTTTGCACAAGTCTAAGCATTCAAAATCATGTGTATATGCCAAAATATCACTCTTACATGTGATTTCACTCTTTGTCTTTTAATAATTGATTATATTTAATAAAGGAAAATATGGATCCTGATATGAAACCCCTTTACAAAAATCAGAATGCAGACTTGTATGCCTATTATTTAATTATTATTTAATTGCTAAAATGCATGTTCTCGTCGCTCATTTCCAAACAATTGGCCAAATATAAAAATTTAACTTTATGTCAGTTAAATGCAACTAAATGATTTATGATTGAGCAATGGTTTTTTTTAACAAAACCGATTTTTTTAAAAAATCCCAACACTGATTTAGTAGTATCATAATATTCTGAACCTGGAGAAAGTTTTGGCCTGAAAGTTACACTCCACATCATTTATGGTAATTCTAACTGAATGGGGTCAGATATTACCTGTATACTTAATTCCTTCAAATTACAATCTAGTTTTAAATCACAAACCACTTAATTAAGTCAATTTGAAGAAAAAAAACATAACATTTAGGCCAAGGATACTTTAATATGGGTGAAACAAAATCCGGTTTTAATCAAAAACTCATTTAACTGTACAAGTGTAATCAATCTATATTAATTGTACCTTAGTTAAATCAAAGTGGTTAAATTAATTGCATGTCAGTTATTAAGTGGTTAGACCTTGTACCCAAGACAAGTCCATTAATAATTGTCATAGGTGTACATGACCTACCAGAACTTGACATTCGTGCCATCAGTGTCAGTTCAAGTTTATGTCAACAAGTTATGACAACATCTTACATATGGGAGTCATTTTCATCATGATTTTAGACTCTTCATAGACAGAGGTTGGTGATGAGTCCAAGCCCAGTTATCAGGGGTTCAGTTTGTTTTAAGAATAACTATGTCCACATAGAATGTTCAGCATACCCTGGAATACCAGTTATGCTCAATCAATACACTGTTCTGTTAGGCATGCTTGTTTGTGACCTTTTAATGTATTGGCTATAACAACATGCTATAGTTTTTGACAAGGTTCTTCAGCGGTCAGCCGATTTGGCGCTGTTTATAGCGTAGACACGGAAGTGGGGTTCTGATTGGCTAATTGAATCATGTCATCATCCGGGGTCGTCATTCACATTGATACCTCATTCACGATCAAGCTGCGTTGCAACGCGTGTTCTTAATTCTCTTTACGCAATAATCAGGAAGAGCACCACTGAAGGACCTTTCCAAATACTATAATAAAGCACCTTCAACCCAATATCAGTACTTCTGTACTCCAGGAGAAGTTGTTTTTAAAGTAACTTGTAAATTTTCTTTTTCAGCCCCTGTTTTATAAGATTTTGTAATGAGTTTTAAAAAAAAGGTAGTGCAATGCACTGCTTGTTTGTCGCAAACACTAATCTCTATTTCCTTTTGTTTTTTCAGAGCTAGTAGAAGATGAATTCAAAGCAATAAAATCATCTCCTGGTTTCAACTTCCTGTCAGACAGGGAAAAGAAAGTAAGTATTAAATACTACCTGTGCATTGATTACAAAGATCCTAAGCTTAAGGGCTAAGGTAGAGGTTTTGTCTTTTATCTGTGTCTCTTTATAAACCAACATCCTTCTACTACATACAGAGATTACAGTTTTTTAGAAAATGTTCATGATTTCAGGATATTTGCATCATATACTGTGAGCATAGGATACTTTTTCTCCACTGTGCATTTGTAGGTGAAGCTGACTTGTGAATGTTGATTTATACAAGTACACCCACATCATGTCTGCATTGACAAAATCGTTTTGTTTTGGGAAGTTGCTATCAATTAAAAGTATATGGGGTAGTCCTTTTAGCTGCTGTAGAGTATGCCAGGAATATACTGGTTCTCATAAAGGTACTCTAGCGAGGCTTCACAGGGTTTTAAGATTCTTCAGGCGAGAGTCTGATTGTGCATAAGTGCGGTTTCACTTCACTGAAATCAGACAAATTCAGCATTAAATTTTTCAGATTAAAAAAATGGTTTTGCCAGGTGAAATTAAAAGTTATATTTTAGCCTTCATGTCAGATTCTGAATGCTTTTCCTTGTTATGTGCCAAATCTTTGTGACTATTATTTGTCAAGTGTCAAAATTAAAATGTGACTTTAATGGTCAAAACTAAGCAAGTTAGTGTTGTATTTTACTGGAATTGGGGAGTAGATGGCGTCATTCAAAGAAACTTTAATCACAGCACGTATCCGAAGTCAATTGAGTGCAGTTACAATAGATTAGGGGACCTGGGAAAGAATTCCAACACCATTATACTGTTAAATAAAGCCGTCAGCATGCATAGTTTTGCAACATGTATCAGATACTTGCATATTTATCTTTGTGTTTGTCTGTTCAGGTGTGTTTTTCTCCTGTTGCTTGTCTTATATGTGACATGATCAAGGGGAATGAGTCACATGTCGACCCTGGTCGTAAATGAGTTTTACATGTGATTCTAAAGAGGACATTTAGAGCTTTCAGAAACTGAAAACCCCATGTTGATATGGCTTTTCTTTCCGAAATGACATTACTTTAGCAATCGCTGAAAACAAAAGAAAACAAAAGAATTTTAACACTTTCTTTGCCAATATCTCAAAATCAATGTTAGCGACATCCGATTCATTCCCCTTGATCGTGTCACATATGTCTGTTTGTCCAACTGTCTACATAGGTGTTAATGATAAAAATGTGTTGCCTGTCCACCTGTATAATCTATATCCCATAACTGACTGGTTTTGTGTGTTTTTTTTGCAGTTGTGCAACTCCATGAAGATGAGGCCTGCCAGATATATTACACTCAAGGCTCTCATCATCAAGGTAAGTTAATATTACAGATCATTGAGATTTGCACACATTAATTTTTCACATCATGAGCATTTTTAACATACTTGGAAGTATAAGAAATACATTTAAAGGACATCTTGTGGGCCACAGGATGGGTAACGAAGAAGATCCCAGAGTTAAAAAAGTAAATCAATAGATACCAGCTAAAGATATTGTCATAATGGTTTATACATTGTGTTTGGATACTCCCAAAGCTGTTAGATATCTCTGCCAAGTTATGAGCATGGCAAAAATATTCATTTAATCCTTTGTATTTACACAGCTAGCCTGAAAGTATGAAGGACCAATACATTCACCACTTTTCACCCTCAAACTTTTTTACAATTTTTATTTTGTTTTCCTAGGACCATCTATTACGGAAGCAGGGCATCCCACACAAGACACGGTATCCAAGTAACTTAGACAAGGCCCATAGGAAACGAATCTTCAACTACCTGACTAAGAGTGGCTGGATCAAATCCAGTTAACAATGGCTACTTCCTATTGGTGCTATCCACAACTCCAAGCCTAGCTCTATTGCATATAGTATGTGTGTAATTTATTCAAGTCTGTTAAGCGAAAAATTGCTGTCAGACAGCAGCCATGTCTGTCTCTAACTTGTCCGTCTCTAATGTTTGTTAGCATAGCGTGGAGGCTATGTGCAGCAGACAAGTGTATCATGTATAGGAGAAAGAACTATCAAGGCGATCAATTGAGGATTGGCCAATGATAATCTTTATTTACGCACAATTATCCACCTGTTTCATTGGGTAAAACTCAGTTGTTCATTAATTAACTGGGGCATAAAAACCAGCTCAAGTTACTACTGGTTTCCCACTATACACAGAGTAAATTATTCTGTCCAGGCCTTTACATTCAGATGTGGGTTTACCCTTTGTGTGTACATTACAATGAGGGATTATGAGATTTATTCTGGGATCTTTCGTTAATTGTTTCACAAGTAAATTATTGAAATCATTATACATTGGAATGACTCCTGTTAATGAATTCATATTACCAACTACATCCAGCAAAGAAAGAGCTGAACTTTGGTTAATTACCTTTTTTTTTGTTTACTAAATGTTACCAAGAACTTCCCCTGATGCATCATAGCTTGAATGCGAGAACTTACGACACTCATGCATACAACTGAGGACATTATGTCTGATAACATAAAGGAAATAATAATCATCTCATATTATTGTGCCAAATTAATGTAAGTGCAACAAATCCGCAAGTACTTTCACAAACCTTTTGGTTCTTATCTACTGTGCATCTCAAAGTTTTGAAGGAACAAGATAAAGCCAAATAGGATTACATCATCAGTTGTTCATAGCATCAGTTCTCAATTGGACAATGGTAAGTTCCAAGGGACAATGTCCAAGATTTGAGTTGTTTTCAAACTGAAAACAGTAATTCAATATCATTTTTGTGTTGGAGTAGTTTCTAAAGGAAACCACACTTTTTTGATAACTCAGAGATATTTTGCTTAAAATGGCTACAATTGTTACTTATGTTAAGATACATGCAGTTGCATTATTTGTGTGTGTAATTGTGTACTCCAAATGTATTTTAATTTCATTCAAATATGGTGCAAGATAGGTCAACTGTATTCATCATTTTTTTATACCTTGTAGTGCGTAAGGGAAATTGAGGTAATCTTCAGTCCGAGCCAGCCCAGGCAGATTCCTTGAATACAGACAGGACAGTCATCTTTATTTTCTCATTATTACCCAATTTTAAGCAGGGATATGAGTTTTAAGTATACCAGTCAAATGTGCATTTGATGCAACAGACTCTTACCCGCTTAAATTATGCAAAACCTCAGGATGTGCGTTCATTGAGCTCAGTGTTGTGGCGTTTGGGACATGGAGGAATGAAGGAAACCCATTACATTTCCACATTCCCTACTCCCTTATGAAGTTTTTCTTGAACTGGTGGGTGCTCCGGTGATGTATGCCCCAAATAAGCAAAATTAAATTGAATCAGTCCCTATTAATGATAAGGGAACAACCCAAAAGTTCAGCGATGTCCTATAAATGAAAATGCTTTGGTTAGAAGGCTGACTTCCTCCTTCTCCCTGAAACAAAAGTATGACATTTTGAAAATTACAACCCGAAAGTTCAATGACCAATAATTTTAACCATTTTTTGTCGCAGGCGGTCGCAAAAAAGCAGGCGAGACTTGTGATTCGAGAACCGCCTTGTTTTATGAAAGGACTCTTGTTTATAGGACATCAACAAACATTTTGGTTTGTTCCCTAAAAGGTGTGCAATGTGTACAAATTCTTAAATAACTAGTTTATTACGATTTACCTGATTTGTATTTTGTTCCTGTTTTTGTACTTGTAATTTTGTTTTCTAGGTAAAGTGTGTTCCACTTTTATAGGTGATTGGTTTTGTTGATTTATTTATTTGCTTTATGTGTGTATTAATTCTTTTATTTTATGTATCATATCAAATTTCATCACGTTTCCAGAGTGTGTGGTTCATATCCTGTATGTATTTGAATACAAAATGATGGACATCGTGTAAGAGGGTTGATATCTGCCTCACCTTGATCTGTGTTTTGACACTTTTCCCAATACATAAGTGAAATGAAGGTTTGCAAGTCAAGTTTTCTCACAAGTCAAGAAAAGAATTCTTCATTAGGCATGATGCAGTCGATTCTGAGTTTCATGCCTACACTTCCATTTTAGGCATCCATTTGAATTTATTATTGAAATTCTTATTATTGAGATTCTGTAACAAATAATAATAATAATAATAAATCTTGCCTCCCCCTCCAGAAAATCAAAGAAAGTTCTCCAAATATTAAAAATCACAGAATGTCTCTTTGGAAAAGTAAAATCTCAATTCAGCCATATTTCCTGACTTTTTGATTGAGGTCATCAGTGTGAACTTCTTATTTAACACATGAATTTTGTCAAATTAAATGAAATTTCAAAATAGTGAATAATTCAAGAGTTAGTTACCTACTTGTTTTGTAAAAATTTGTGACAAACTCAAAATCGACTTCCGCTGCACCTTACCGTGTGAAAACAGTCGTATGTTTTGCATATGAGAGGAAATACAAATGAGTGCTTGCCTTATGTAGGAGAGATTACACACTTGTCTTGCTCTTCAATATTTCATATGCTTTCTTTTGCTGTGTTTGTTTTGTATATGTATGTATTATTGAGCATAGATAGAGAAATATAATTCTATCTCCCACACTCTTTATGCTCCTTGTATTTGAAGGATGCCAAACCTTTATTTCTTGAGAGCAGTCAAGTAAATATATGATTTTGAATTATTCCATACAAATGATAGCATATGTTTAAATCATGAAAAGAGAATGACAGATTGCTATCCGGATGAGATTATAGGAATGGATATGTACAGTTTCCGCACATCCATAATTTGTTGTCAATTGTGTTATTTATTGAAATCCTAAAGATTTATGAGTGGCTTAACTTGTCACTGCTATTCTTGTACAGCCCAAAATATTAGAATAATTATGTATATTTGGACATAAAAATCATATTTTTCATGTAATTTTTGTAGAAATTTAAAACAAATGAAATTCAGAAAAGAAACTTCACAGTGTTGTTTATTACATTCTGTGTTATGAAACAATTTTGTTGACGTTTTTAAAAATTGATATTTTTGGTTAGGTTTGTGATACCAGATGAACATCTTGGTGAAAGAAGTTTCTCATTATTTTATGAAGTAATTTGCTGAGCTAGTCGGTTATGAAAAGTTGACACCCAGAATATGTATAACTTAAAACGTTAAAAATTTCATTGTAGCAAACAAAACAGCAATTTTTATGTTTTTGAGGTTTTGGTTCCTAAAAGTTGTAACCATTTTTGTTTACAGATCAGTCAGGAATTGCATACAAATAGCTGCTAAAAAATACTCTCATTAGAAATATCGTGAAAATTGTGGTTTATGACAGGCCATTAAAAGTGGAAGAAATATGGAAATCTTTTGTCAATTTTAGTTTGGCTTTGTTGACAGAAAACCATTTATCATGTCAAACACTGTTAATGACCCTGAACTTGATACAAGTTAATTCCAGTTTTTAAAATGTGTTTACTTGACATAATTTTGATTCTGCTACATATTTAATATGACTCATACTTGCAATTATAAACACAGGGTATTGATCTTTTAGCTATCAGAGGTATTGACAAAATGACAAACAACTAAGATTTATATCTATTGACATCTACAAGGAATAAGGATAGAGGTTAAAGGATGTTGATTTTCCAATTCATGGTGCATTTTGCAGATATTTTTACCACAAAAGAAATCCAGTTTTAAACAGGTTGTGCTCTCACAAAGATATGAAACATGTAGTAACTTAAGTTTCAAAGGTTTCAAGTGAAAGCACTATTGCTTGTAATGACATCAAAATCTGAGCGCTATGCAAGTCATGATTTTAATGCTCTAAATAATAAATGACAAGGGACCAATCCAGCAATGTATAGTTGAAGAACATAGCTTCAGGTTTATAAAATGATACATTTGGGATCTTTGAAAGTGTTGTACATCTTTGTGGGTGAATGTTGCACATCTTTGTGAGAATAGTCCTGAATTAGTAATATCAGCTTATCTCCCAAGCTGGAAATGCTTCAAAATTGTCAGCTTCACTAGAGAAGTGTTGCTTTGACTTCAACCTTGGCTTGAAAAAAACTTCTTCTAAATGTATAAAATGCAGAAATTTCATCTTTTGCACTTTGTGAATTACATTGCAAGGCAAATTTTGAACGTATAAAAAGTCGGTGTTTCTGACGAGCACTGAGATTTGTCTGTCAAACTGACTGATCGCAACCGTTGTTAATTTTCACTGTGGTCTATATACATGTATATCCAAACAGTGTATTCATACTGAATTCCTTCATCAACCCATTGTGCCATAGGTGCTAGAACTACTTTATATGAAATATTACTCATAACTTATTTTGTTTTTATCTAGAAAAATACCTCAGTATCACATACAATCATGAAATATAAATATAAAGATTATTGCTGTTGGCAAAAGTATCATGGGAAAAAACTCTAAGCTAATATATGTAGACGGAAGCAAACAATATGAAGAGTGTCAGTATGGGTGTAATCAAGCAAAGGAGTGCTAGCAAATTTATTATTAGTTTCTCTCACAAGATTACCATTTACTTAGCTGAAAATGCCTTGCATATTGGACATGATATTTATGAGAAATTAGTGTCTTGAAGCAGAAAAAGATTGGTCGAGGTGTGTTTTCCCATGTCTCAAAATCAATAGTCCTGTGAAGGTTGTCACTTTGCTTGATCACATCATGTATGACAGAATGCAAAGCAGACCTAGCCATTCAAAAGAATGGGGTCTGCAAGTTTCCAAATGAGCATGACGGGCACAGAAGAAATGCACTTGACATAATTTGACAAAGCAGTGTTATATATTCAACATGCAAAAGGACTACACTGCAGCACATGAATTAAAGCTTGTCCTCTCATAATATTTGGATAAAATCAATATGCAAGTTTTAAATTGCCCATGTTGTTACAGGGACTGTCTTTTGGAATTTGCAGGAGAGCATTAAATAGCTCTTGTGGGGCCTTCAAGGAGAGCTGTTTAGAGCTCATTTACAATAGAATGTAAGGAGAGAATGGTCAACTAAGGAGAGATGAAAATCACTCTCCTATATCAGATTTAAGGAGAGCAATAAAGAGTGATTACTCTCACTCTCCTCAACATGCTCAAAAGGCAGTCCCGGTTGTTTGTTCTGTCCCGGTTGTTAGTAGAAAACAAACTCAAATAATTGCTTATTACTGACATTAAAAAGAACATGGCAGTATGTTGGCAAAATGTCAAAAAATCCATTTTCTTGACATACTACATGTACTTTCTTAGCTTGATTACACGACACAGTATGCGTTGATTTAAAGATAAGATTTAGTTAGCTTTCATTGTCATCTCTATGGTAGCTATTATGGTATCACTATTGTCATCCATCCCTAATAATAATATAGGCTATGCAAAATCACCTTCATTCCATGTTCTGTCTATACCACTTTTTGCTTATTTAATTTCCAAATGCAAGATATCTATGAACTTCTGCTTTTGTTTTCTACTCTGTTCATGATCTTTGATGAATGACTACATGTTTGTGATTGACATGAATTTGTAATGATGCACAAATAATAATCAAAACTTCCTACTTATGTAGTTATGAACAGAGTGTAACAGTATTATAGGCCTTTTGAAAGGGCTAGAAATCTACATTTGTACATGTTTCAGTTTGTACCTTCTTTGTTACTTTTGATTTTGTTATGTTGTCCATCTATTTTTCTCTTCAGCATTTACCAAGGACTTTTGACAACTGCCATTTTGATACTAAATTTGATATAAAAACAATGTTTTGAAGACTTGTGTAGTCAAGGCTAACATTATGAAACAGCGATATAGTAGACAAAGAAATGTGGCAAAACCTTTGAAAAAGGTCACACGTTCCATATCGAAAAGAGAAGTATTTAAGATGTATGAAGAATTTCCCAGTACTGTGACAAGGAAAGGGACCTTGCTATGAATGATCCTGATAAGAATTAAATTGGACAGAAATGAAGATATAATTGAGGGTTTTTAGTACAAGGCATTTGAATTCCGGTTAATCAGTCTTGATGTAGATTGGTCAAGCTTAAGCGCAATCGGTCAATCTATTGTTTAAATCCTGTGACCAAACCCCATGTCGATGGTGCTGAGGTAAAACTGGTCATGGTTGAGATCATCGAGTCTCTAGATTGATCCAGCTTGGTTTCAGTTGATCAATCATGATTCCTATCATTTGCATTGATTGGTCATGATTCCAGTTGATAGTTTTTGCCTCGCCCACATCATCATATCCCCCGACATCAAGAAGCTAAAGAGACCCCACATTCATAATGCAGAATACTAAAAGTTACTTCATAAGCAAATGATTTTTCTACTGAACACAGACCAATTGTTGATCAGTATTAATTTGCAGAGCTGCCAACTCTCCCTCTTTTCGCAGGAGACTCCCTACTTTTAAACCTTCAGAACTCTTAATTTTTGGTCACCTCCCTGAAAAGGAAATGGTTTCATCCATTAAGATGTACACATTTTGACAAATCTCCCTGATTGCAACAGGAAATCTCCCTTTTTTCAAGATTCAAATGTTGGCAACTCTGGTATTGATCTTCTTCTGTATGGACATATACATTCCAAACTAGTTCCTCACTCCATACTGAGTGCTCTGGAACAGAAATGATGCACATTAACGTGGATCCAAATGCCTGGTAAAGAAAACCCCAATGTAAACTTGCAACTTGTAAATGGAAAGATGTTTTATCTTGAAATGTACAAAGGAAACAGATTATTGTGATTATGGTAGTAACGTATATTGAAAGGGACATTTTACTCATTTCTAGTTTACTGGTAACTTAGTGCATATAGTGTGTAGACAAAGTAGATCTATTTGGTGGATGTTTGGGAGGGAACAGGTATTTAATTTATTTGGGAAGGTACATAGGGAGATATAAAAAATGTGATTTGGTCAAGATAAATGGATCATTTGTCACACAAAAATACATTCTTCATTTTCACTATAATTAAAAGTTCTTGTTATTATAGCAGCTTACAATGTGCTAACTGTTGAAATATGAAAATCTTCATATTCCTGATAGTAACAGTAAAATACAAAAGAATTTGCACACTTATTTTGACTATATTTCTCAAGATGGATTTCAGTGACAAAATGCATTTTACTTGATAATATCACATATGAACATAGATGTACTGGTGCAAAGTTATAGTGGGCGTTAAAGGAGTAATTTAGGGCTAATATGCACGGAATCTGAGGGGATGTTCTTATCACACAAAATCCCTCATGACATTGATCAAAGTTACATAGAATAGACCTGCTTTTGTCAAAAATCATCGGATTTTGTCACTGATGAAAATGGTAAAGGAAGATGGGCGAGAATGCTTGCCAAGACATGTCTGGAAAAACCTTTCAGGTGTCTGATTGACCTTATGATATGATATTAAATTTCTCAGTGTTTCAAAGCAGTAAAATGTCCCTTTCATGTAAATTGTGATGATATTGTGAATAGCATGTGAAACTTAGATCTTCTAAGTTTATCGAAAATCTTGTGAAAATTGTTTCTAGAATGTATTATAGAGCATGCATTATTGAATGGGTCTGTGGAATGGTTCTTCAACAAAGATTTTTACATAAAAGATACAAGTTGTTGACAAAAAAAATATAGTTGTGTTTTACGAAGTTTGTTTTTAATAGTGTGTGTGTTTAAAAAAAAGTATTGTTTGTTAAAGACAGCGTCAGAAATTCACATCCAAAATTGACCAACAGTTTGCCCCAGGACATTTTGCAATACTGTTCTCCCTTTGTTTCTGTTTCAACCCAAAATGAGGCCTAAATCTTGTTTTGGTCCATTTTTGCATTGTAATACATGTATAGTATGGTCCCATTTGTCCTGGTGACGGGAGCAGTTCAGCGGGAGAAGCCAAGTACAGATCCTTATGATCTGTGGTTAAAGCCATAATGTACAATCTTTTAAAACACAGGTCCTCAACATCTGTGTTTAAAATGATTTTTGTCAAATTTTTTCAAACCCGATTTTTGACACATATCCCAACTTGCACCTAATTGAATTCACTCAAATCCATTGCGTTTTGGACAACGGAGCAAATTTGAATGAAAGTCGTATGACTTCCACAGTTAAGCAGCTAAGATAGTGACTTTGCTTTCATTTTGCCTTATTAGTTTGGCTTTTAAGTTGATCAGAAAACTTTTCAGGCAGTTAAACTGATATTTTGGAATATTTGACAAAGAATAATAAAATTTGACCGAAATCGTTATCGTATATATAAAGCTTTAACAATCTTGCCCCTTTGAAAATTCCAGTCAGTGCGCCGCTGATATATAAGAAGGTTAAAATGAGAACAACTAAAAAAATCTTTCAAATCTAGATCATAAAAACATGTTATTCAACTTTAAGCTACTTTAGTATACCACTAAAGAATTCAAGTGATATCTGATGATGTTGACGTCACCATAATAGTACGATCTGATTTTGATGACGCAATTTTTATTCTGAAAACCAGTTGTTTTCAATTAGAATTGCTTGTATCTGGTGCATACCGTGCATGGTATTGTTTATCCCGATTTAGGTATTTGTTTTCAACAGGTGTGCTCGCTAAGTAAAAGCACTAAAAAGTAAAGAATATCTGGATAAAAGAATTCTATTATACAAAGTTGTTTTTACTAGCCTATTTGCAAATGTGACGGGGTACTGTGTAGTAAAACAGATTGCAGATGGGTTTTTGTTTGTTTTTCACTTTCTACTAAATCGGTTTGGTTTTCTGTATTGCAACTTTGATATAAAATTGGATCGATTGAGCCCATATTTATTGGTCGAGCTGTGAGTTGAAGGATATTTTAAAACTTATAATAAAGCATCAAATTTTATCGTTATTGTGTTTTGGATCCAATATTTTCACACTTTGATTCGTCAAAACATGACGTGAACACCCCGGCGTGAACATGTCCAGACAGACTAAAAATTTTAGTGGGCCTATAATTTTCATGATTGTGCTTTTAATTGCATACATAAAGTATCATAAAGGATGTCTAAAGCCTACGATAACAAATGAATTTCCGCAAGGAAGTTTTAACAGCAAGAATATTTACACCCCATGGCCCATAGTCTAATAACTGCGTTAGTGTGTGTACAGTATAGGCCAATTAAATTAAATAGCAACGCATGATGTTTCTCCTGTCAACAAACTTTATTACAACCTTTATTTAGGGTCGAGCCAATATAGGTTATCCTACTTTTCTGTCCCATCTTTATCGCTGCAAACGAGTAGGAAGTAATTTACTCGATATTACATTTTACCATAACAATATTAACATTCAGTCTTGCAACTGAACAAAGGCTATATAGGGGGCCTACTCTTTCATTTCTGGAGGGTTGTTGGTCTTCTTCCTTTGGTCTACTTCGTGCTCCCACACCCTTACGCCAAAAGGGTATACCATCAGAAAGGACTCCAGAACCTATGTGTGCATATCAGCCTTTCTTGCAGCTTTAGTCGTTTTGACAAATATTTATTTATTTATAACATTCGGCGAAATGCTAGGCAAAGCCAAATATTGAGAACAATAAATTGAAGGGATGCCTATACATGAATAACACCAAAATCAAACAAAGAGAATAAATCAAAACACAAAAGGTACAAAAACAAGCCAAACAGACAAAAAAAGAGCAAACGGAAATGGGAAAAATACACAAAAATATAAGACATCGTCCAATTTGTTTTATGTCGACAGACATAACTGATACACACCGTCAGTCCGAACCACCGTCAGTGCACCGTCAGTCCGAATTTTTAAGGATCCTAACCCTAACCCTAACCTAAAAATTCGGACTGACGGTGTAACGGACTATATAACGGGGAGCCAGAGACCCCATATGAAATGACAGGGATGTGAGAGTTCCTCTTTTCAGCTGATTTCCTTCCTTTTTTTTTTTTCCTTTTTTTTGTCAAAATGTACGTGTTTTCTTTTATTTTCAACCATATTTGGCATTTTACCCTGATTTTACGCTGTTTTTCAGCGGGGTTTTTTTACAGTAATTTTCCTCTTTTTTTTGGTCTGTGGCCTCTCACACCCCTGAAATGGGGAGGGGTGCTCTAGAAGGTGAAACCGTAGGCCCATAGCAAGAGAAGATGAGAATCTTCTCTGGCCTACCTCTAAGCTAAAAGTTGACCCAAATTTTAAAGTGACCCATTCATCATAACTCTAATATAATAATATGGACTCATTCTGCAGTTGGCTGAAAAATGATCCATAAAGTTTCATAGTCGGAATCGTCGACCCGCCACCCCTGGCTATATGGGGGTATTTGCATTGGGCTATTCCAGAAAATAGATGCACACCCCCTATAGAGGAGTTCGGATATCCGGACTTTTTGTCCAGTCTGTTGGAAATCCAGACTTTTAAAGTGCCCAAAGGCAAAAAAATAGTTTGAAATCAGAAATCCTCAATTTGAGAGCTCATTTTCAACATTTCCGTGATTTGTCCTTCATTTGATTGGATTTCCAAGCTTTTTCCAGTAACATTGGCAACTGGAAATCCAGTCGTTTTCAGAAAGCAGACTTGGAAATCCGGATATTTCTTTGATTGAAAATTTACTCCTCTATAGGGGTGTGCACCTATTTTCTGGAATAGCCCAATACCTTATTGGTATTGGATTACATTATCATATAATACATGCAATTATATGCGTTACTTATAATGGTCAAATCAACTTAAATTTTGGAAATATTTCGTGAATGTTGAACCATAGCCTCACACTAAAAAGAGGATGTTATAGAATGCATGCACGTAACTTTTAATAAGTTTCGCTTTTTGTCATGAGTGAGATCATCTGGCCATATTGACTATTAGTATAGCATGATTAGTTCAACATATAAAAACACCAAAACTAAATCTGTTGGAAAAATTTATAGGTCAGACGTGTATTGTATAAAAATCTCTGAAACACTCATACATCGCAGGCCATTTTGGGGTTTAACTTTTTTAACACGCGGCCCACAATAAAAGAACTTAAAAAATCAAACCCACTCATTTAATTATGTATCTATCAGTTTTCGTCGGCATTAATATCCAAAATGGGGTTAACCCTTACTTCATAGAAAAAAAACGAGTAACTTTCATCTGATGCGGAATAGCATCCTGAGGGGAACACCTCTTCATGACTCATAATGCGTTTACACCATCAAAAGGTGCGCAGTGTACCACCCTCATTTGCCAATAGACAAATATCCCACAATGCACAGGGCAGTTGTGTACGTAAAACAGGAAGAGATGCAAATAGATAACCGATATGTTTAACTGATGTTTAAGGGATGGGTTCATTAAAGTAGCGTTCTCCGAAAAGTTTTTCGATAAATTCATTAATTTCTCAAAAAGTAAAAATCTCAGTTTAATAAATAACGGCTAAAATGAAAGCCATTATTGGGGGCCTAATTATCGTATCATTATAATAGGTCTGGCACCAATGCAAGCATTTGTTTCGGTGTCCCAAATTCATAGTAAAATATGCTGACGCTATTTTTTTACAAATCGCCTGGAATTGCATATTTAGGTTTCAGCGATTGCTGAAAAAGTGGGGTATGTTTCTGAAAAGCGTTTCCGCTTGGAATGTAGATGCCTATTGTTGAGCTAAATGTCCGTGATTTTAATTTATAAGCTCTTTCATTGACAATTTGCAACGTCTTTTTCATACCATACGGATCGCCTGCTTGAATCCCGATATTTAAAAAATATCGGGATTTTAAACCAAACAACCAGCAAAAAGAGTTCTCTAAACTGTCCTCTAACCGCAGATAACATTAGATCGACTGTGCTATTGGTAGAATTTAAACGAGAACCAAAAGTGTTCGCCGAAGTCATGCAAATATGGACTATCGGAGAATATAGCGTTTTTGTAAGAAGTTGCATTTTTGGCAATGTTTTATAATTATGTTCTTGCTATGAAGAACATTAAGAATTTACTTCAAACGTCGTATGTAGTTTACATACCTATTCCGGTTCCGCTATGTATATATTAGAATCCTTGATCGTCGTTATTTGCAATGTCTTTTGCACTTTTCTCCTCCATAAAATGGCGAAAATATTCCTATTACAGAACAACACCTCCAAGTCACTTTAAAATACCACAGCACTATATAGCTTGCGTTGACAGTTCTGACAGAATACAAGTCACTCTGCATTGAGCGCATTGGAATCCCAATTCTTTCTCACATTGATTGATTTCAAACAATTGATTCGAACCAACGCCCTTGATCCTAATGTACTGTGTTCAGAAGTTTTGAATTGAGTTATCAAATTTGTAACAGCTGGACTCAGTCTTGCGTATAATAAGCGTCACATTGTAATTCACATTAGATAAATGAATGTGAAATGAATAAGAGAGTAATTTATCGGTGAGTTATGTACTGGGACTGTTTTCTATATAACTGTATTATTTCTTGTTGTTTTCTATTATATTTGTTGGTTTAGTTTATCGCTATGCACAGCTCCAAGATATAGTATATTAGTATAGTGCGTTTTATTTTTAATTCATCCTATTATTTTGGCTTCAGATGGACATAAACCATTTTTTACAGTTATTGCTGATATTATTTCTTTATTTTTGGTAAACCGAAATAATAAACTATAAAACCACTACTGATAGAATATATTTCCTATAAGGCGCGTGAAAGTCGATTCCGAGTTTATCGTCCCCCGCCCGTGTCACTTTTTGGAAACCAAAAATACCCGCATCAAATTTTCAAAAATGCCAAAATAATTCATTATTTTCAAAGTATCAGTGTTTTCACCAGTTTTAGCAATTGGAAACATATATTTTTGTTTGTAAAACATATATTCATAACTTGGAAGCATGAAACCAGGCTCTTTTCTAATTTTTCTAGTCCTTACCCATATAAAAAAAAACATGTTTATAAATCACATGTATGAGTTTGGCTTCAAATCAACACGCATTTTAGGTCAATAATGAAATCTGATGAAATAATGAAAAATGAAAAAAGAAAAAGTCTCCTCACCAACCTGAAAAAAAAGTAACGATAAACTCGGAATTGACTTTCATGGGCCTAATCTATACTGTCATGTTGGTGCCAATTAGAGCATTTGAGATTGTTCATCAGGGTGGTAAAAGTTGTTCCTGAGAGCATCCGAAAGTCCCGCTGCCTTTAAATTTCAAGCCGTAACAGTATCAGAAATGTTGAATGATATCAGGCAGCTGTTAATTGCCTAACCCACCCCTCCCCAAGCCTCGAAATAAGCAGGCACCCAGGAGCCAATGGTCATAACATTTTGGCTCCTGGTCCACACCAAAACCAGGCTCCTCTTTTTTTTTTTCAAATAGAGCCTGTTAGTTAAATCGGTTTTTGTATGTAACATGTACAATTAAAAATTAAATGACTCATGCATAGCTCTTTAAAAATGCCTCCTGGTTCACTAGATAATCACAGGACGAGGGAACCGCTTTTTCCAAATGTGTGGTTCCTGGTCCAGATCTGCTTATTTCGATGCTTGTCCCTAATAATATAAACCCCGGGCCATAAACACAACACATGCCCCCCACATCCACACACCTCGCTCTGCTTTCACTTTGCAATGGAGCTTATAACTCCCCATTAATAACTCAGGAAATCATTTTGTATTCTTACATGTCAAAACTAAGCATAGGCCTACGCCTGTCATTATTTTGCTATCGGGGGAGCACTTCATTATATTATATGAGATCTACTAATGACGCCTACTAATTTCAAAAGACTTTTTGGCAACATTATCAGTGATAAATATAATAAAAGTTGTCCGAATGAAACAATAAAAGCGTCTAAATCATGATGACGATAGATCCAATGGGAAACAAGTGTGTGTGTGTGGGGGTGGATGACAAACCATGTGCTGGGTGATAGCGAAAGGGGGGTCTTAATTTAAGGGCTATTCATTGATCCCAGAGAAAGTATAAAATGGTAAAACAAATTTTAATTCTATATAAAATGCCTAAAAGTGAAGGATAAATCATTAAAATTGTCATTAGATATTTTAAAACGTTTTGGCAAGAACCGAGGAAAGCAGTATAGTATTGATAAAATTATAGCCCCGTTCCTTATTTTTTTAATCTTTTAAATCTCCTCTTGGGATTGTTCTTCATTATTGCCAATGCCATGATTGCTTTTTATAGTCTGGTACAACTGTTATATTATGTTTGACATATTTAATCAGTGGCGTAGATTTCTTTTTGACATGGGGGGGGGGGGGATGGAGCCCGGGGGTGGAGTTGGAAAAAAAATTGAAGTATAGTCAATCGAGCGACAATATATGGCAATTATGGTACAATTGCGCGCTAAGTGCTCGAAAAATTTTGGTATTTTTAAGCTAAACTGATGAAATATGGTGTAAAAGTAGAATAAATGCGCGCGAAGCACGTGAAAATTTGCACTTTTGGGGCTAAAATGGGCAAATATGAGGTTAATTTGATCAGAAACCCATTATCAGGCATCGACATGGGGGATGACTGTATGGACCATCCCCTGGCAAAATATTGGGAGGGGGGATAAATCCCCCATCCCCCGGGATCTACGCCTATGCATGATATTTTTGGATTTGAGTATATTTTGATGTTTTTCATAGTGCAATAGTATTTTGGTTAAATTAATATTTTGCGTGCAATAATATGACCGAGTGCTTTTCTGATCCCGGACAAGACAAATTTCAATACCATTTAAAGTTAGAAGTACTCCCGGGAAGTATGAAGCATGATTAATAGCTCCTAGTATTGCATAATATTATTACTATAGTCTGGTCAGTACTAAAATCGCAGAGTGATTTAAAAATATTACTATAGTCTGGTCAGTACTAAAAGCGCAGAGTGACTTTATTTATTGCATTTTTAATTAAAAGAACCACTTTTTAGGTAAGTTACACAGCTGAAGTTGTGATAGTATTGAGATACAACAATATCATGGTATAAACAAAAATATGTTCCTTTGGTAAAAATTTCTATAGTCTCTGCCCTTAAAGGTCTAACATCGTTGGCCTGGTCAACTGCATGTTTATGCAGGACCTCTAAATACCAACAATTACTAAATGTTTTATAATATAGGATTTAGGCATATAACCTTGTCCTTACATATAACAAAATGTTCTTTTACTTTAGATGCTTTATAATAGGACCTTGGCGAGTTTTGTTGTCATGGATTATGTTAATTTTGTTATGCTATAAAATGCTGAGATTGTGTAAGACTTTATGAATAAATCCAGGTTTGTTGGTAAAGGACCATTCAATGATTTGCGGGTGATTTGCTCATCCGCGGATTTCAAATTCAGATTCGGGTACCTTTGTCGTTGTCATAGATGGGCTAACATAGCCTGCTAGGTTCAGCCGACCGAAAGCTGATCATTTTACATCAAGATCAGTCCAACTGAACTCTGAGGAAACTTAAATGCGATTTGTTTGTGTATTATGCAAGTTTTACAGCGTTAAAGACCCATTCAGTGCCCGGATTCAGTGCCCCCAGCGACTGAGTGTAAAAAAAATAAATTGCTTATAAATTGCTTAAAAGAAAGTGAAGGATAAGTCATTCAAATTGTCATTTGGTATTTTTTATAATGAATAATTTGGCAAAAGTTTTTAGATCTCAGTACTAGGACATTTTCGCGCAAAGCGCGCGAAAAAAAATTCAATTTTGGACTATGTTAGCCCGAATTGAAGCTGATTTTGCTATATTATAGGCCAGTGTGTGCGAAGTGTGCAATTTTTGTAGGCTATTTTGGCCCAAAACATGGTGTTTTTCGGCTAAAATGGAAGATGCACACTGCACTGGCCAATGGTAAATCATGATGCAGTCATGTCTACAGTAGAATTCATCTCGACCTTTGCAGGACTTAACCCCATTAAAAGCTATTAAACCAAGATAACACTCATTGAAACAGCTCAACTGATTAAATCGGATCTTCTCTGGTTGTGCACAAGTGACTGTTTTCATGTGCGATATCGCAATAAAGCTTGGTATTCATAGCTTCAGTTGGGTAACCGATTATAAAGGAAACGAAAGGAAACAATGTTACTGTGGCTTTGTTCACGAAATCAGACAATGTCGTGCTTTTTGTAAACCAGCATTCTTGAAAATGAGCAACATAATGATTTTTGACTAAACACGGTTTAGAAATAATTTCTTCATATTTTTGGTGTTATCTGTCGTTTACATGTCCTTCCTAAAACACAAAAGTACGACCCTCTCCAAACACCTAAATTAGCTAAAAATTTAGGACATGTTACAAAACTTTATTTTCTAGAACCTATTTAGAATAATTTAAATGTAGCTTTTACCGGTTTTTTGTGGCATCCTTCAGAAGTGAGCGGTCCGATACCAATATTTTCGGTCAAATCTCCATTCAAATAACACGGGGAGTTGGCTAGCTATGCCTTGCCCTCACTCATATTTTACAAAAGTACGACCATTTCTGAACATCTAACCTAGCTGTAATTTTAGGTCATGTTAGAGAAATATATTTGCTAGAAGTTTTGGAGAATAAATAAAATATTGGCTGGTTATTTTTCACACAGTGATGTTAACTAGGCAAGTGTCCATTCTCCCAACATACATCATTTGTAGGGGTCACGCGTCAATGGTGATAGCCAGAGGATGATTTAAGCACTTCCCAGAAGTCTTGCGGTTAGCACAGCTGTGTGAGTGAACATGACACCACTGCCCGCCCACTGCATACACACGTGCATGGTTAAATTTGAATTTGGACAGATATATTTACAATAAAAACACCTTCTAAAGGTTGGTCGATTTCACATTTTACGTTATCTACAGAAGGTGTGAATTATCCTTCATGCATACATCACTTTAGATCTAAAATCGACCAAGTAATGACGACACACGGGCAATTCTAAAACAACATCTTTTGCACAGAGTTCAATGGGATTTGAAAAGTAAAGTGGCAGTTGAAACTCTAGTGATAACACTTTTTACGGTGCATGATGGGGCTTCCTTAAATCATCCTCTGGGTGAGAGCACTGTGTATTGTGTATAGGAAAACGGACAGTAACTGCAGTATGTCCGGCCCTGGTAACCAGCGTTCCGAAGCTTTTATATGTCTATCGGTACCCCTCGGTAGGCCTACAACCGATAGTTGTACCGATAGACATATAAAAGCTTCGAACGCTGGTTACCAGGGCCGATTTACCATTGGCCTGTGCAGTGTGCATCTTCCATTTTAGCCGAAAAACACCATGTTTTGGGCCATAGCCTACAAAAATTGCACGCTTCGCACGCACTGGCCTATAATATAGCAAAATCAGCTTCAATTCGGGCTAACATAGTCCAAAATTGAAACTTTTTTACGTCATTAAAAAAGGGGGTCATTGAGTACAAACAAAATGAAAGAGAGGGTAATTGGGTATATGCCTAATAGCCTGCCTAACAGAGTGAAAAAGGGGTAATTTGGGTATAAAATGTCAACAAATGGGTCATCGGATAGAACATTTAGGAAAAATGGAGCTTTCTCATGAATTATACCTGGCTTCCCTTATTGTTGTTTTTTTTTGGGGGGGTCTACATGAAACATTTTATTCCCAGCCATATAGCACAAAACATTTTCGTAAAAACGTCTTCAAAACCTGTCGCCACGAAATATTTTACAAAAACATTTTGACAACATTTTAAAAACGTTTTTGTATTACTCTGTGTATTAATCAAATTAAACCAATTTGGACAAAGCACTGTGGGATCGCTACAACATAGCCAGGCTGAGCAAACTTCATTGAATGAGGTCACTGATTTTCTCTTACACGGACGATGTGTGTGTACATAACACAACACGGTGTGCTCCATTCGATTCATGCGGCTGCCACTTACACGTTCTTGGTGCTACCAGTGAAGATGCACGGTGAACTGGAGGAACAGATAACACTTGGCAATTCGACATAGGATTTATTTCCCGGATTTATTTTATTGCCATTTTCGATTCGAATTGTTTGGACTCTCGACAATTTAGGTGAATATTTTGCACTTTACTAGATGTGGTATTTTATCACCCACTACATTTTGCATTAATTATGGAATATTGTTGAGACTAGGCGGGCGTTGTGTCAATGAACCATTGCTGCGTGACTAACGGGCAACTTTTGGATCACACTTGCCGTGCACTCCATTGTGCTGGAAGATATCAAATACCTGTATCCAGATCCAGGGACTTGTATCAACTGCAACTGATGTTACAATTAACTTTAATTATTGGAATTTATTCGCGGCTTTTGGTATTAAAAAGGTGAGTAAATTACTGTAAGTAAAATCGGTTTATAATTGACCAATTAGATGTAAATGGGAAAACAGATCCGTACGTTTGGCAGAACAGTAAACAAACTGAAGAGCCAATTTATTCATTTTAAAATTTAATACACAAACCTGATTCCAGTTTTTGGAATTTTAAATATTTCAAATCTAAATCTTATCATGATTTAGGCAGATCTTAATCTTATCATGATTTAGGCCTTCACGAGACTATCGCTAGCATCTTCTCCAGTCCATGCATGCATCTTCTCTGTCATTTTGTTTGATATTAAAATCCGGACTATAGAACCCGGGTATAGAACTAGAAATGTCATTTTTAAAACATCAGGATTTATGCAATACATCGGCATAATCTGTCACTTTATGAATGTACAAAAATAGATGGTATATTGTCATTTCAATTGTTACAAATTTGCAGTATGCCTATTATATTAGCTGATATGTACATGTATCAATTGATCGAATCACCCGTCGAATCAATATAATAATATTATCCTGATAGAGCTGATTGAATTAATAATACTTCATGTATAACGGTAAACCGCAATCCTGTATGGTGACTTGATTGTTCGATCAGTAGCTCTGTAAATTGTTTGTCATGCAAATCTTATTATCTAATTTGTCATGATGATAATGATTACAATTTGTACTGCCATTATTTACATTTCTGGTTTATAAAAACAACATACAGGAGCATCCATTTAAATTCCTGAAGTTCATGATTCACTAAATTTGAACTCATTTTGACTCTTTTAATCTTTATGTTGGTAGGTTACCATAATTTCCGGGTTTAATTGTGCAAGAATAATATGTTTGCATCGGTTTATTCTGATAATTTCTCATCAACAACCACTATTTTGAGCATTTCCCAATACTTGGCCTGAACGCAACAATCATTGCATGCACATGCTATAATTTTTCCAAAAGCAATATATTCAAACCCCAGCCATACGGCTTCAACTCTTGTGCAGACCTTTATTTCCATTTCCATGTTTCTTGAATTTCTGAATAAGTACGACTAAAAATTCCAAAATAGTTTATATAATCGACCAAGTATGATGTGAAGGAGAAGTATGGAATAATTATATAAAAGGAAATCGTGAAAACAGGAAATAAAAGACTAAAAATAAACTTAAAAGCCACAAAAGTAGAATAATACTAATAAGTAGTAGTTTGGAGACTTTACCATATTCATGAACAAGCAAAACCTCAAAATCGAAAAGCAATTTGTAAAAGATTTCACGGATGATGATGTGTCAAGTGATGTTCATATTACATGTATTGTAAAACCTATTGAGAGATTTAAATGATACCTGAGTAAAAATGAGTGGGACAAGCAAACAATATTCAGGAAATGTCTATTCAGGTACCCCATTCATTTGGAAAGTCAAATAATTTTCGGTACATGGGAGATAAGAAAATAATCTTCAATTTGATTCATGTATAATGAGATTATGAGATGTAATTTCAAAGTAAGACATCCTACAATGTATAAAATATTAAGACTTAAATAATATTTTTAGTAGCACAGTATAGTAGTCAATATGATTATAGTAAAACCATGGAAATGGTAATACTTTAGATGGACAGGACAGGCCTGTGGGAAAATCCAATTGCGAGCCATGTATAAATGGAGATCTTAATATTAAGGTTATTAATTATTTTAAACTGTTGTGATTACGAATGGTAGTGAGCTTTGGCAAAAACTATATTGCTCAATTCATAGCGAGTGTGTAGAAGAATTAAAATATCACAGATATACTTTTATACGTGCTGCGGTTCTTTACGTTGTAAAGAGGGCTGAAACAACAACACTTTTGTAAAACGTACATAACTCAAAAACAACAATAAATTAAGCAAGTTTGCAAAGTATACGATGTGTAGAATGAACTTTTGCAAAACATCAAGGTGTTATTTTTCAATAATATATTGATTTAGACAATGAAAATCTTTTTAGGTTGCTTCGACCAACAATACCTCGTCTACCCTTAATAATTTGCTTGTTCTAGATATTGGTAATTTGTTAAACTCTTTAGCACTCTAGTAATGACAGAAAAATCAGTTATGTGTCGATATTCCAAAGGGTCATTAGTCCTAACCCAATAGACCCTATGATTAATACTTATGCTAACCCATAACCCTAAATTTCACCCTAACCCTAAACTAATAATATAAGTCCTATTCCTAACCCTAAAGTAAAACTACCCCTAACCATACACCCTAACCCTATAACCCAGCCTAACTCTGACCCTAATCCTAGCCTAATCCATGTTGCTAACACTAACCCCAAAGCTAACCCTAACCCTATCCCTAATCCTAATCTGAAATGTCCTATAAACCCTAACTTTAAGGGGGTAAGTACACTACACCCTGACCAATTTTATAGGAGTTGTTTGGTTTGCTGTTTCTGTGTGCATGTTCTCATCATTGATGGTTTGGTGGACTGTCATGAAACATGATGGATCATAAAAAAGAGTGATCCTAAAAATGCCACCACCCAAACTAATTACAAGGCATCTTCTGCATTGAAGCTGGCTTTCCCTTTAAAGGGAATTTTTATTTTGCATTTTTCTCAAATATTATAGTGCATTGGTGACAAGTAAGATATGTATTATTATAGGGGCAAGGACTACAACTACTGTACTGAAAATTCAGCAACTCAAGGCAAGTAGTTATTGATTATGTTTATTAATCAAATATTGGTTTTCCCTCATTTTTGACTGTAACTCCACAATTGTTGTCTTGCTGAAATAAAATTTCTAGTGCAGTAGTTGTAGTCCTTGCCCCTATAATATACATAGGCCTATCTTACTTGTCATCAATGCTCTATAATTTTTGAGAAAAATGCAAAAAATAGGCACAAAATTGGTCAGGGTGTAGTACCCCCTTAACCTTTTTCATACAAATAACCCTTCAGACTCTGGGCCCATAATCAGCGTTCGAAATTAGTTTTAGTTGTCCGGTTGCCCGGGACAACTAAAAAAGTCGCCGGACAACCAAAAATACTGATTCGGCGGACAACCATAAATCTAGCCAAAAGTCACATTTGTAGGCCTACGGACATCCAAAAACTTAAGACAGACAACCAGAAATTGTAATCTGGTTGTCCGTGGGACAACCATTTATATTTTCCTAAATTCAAACACTGCCCATAATACTATAGAGAGCTGTACATCTAGATGGTAAGGCCCCATGACTAGATGGGTGCTGGGTGCACAGGTGTTGACTATGAACTATACAAGAGTTGAGTTTGCAAAATTCTCCCTCCCCACCCCAGGATCCACGGATAAAATTGTTTCTTGGTTGGAGTGACTTGATCAATTTTAATGTATTATATAATTTTAATGTATTTATAAATTACTTTTGTTAGGATAAGGGGTATAAATGTTCACATTTTCAAGACAAGAAGCCAGCTTTGGAATATCCATAGAATATGGTCTGTATATCCTAAACCTTTAACATTGACATAACCTAACATAACCCCAAACAAACTGTGAATAAACCCTTGGAAATTATTCAAAATGCAGAATTATTTCAAAAACTACATTTGTACATGTATTACTTGCATATAAAAAAAAAAGTAGAATTTACTCCCTGTACTTTATTATAGTTAGAGGGATTATAAATAGTAAATAGGTGTTGTTGTTTTTTTGGTTTTTTTATAGCCTTTTTTGTGGATACCGGAGGGTGTGGCTTATGACCGAGTCTGGAGGTGTAAAAGATTGTAATCTTCATCTGCTTTTCATAAGGGGGTTTCAAAAGAATTTGTGAATGCAAGATCCCTCAAGTTGTCATGTGCCAAACTGTATGCCAAACATGAAACTCCTGCAACTGAAGGCTATATCATTACTATTTAAAGGACTGTTCCGGGCAAACAAAAGTGATTCATTCCAAGAATAAAAGACTTTTCAAAATCCCCACTGGTTGCTTTTTATTTACATTCAATGCATAGTAATCACAACAAAATGTAGGTATAGTGTTGTTGACCAAGTGGGTTCAGTCCGGTGAGGCAGTGTGGTTCAATGCATCTATTCATAGGGTGTACAATGACAAGTTCAGTCAATGCAAGTTTTCACCATGCCTGATGAACCATAGACTATGGGTTTTACACAGAATTTTGAACACTCTTTGTACACTCTATAGTCTATAGATCCCAATCCTAGTTGTTTCAATGCATTTTAACTAATAAAACCATGGAAATGGGACACATAAGATTTTTTGTTAGGTGGAGGTGAAATTTAGAAAAATAGCCATCAGGTCAAAAAAATGGAGTGAAAATTAAGCAATTAATCAATTTTCAGCATACCTAAAATTTGTGAAATTGAATTTGTTAATCTTTAAAAGTAGAATTTTATTTAAAAGTGTGTTATACCACAGACCCTAGAAATCTATTAGTTATTCACATAGGGTAGTGAGCGTCTTCCCCCAAACCAATCACAATGGCACCAAACTGTTTCAGTCCAGACCAAGTACTTTCAGACGAGGTGAAAAATAATGTTTGTAATGTTTTTTGTTTCCTTATTGTATTGAATGGGTTAGCAAATTGTGTACCACTGTACTTGTTTTGCTGTTTCCACTTCACCAATCAACCATGAACATACCGCATTCAATTGTAACTATTATTGCTGACAACTTCAAATTTGTCATTTATACCAAGAGTATATTGACATTTAAAGTTTATTCAAATCATATCCGAAACTTTGTTTAGAATTTTGGATAATTTGTGTATGCATAAAACATATTACTCGAACTTAATGTATAATACCCAATCAACCATTTACAGTGCGATCTGAAGTCAACAGAAAACCAGCTATATTATCAAAATTATTCTGCAACCAATTTTACATCCAAGATCATTTAAACTATTTGATCAAATTAGCTCTGTTTTTTTTAATTGTTTGCACATATTGTCTGTAAACAAACTTTTAAAATATCGCAACATTCATCAGGCCTGCTTTTTATGGAACACCCTGTAGAATATCCTGCTAAGCTGAAATACAGACATCAGACATAATCTATCAAGATTAACATTTACAATACAAATGGATTCATAAAGCCAGAATAAAGGTTGATTTAGTTGTTGTATGCTATGCTGTAAGACTTTCACATGCTTCAGTGTATTACCAGATTTCCTGTTCTATTTTTTAATCAGGTACTCAACACAAAATATGCAACAGTAGGTTGGGTAATGTAGGTTTGGACATCAAATAGCATGATTTGGTAGCATCATCAGCTTCTAGGCTAATGAAAGTCGATTTTGAGATTCCTGTCACCCGCCCTTACTTTATTCTCTGACCGTCACTTGAATTCATTATTGTGATTTTCTAAAAATTAAAATAAAAACTGGTCAGATTTGCACAAAAAAAGAAGATGACCCAATTTAAAAATACCATCAAAAAACATCTGATGGATCAAGCCATAAGAACTGCAGAGTTCTTTCATTAGGTATTGATGGGGTTTGATTTTTTTGCTTTTGGTCGTAATTTATGTGCAATATATGGGATTTGGGTGTTATTTATTTATTTATTTATTTATTTATTTATTTATTTATTTATTTATTTATTTATTTATTTATTTATTTATTTATTTATTTATTTATTTATTTATTTATTTATTTATTTATTTATTTATTTATTTTTATGTGCAATATTTTGGGTTTGGGAGTTATTTATTTATTTATTTGGTTCTGTTGCCTGATCTGCTTGTTTCCTCCATTTCTTTTTTCTTTAAGGACCCCAATGGAAATAAGCTTCAATTTTATTGAGGCTTTTTGGGCTATCCTTGGTACTCGTCTGGTGTTTACTCCATAATCCATATATTTCGTTGCTATATCTGGTATTTCATGCAATTGACCATATCTTGTATGGTCGCATGTCACAAATAGGTCACCCAAAAATGGAGCAGCCGTAACATGAAAACACTTTCTTCACACTTCAAGTTAGGTTTATTCTAAAAGTACAATACCTATTGTAGCAAGTTTGGTGTCATTTTGTAGATAATTATGTTCTTTTTCAAATACAAAAAACCCCAAGTTAATTGGACAAGTACCTTGAGATTTATACCTCAATATGTAAGATGTGTCAATGGAGCAGCCGGTTCGGAGAGCAGTTCGGGAGAAACCCCATAGGGTTATACACAAAATTGTGAAAATATGGCAAACTTCAAACCTTTGTATCTTGAAAAGTACAACTAGCATGGACCTCAAATTGCACATATATCATCCTGGATTGTAGATCTACCTCATAGTACATCAACTGTAACAAAAGATGTAACCAATTAATTTCCTAATTAAATGCTAATTAAGACAGTTTTCCCTATATGTTACTGTACAAAGTGTGCATACTATGCTCCGACATTTGTAAATGGACTATCTCTTGTCCGAGTCACCCTGCTTATTCAAAAGAACACATATTTTTAAGGAAATTTGATGAGGAATTCAATTATGCTATTAGTTTTAGTGCCAGAAATGGAGGAAAAAAGTTTTGATTGAAAAATGTCATAAAAATTGTGAAATTATTTTACAATTTTGACCACCCTGTATGTTTAGCATAGCGATACTAAACTCTTTCTTCCTAATTTGTTTGAAGGACCCATGCAATGTCTTTCTGAATCCATATTTATTTTGATCTACATAGCTTTCAGAAAAGGAAAAATATGGGGTTCACCATGACAAGAAAGATGCTAATTTTGTTGTTGTTCCACCCTGTATATTTCTCACCCACCCTGTATTATGATGTTATGCTTTGTTGATTTGGCATCCTTGTAATATAAGCTTTCCAGAAATATATACTTATAATGGTCTAAAATGTATTCATTAAAAGTTGTGTTGAATTGAATCAAAATTGGTGATATTTTTCTCATTTTACATCATGTTACACAAAAGATGACCAATTCATGACATGCGACCGTATGTATTTATAATGTATATTTTTTATCATATGTGCTGTAATATTTTTATGTGAGTACTGAATAAAAATATGAATGAACTTAGTGGAAAATCAAAATTGAAACATCCATTTCATTATCAGCGATTCTGTTCAGTTTAACTTGTTGCGATAGATTGACGTCTGATAACAAATAACAACACATTTTAAACTTGCGTTTGGTCATATAATGAAAGTCACAAAATAATGAATAATGAAAAAGTTACCTCACTTTTTTCAGAAATTATGTGATGGGAAACTCAAGATTGATTGTCAGTAGCCTTATTTCATAGTGACACAAAATTGTCTAAAAACAATTCTGGTTTGCTAATAAATTTGGAACAATTTCATGTTGGAAGTTGTTGGCATACATATAGCCTATGACGATGCTGTCTGCAGGTCTATTTTTTATAAATATTTTTAGGTCATATATTTTGCTTTTATTAGTGATATAAAATCACTGGTGCTGCTGTGGGTGCTACCACAGATCCTGCACACAGCATTAAAGTAACTAAAATCTAAATGTTAACTTTAACACCACTTTCCAAATATTCTAAACTTCTATTCTGAACTTTTTAACTTGGTGAAGTCTAAACAAATCAAGCACTTGAGAGTAATAACATTCCCAACACACAACACCTATTGCAAAATTGCAGCACATGAAGACATATAATAAGTATTTTGAGTGTTGATCTCATTCTCATCACACACCAGGATCTGTTCACTGCTTATCATTATCACCCATCTGGATACATCAACTTCACAGTTAGCTGCTTTCACCAGATGTGAATCATCTCAATAAGGGTGACACCAAATGAACCCATTGCTGACCTCTGACATCTCCCTTGCCAAATACTAGAACTCTTGGTTTCAAACGCTACAATTTTCCAGGGCAGAGTTCATTGAAGTACAGGGAAAACAAATGCTGACACAGCCATGTTCACCCCTACCCTCTAAAATCATGGTTCGCTTTAAAGCATTTTCTAGGCCTGTGTATAGGTTGCCTTGATCTGGAAGATGCAAATCTTTAGGCGTAGCTACTAGCTAGAGAGGCCCACGGTGAGATAGCCTGCATTTGCTGCGCAGCAGAAACAAACCAGGTGACAGTGAGCATGTTGAGAGGATTTAAAATGCAGGGGAGTAAAAGTGTGGTAATGAGCCTGTAATGCTAATGCTAATGCTAGGAGCTTAGTATAAACATGCTCTATTATTATTATACCCGTTTAACTTTAAGTCAATGACGTCAGCATGAGAGGGGGGCAGCTTCAAGAAAACCATCTTGACATGTTAATGGCTGCACTAGAGAAAAAGCAATGTACATGTATTAAAGCTTATTAACTATTATCAAACATTATAAGTAACAGCAGCACAGAAACATCTGTTAATTTTGTGATCAAACTGTACCAACATGCCATTAGAAAACAGATTGCTCTATTTATCTCAGCATTATCTCCCAACAGCCGGAGGGCAGATCACATTCTCAACAGAAGAAACAGTGTTCTCTTCTTCAAATGGTTGAACTTCCTCTTAAAATAAACTTGCAGGACCTGCTGACTTTGACCTTAGATGATTCCCAAATGAAACCACATAATCCCATATGGCAGTTAGGGATCAAAAGGATTTGAAGAAAAATGTCCTTTGGGAGTTTTGAAGAAATCCAGCTCATTGCAATAGCCTCCTTTCTCCAGGCATAGTTCATCTCCCAGAATCCTTCCCCACTTTCATCAGACTGATAAAATGACACGAAAGTGGTTCTGGATGTACCTCTTGGTTTTGGATTCTAGCCAGTTTTCCTCCATCATGTTCAAGAGCTTTCAAGTTCAATTGGTGCATGGTGAGTAAATAGATTGGTATGGTTGGGAGAAAATCCATTGAATTTGATGTCTGGATTTGATGCCATTTATCATTGTTAAATATATTCATACTGATCCACCTCCTATTTTGAAAGAAGAAAAGTTTCAGAAAAAAGATGCATCAAAGCCAAAGAGATTCCACCAAAAGAGTCTGGACTCAGACCATGTTTCCATAGAGAACAAAATGGATACTAATTAAATACTGGGGATATTCTATATTACACATGAGCATATTTGCAATGCCCTGCACCCCAAGTATCCTCCTCTGGAAATATGCTTTTCTTTTTTAATGATAACTTGAGTATTTTAAAACTTTATTTTCAGATCTGGTCAGCATGGCTAAGTTATGGATGAAATGCAGCCATTTTCCAGTGATTCTCACAATACTTATTTGTAGTATCAACACAAGCATAACAGGTAAGACTCCAGGTTAAAGTGTTGTGATAGTGTACACATGTGTGTGACCACATTTCATTTTTCAAGACACCTCCTAAACAGGTCACCTTAAAAGTAAAAAACACCCCCAAAACAACCCAATTTTACTGTACACCACTTTTCTCCCAGCACAATTTTGGCCAAACAAATTTATCCTTGAGCAGAGAAACTGCTTTTCTTGATTAAGATTAAAAATTATGACTGATTGTGATTTAAATTTTAGCCAAAGATCATGCCAATTTAAGTTAGTTTGGTTAGCTGACCTTTTTTCTGAAAAGTAAATCTCATTGTCCAGACAGAACTTGACCAAATATTTATCTTGTGGTCTGAGATCTAACATTTGTCTTATTTTCTTTATTTAAGATGAGTTTGACCTTATTTTGAGCATAATTTGATAAAGAAAACTGGTTTAAAAATCAATCTGTAGCTAATATTTGCTATCTACTGAAGATAGCATTCTACCATGCAAATGCACAGGTTAAAAACCATATCCCTGTTTGACCATATTTCAATCACTCAGCTGCAGTTACAGGTTGTTAGGCACACCATACTGAATATAGTTATCTATGGCTTTTTAGTTTACGTACCCTAGTAATGCAATACTCATAATTTTATTTGCCCATCCAACTGTGAATCAATAAAACACAGTATTCCAAAGTCCATTTTTGTTCAATATCACTATATGTGATTAATTGTGGTGAGTGTTTAATCATTTATTATATAAATGAAATAATATTTACCTTGCAAACAGATGAGTAATACTTCTCTTGTACTGGTATATGTTGGTGTAATAATTAATTTTATTTTATTGGTTTGGAACAATTAATATCATCATGAAAAGATGGCTTTTATAGCAGATGACCAATTTTAATACAGAAGCTATAATCTTTACAAAATGATTATAATGTTGGTTTTAACAGTTTCGTTGGTTCATTTATTTGACAATAATTACAGTAAGAGGACAGCCCAATAAAATGTTGGTGTTGTTGGACAGATGTTTCAAATGCACAAATCATATATCAAAATGTTCAGAAGAGTAGGAGAATCTTTTCAGCTATGTTGACAATTTTGTTACCCATGCGTTCTATTCCATTGCTATGGCAACAGTTGCTCCGGCCCCCATTGAATGTTTTTTTCTCATTTTTACCTAAAAATGTCACATTTTAACTAGCTATTTCTTTGAAGCTAAATGGAGAAGAAACTTCATATTTGGTGTGCAGAATACACAACACATGGATATATGAACAAGATCATCAATTAATTTGAGACATTTGATGTTAGGGTGAAAATGTCATTTTTTGGTGACTTTTGTACAGCTTTAACCAAAAATGTAATTTTTACCAGATATTAAGATTTTCATTTGATTTGACGCGTGTACACAATCTTTCTTTTTTTTTTCAATTTAATTTTTGCTAGATTATTAATATTCCTCTACATGCTCTACCTTTTCAGCTTGCATGCTTATCATGCTTATGAGAAAGTCCAACAGATTGAAAGTCAAGACTAGCAATGTACACTATAAGACTATGTGTATACATTTACATTTTGTTTATTATATTTCAGAGGGTGTGACAACCACAGAACCAGACAACACATGTGCCAGTCAACCTTGTGAGAATGGTGGGACGTGTGTGCGATTACGGGAGGCGTTTGTGTGTCAGTGTGCAGACGGATATGTAGGACTCAGATGTGAGACTCATGAGTCTGAACAAGGTGAGTTACCAAAAAATGAGTCACAAACATACTGGGCCTATAAGATAAGGCGACTTTGTTTGACAGAGTTAGGTAGATATGCTATTGAAATAGGCTGGGCACAGATTCAGTGGCGGCACCAGGATTTTTTTCGGGGCATTAGGGGCAAAGTGATTATTAGGGGGCAAAATTGCCGCAAAAAGTGGAAATTTACGTAATTTGGGGTTTTTTTTGCTTCAAAAGTTGTGGGAGCAAGAAAAATATTGGGGGGGCTGCAATCGAGTTATAGTCTCGAGTTCAGGTAAATGTTAAAAAATTTACACATTATTATACATATCTTTTCAACCCAAACTCAGAGTGAAATTTAGATACATGTTGGAGTAATATCATTGTAAAGCTTGTCAGTAATTTGTCATTTTATTTTTGAGAAATTACATGTAAGATGTCTTTTTATTGTAACCTGTGACATTTATTTTGTGAGTCATGAAATAAGTTAACTCTTCTTTACATGTACTATAACTAGACATTTATATTGTGACTCTTCATTCTCTCATAGAAAAAACTGCCATTTATCAGATTTTGTAAATTATTAATGAGACTTCATGTATTAATGATGCTTATGATTCAATAATACAGAAAGCAAAAGCCAGCGATATACACTCACTCGCTAAATCAACACTACTATGTCAATATTCAAGTGAATTCACATTTGCATAACGTTGAACGTTAACTCTATCATCTCATCTTGGTGGTTGCTTGCCGCTCTTGTATCTGTTTCGTCACCGTTTACCAATATATACCTCAGGGATTGGATCAGTTTCTCCTGGTGCTTTAAATTCGCACTGAATAATGCTGAAGTACATGATAGGGCATTGTTAAATCCCTGTGGATGGTTATACGTAGTTTTTCATAAATTCAGTGCTTAAACATGTTTTAACAGAATGTGAGAATGCAGTTTCTAGAAAATCATTTGAATTGGCTGGAAATAAATTGGGATGACTTGCAGTAAATGTCACCAAAATTGCTTCATTTGTCATCTTGAATGTCTAAGGGTATATTTAGCCTGAAATTTAGCCTTGTAATGTTTAATAAACATTGCACAAATTGTCTTGTTAGTTCCAGTGGCAGTGCCAAGTTGGAACCAGCCGTCCCAACAAATTATGAAAATTTCCACTTTTTGCGCCAATTTTGCTCAAAATTGGTTGATTTTGCCCCCCCCCCCCTTAATTCACTTCCCCTATGCCACCCCTGAAACAAAATTCCTGGCCCTGTCACTGGTTAGTTCCCAAAGGCTAAATTATTTCTATGGCTATATCATTTTTTTAAAATTAATTAACTGTGAATTATCCTAGCACTTCAGAATATGTCCAGTAGTTCTCCAAAGCAGCTGAAAAAATAATTTTTAAAAAAAGCAGAACATTTTATTTATTTTTTATTTTTTACCGATATTGGATCGGATCGGATATAGGCCGATATTATAAAATTGATATAGGATATCGGATTGGTAGACAAATGCCATTTCGGTTGAGCCTTAAACTAATGCAACTCGATTGAACAAGCTTGGTTGTTTGAACAATTAAAATTTATGATAATTCAAATCAAATTAAAGATGTGGTGTTGTGTTCCTAAAAATTATTACTACACAAATCACTTAGTGTTTCGCACTTACACTTGAACGTTGTTCCAGGTCAAGAAGTGTGACATTTGCTAATGTATTTAAGGAGAAATTGGAGCAAATTTGTTTCTTGTCTCTAGATCTCCTGTTTCATTTATTGAACTAATGTCAGCAGCAGCTTGGATAGCTTACTGTAAATCTGCACTTTTAAAGAAAGCTTTAGCTTTTTTACTTAGCATTTATATCACCAATGATTTAGGTTTTTTTCCGAGATCAGTAGTATATATTTTCAGACCAATTTTCAGCTATATTTTCATGTTCTCTGTATTAAAATTAAAATTTCTTTGGAAGAACATGAAAAAAAAGGATCTGTTCTGTAAATTTAATTGATAATTTAACAGGGGCAGATTTAGGGGGGGGGGCGCAGCTGGCGCGCGCCCCTCTATTATTTGACTAGCAAAAGGCGCCGGCCTAACTTAAAAATACAAAATATGAAAGAAATTTTAAAAAATGAACAAATTCGGCCATGAACAGCAAACAATGGGCCAAAACCATTGAGTTTTCGAGGGGGTAACCCCCTTAACACCATTTTTTCGTCATCGACCAAAAGGCGCCCCCTCTATCAAAAGTTCCTGGATCCGCCCCTGTTTAATATCAATTAGCATGTGTTCAAGATTGATAGATCACAAGCCATTCACCTGGTCACCAACATTATCAAACCACACAAGTTCATTTGAAGGCTGTGACCACAATTAATGCAAATATAGAGGGCACAACCATGCACCAGTTGTATGCAGTCGTGGTATAACCATGACAACAAGTCATGGGGCTAGTTTAATTCTGAAGTGCAATCTGGGGGTGGGGGTATTCAAGTTTGGTTGGGTAGGGATATGATTCTGACAATTTGAAATTGTAGCCATCAATATACCAAAAGCTACCAAAATTAGACCCATCGCTATATACAGTCAAATTTAATACAAAGTGCTAATGCACAAATCAATTGTAGTCCCAGCCCCCTGGCAATAGCGGGGGGTCCGAGCCGGGACTTGGCGAGGGATGTAACAGCTCAATGTGTCCCGCAGTGCGGGGCGTGGTTGGGGAGTGTACGGGGATGTAATGCCTCTCAAACAGGCCGGATCTACCCGGGGAGTGTACCGGGGCGTAATAGAAGAATACTCACAACTGTGCCGGGTCGTATCTTGGGGAAACACTCATGGGGACTTCGAACATGGTGCCCGGGGCTAGGGGGGCGGGGACTTGGCCGGGGATGTACCCCGGGATGTACACAGAAATAGTGCCCCGCCCTGCGGGGACTAATCCGGGACTGTAACATGTTTGTAACAGTTTCCAAAATTACATCCCCGGGTAGGTCCCCGCTATCCCCGGCCCCCTGGGGGCCGGGACTACAATTGATTTGTGCATAAGTTAAAAGATTAACTTAAAACGTTTCACAAAATATTTTGACAAATAAAAATTATGGCTACAGTCACTGGGCAAAATTAAAATTACATTTCATTAAATGATGTCCATATTAATGATGGGTCCATCACTGCCATCAGCCTAACCTGGTTATTACTAATTAGCAATGTTAATTAGTAAACCTATTACAGGATGAGAACAGGTTATTGGCGAGTTAAAAAATAGGCGAGTTAGAAAAAGGCGAGTTAAAATGGCGAGTTACCCCCTGCAGTGTTTTCCGGAAAGTCCACGCGTCGAGTTGTGAATTTCCGGAAAGTCCACGCAGCGAGTTGTGAATTTTCAGAAAGTCCACGCGGCGAGTTGTGAATTTCCGGAAAGTCCACGTGGCGAGTTGTGAATTTCCGGAAAGTCCAAGATTTTGAACCAAAAATGCAGTTTTGGTCAAAATTCAAAAAATTATTATTTAAAAAATTGCTACCATTAATGTATTCTTTGACTCATGTCCGTTCCATATTATACTTTATCATATAAATAGATATCAGCCTTGATTTTAAATACTGCAATCAATAGTTATTACAAATACCATTAATACTGTACAAATTTGCCTAGGCATTATGTGTTTTGACTTTGGCACATACAATTTGATTTTTTTCCGGATTTTATTTATACTAGAAGAAGAGGGCAGCCTATGCACAGGCGAGAGTAGCACTGCCTCTATATATTAATTCCCAAGATCATTGCAAGCCCGAGAGAAATATATATGATAAATGGAAACTGATTTTGCTGATTTTGGACTAGCAGCTTTAAAAAAAAACAGTACTTAATACCCCGCTTAATACACTGTGATATTTTTATTTCACTGTTGGGACTTCATCATATAGTGTTACTGTAACTCGCCACTGGGACTTCATAGTGTTGCTGTAACTCGCCACCGGGACTTCATAGTGTTACTGTAACTCGCCACTGGGACTTCATAGTGTTACTGCATGTAACTCGCCATTGGGACTTCATAGTGTTGCTGTAATTACCACGGGACTTCATGGTGTTACTGTAACTTCGCCACTGGGACTTCATAGTGTTACCCATGGGAATATCTAAAAATAGCCTGACTCTGTGGGGGTAACTCGCCTTTTTAACTCGCCTTTACCTAACTCGCCCATATTGTAACTCGCCTAACATGCTCTCTTACAGGATCATCCACCATGCATCGTGTATGGTCAGTAAGCAGCAGATATTAGACACATATAGGAATGGACTTTGTAAAGGAGAAAAATGTTTGTTTTTTAGCCCAAGATTTTATGAAAGTTGACCAAAAACAGATTTTCTTTGAAAGCTTGGGCTTTAACTCTTGATACTTGTTGTTGATATACTTAAAGCCATATTGTAATATTTCCATAAATAATAGATTAGTATTTCTTTTCCATAAAATATTTCCCCTTTTAATTTTGAGCCGAACAACTGAGGCAAAGAAAGCCTTTGTTTTGTACTATAATGTGCACATTGGAAGATAATACGCATAGTGGCCAATTAGTGATACAGTTTTGTGCAGCATGCTTTCTTTATGAATCATTACAGGGCCAAGATGGAGGAAGCATTCTTTGTGACATTCCATCATGATCTTGAGCTATTTCGATACAGCTACATTGAAGATGTAATAGTGTCCAATTTTCAGTTTTATTTAAGTTTAAAATTTTACATTTTAACATTTAGGCCAACATTTTATAATAATGGCGGTAAATTCAATTTAGATCTGTCCAATTAATCCAATAATATAATGATCGGTTATAATAAAGGAGACTAAATGTTTCTCTATTGAATTTGAATTGAATTAATCTAATGAATCTTTAATGATGACCATCTCACTATAGGATGTCAAACATCATCATCTGTCAGTGCACAGTCCTTTAACCCCAATATGTTTGTATATTGACAGAATGACCTTTCATTGTGTTGGGTACATAAACTCATACTCCATAACTAGAGGTCAAATTTTGAGCCATGCTTTTTTAATGGAGTTCAGTGATTGTGCCATTGGAGTTGAGATCATTTTGCTTATAGTGTCTCAGACATCAAACTAGTTGACAACTTCAAAATATTTTGCTATTATTATAATACACTGTGATCATAACATATCAGTGAACATGATCACAGCATGGCATTCACCAAGGTGGAAACCACCGACAATTAAAATGGCTATTCGATCTCACGTGTGTCGTATCATGTTTTAAACACTCAATAAAATTCCAATAGGCGCGAGGTTAGGTGTGTCCTTGCGAGATAAGTGCTTAGCTCGCAGCAGTGAAAACAATTAAATTGCAGGAGCAATTATTAGCGTGGATCACTATTGGTCAGTGGAGTAGATAAATGCTCTGATTTGCTATATAATGGCATTATATAGCTTGATTATTTATATATTAACACAACAACAACAAAACTGCATATAGCGCCTGTACAAAACACCTCAAGGCGGTTTACAGAGAATAGGCTATACAAATTAATACTAGTGCTACAATTTAAATCATAAAACTATATTAGTAAGGCATGTTTTAAAAATATACTATTTATTATTATTACGGTATTTATTATCTTTACCCAGGGTATGCCCGAATCAGCTTAAAGCTAGATACTATAGATGAAAAGTACCGTACGGTACTTTAAAAACCTAGTATATGACAGAGATTCAATGTTGCTCAGTCACGAGGGATCATTTTCTGGACACAAGCATAGATATGTGATGGATATATTTTTACAAAAATGCATTTGAATTAAAAGCTTCATTCAAGAGAGTTAAAAAGCCATAATGGGTGATTTGCTCCACAGTGACGCCCTCAATATTTCTTGAATTTCTACTTTTTGCATGATTGTAATGCCCAGTGGTGTATGAAAATACTGTGAAAGACCAGGGATATGAGACAAAGACTGAGCCAAAAATGCTTTAATTGCAGTAAAATTTAAGTTTTTATATTAAATCCGGAGATCTCCGGTTTTATTCAGAGTTCAAGCACTTGAATGTCATTGAATCAGTAACGTATAAATGTGCGCATATTGCTATTCATCGTACGTTTTATAATATACGTCCCAGCTACATGATGCTCTGTGCAATAATACATGTAATAAGATCAGCGAGCTAATACACGCATTGCAGGCGTTGGAATGAAATAGCAATCTTTGTTTTACCTCATTTGTTTGGCTTTAAATTAAAAGGGGATGATGTGATCAGTGAAAACTAATATTTAAATAGGAATCTATTCTTTATGCAAATCACACATTATTGATATGATCAAATCCAATCACTGTATATTTCCTGTTCAGAATGAAAGATGCTAACTATACATTCAGATGACCTGAATTAGACACAACCCTGAGGAAACTAAACACTTCAGTGAACATCTTAATACATTTGTAATATCCAAATAACTAAATGTGTGTAATCTGTGTATAGATTTTGCAATGTATAAGAAGTCATGATGAGGAGCAATTGAAGCCTGAAGTGGAAAAAGTGCCTACGCACAACCCAATAAGCGCACCCCTAATGAGCCTGATAAATTTGTTTTTTTCTGTCCAAAACCTGTGATATCAGGATTCTGCTGACAATGGTCCAGCAATGGTGTGAGAACCATCCTAGTTTTTAGTAATCCCAAACTCTCAGCGTATCACCTAGTATTAGCTTGTTCTAAATTTGTATAAAACCTAAAGAGATGTTTATTATAACGAAATTATAGAAAAATACAAGGTATAAAATAATTGACACACATCAAGTCCAACTGTCCAAGGCAAATAATGACTGCAATTGTATAGAAGGTCTGTAAATTTTTCACTAGAGCATTGAAATAATCATGAATTTCACTATATAATTCCTCAAGGGTTAAGACCTTAACACGCTATTTCCCAGGATGCTGTTAACCCTAACCACAAAAAGTCTTATGAGGAAAATGAGCATAACCCCTGTAGCTACCAGTCAGTAATCTTGTGCTTGGCATGCAAGGGTCTAAGGTTCGAATCCTGCGAGTATCAAGTAACTTCTTTGTTCATCTTCCCTCCTTTTGCATTCCTTCTTTCCCTTCTGATAGCAAAAAACTAAATAGGCGGTGTTAGGGTTAATGATCATGTATATCCCTTGATTGAGGCTTATATTAACCCTTAAACCACAAACAATCTTACAAGGAAAATCACAAGTCAAATATAATTAAGCACAGATTCGTTGGCCAGGCCAGCGAAACGCCAGTGGCTATACCGGTTCGTGATTTTGTGCTTGCCAAACAAGAGGTCTAAGGTTCATATCCCAGGGGTGCCAAGTGATTTCTTTGCTCATCTTCCCTCCTTTTGCATTCCTTTTTTCCCTTCCGATAGCAAAAAACCATGGCAGTGTTAGGGTTAGCAGATGAGTTGCATATAAACGGTCGGAAACACGGAAGTACATAATCTTATCATCTTTTTCATTTGATTTGATGACTATAAGTTATAAAATGTTTGACTTTGATTTCCTGCAAACATCAAAGTATATGTACTTGAAGATGATAGAATAAACTCTACAATTCTATTGAATTGATGCCTAAGATTTCTTGCAGCAGGTCAGTCAACATCATTTGTAAACTTTACCAGTACTCATATTAATAGGAAAGTACAAGTGGGAAATTTATGTAAGTGGCATCCATATAATAAATAGCCAAAGGCATAAGAAAACTTTCAAAATTATTATCAAACAAAATCAGTCAGAACTCAGCAGTCTTTGCTTGGGTGAAAAAATCAAAATTGACTTTTTGTGCAAAAATGGAAGGAAAAACATTACTTTTTTCACATGAAAATATTTTTATTGACATTCTGAAGAGAAAATGTTAAAAAAGTGACATTTTTTACCCTCATCCCATCTTCGATATTTGTCAAATATCGTGAAATTAGTCCAAAAGAAGCTCGAATTTAGCATTTTGTTATGCCAAATTTTGTTGCCATAATTATCTTAAACCAAAGGTAGCCTATAGCTGCTAAGTTAACTTGTATTTATATGTATTTTAGGTGTGCTAAACTTGATTTTCCTAAAATTGACCAGGGCCTACTGCAGACTGGTTTTGCTTGATCGTATAACGTTTGAGCATGATTCAAAAACCTTTAGATTACACCATGCCGGTTTCACTGGCCCGGCCAACAATTCCCCGAGTATATATGACTTGGGCTGATTGTGTCATCGCATCATGTGATATCCATGCATTCAGTGCTTTTTATAGTGAGCTTTAGTGAGATTCAGTTCAGTTAGGGTTAATCGTTTTCATCCAAATGGTTGTCTGTCTGTTTGGCTGGCTGCTTGTCTGTACGGATGGACAAGCAAATTCATGAATCTTCATAATTGATTTGAAAGCTTTTAAATTGCCCTTTCAAAAAACCTCCAATTGGCTCCAATTATGTCAAAACTGTTGGCAGATACATTTGCTACATTACCGAATTGTGAATAGTCCCTAGATGTAGAGAAGGCAAACTTAATTCTTGATACTCTCTCAAGTAGCAAAAAAGTACACACACATGCAACGCTTATATTGGTATTCATGTATTCCTACCTCAATTCACACCTGTAGCCATTAATATGTAAAGAAAACTCCGCACGAACGTTTACTTTATTACAGAGATTTCATCGTCTTCTTTATTTTTAATTTAACATATTTTAAGTTGTAGCAGATAAACTAGAGTGTCATGTCCTTTATTAGGAAATCAGGGACTGTATACATTTAAATTTCCAAAGGCAGTTGTATTCCTTAATTTAATACCATGAAAAGACGGCCTCTTTTTCCCGTTCTACACGTACACATCGTCTAAAACGTGCAACGAAATCTTTCTATTATGTTTAGTTAAGATGGGGATGGGACGCATTGTGCAAGATATGATGTCACTTACTGTTGCCCTGCCATTGATCCAGTGGACTTTAGAATAACCATGACTTAGAATTACGCCACTTGCGGTTCCGCCATTATGCACTATGTGCGGGAGAGCCTCGAACTGGCAGCATACATGAATGGGAATTGAACCAGTCATATAACATTCTGTGTAAGGTTACGTAATTCTTCCTTTCATGTATGCTGCCAGTTCGAGGCTCTCCCGCATATAGTGCATAATGGCGGAACTGCAAGTGGCTAATAACCACTGACCACATACAATAGCACATTATATTCACACATTTGACAACTGCACTGGCAATACCACATGATCCACATCCAGTCATCCACACATATAGCTAAAAGCATAAGGTTGTGAACAATATTTTGCAGTACAGCCGGTTTAAATTTAATACTAAATTGTGTTAATTGTCTGGTAATTTCATTTCATTTCATATTTATTCAAAATTACATCGTGGCAAATTATATTGTTGTGTACTTCTGAATGAAGAAGCAAAATGTTCAAAACCCACATCACAAATACTCAAGAATTGCATGCAACGAATGTCATGGTGGTAGTAGAGTCAAATTACAAAATTCACAGCTATATAGAATTGTCTGACAGTACGTATTATGTGATTGCTATTAACTTTGAAAAGTGGTTTAAAAAAAAGAATGGAAATTTTGAGTTCTGCATTGAAATGGTAGAATAGAACACCAGGATGGCATGTTTTATGGATGCTGCATAGTAATGCCTTTTAGTTTACATTGCTGCAATATAACAATTTAGCAGGGAAAGTGTTTCATCCATTAAATAGGAATTGAATTTCTTTCTGTATGAGATGACTTCAACTATTTCACCTGAGTGGTATGGGGTTATACACCATAGCTGCCCTATACATAGTATCTTGGGCATAGTATAGTATAGTATATTCATACACTCTTACATAGCGAGAACCAATCAGAGCAAGCGTTAGAAAAATCCAAACCATGCATTGATTGTGTATAGTGTGCACTCCGCGTACATTGATTCATTTTTCGACCGGGTTGATGCATTTATATTTGGTTCTATTTTCCAATATTTTAGTGATAATTTTGTTATAAAAACAGCAAAAATCATGTGCTTTTTCTTCTCGTGTATGAAATAGGTTAATGAATGCATATTACTTGTTGCTCGAGAAATTAGACAAAATAATGTTGATGCGTCTAATGCACTCCTCCTTCGGGGCTCGTGCATTAGACGCATCAACATCGGCACACAAATTTCGCGCAAAATTGCAGCAAAAAGTGGAAAATTTCTTAATTTTTTGGGTTTACTGGGGGAGGGAAACTGGGGAGAAATAGAGTTCTGACTGGGGGAATTTTCCCTGCATTCCAACCCCTCCCCCTTGCTGCCACTGCAAGTAGAATGTCAAACAAGAGGAGGAATGTGACGATGGAATTTAACATGAAACAGCTATTACAGGATTGACTTTATTGCAATGACACAGTACAATACCAGCGATGAATACAATTGGAACAGTTAAATGTAGGATGAAGAGCGACAGTCTGATAGAGAGATTCAACATAAAAGATATCTTACCCTTCCCATAATGCATTTTCTTACATTTCAATAATCTGTACTGATCTGCTATCTAGTGCAGCATGCATAAGTCGAGAGTGACGAAATGTACCTCAAATGTAGAGAGCATAATTATCCAGATCTTGCAAATTGTGTTTTTTTCTTGACTATATGAATCCATTATTTGGCCAGTCTATTCTCAAGCTATAGATGAACAAAGGGAACATGAGAGGGAGTGTCATTTGATGAAATGAGGTGATATGTCATGTTGCAAAGGATTCTGGGAAGCGTAAGATATCTTCTGGAGATTCAATTTAACTGCCGCTTTTGGCAAGGTACTTTATACCTGTTATTTTGGCAGCAACTTAAAATTAGCCTTGTTACAAATGTCAAAGGATTCCAACGGAAATGAAAATATCCTTCAATGTCTGTGCAATGAAACTATTCCTTTCAAACGAGCATATTAATAAAGATAGCAACTTGTGTTTGGTTAAGGAAAAGGGGTTTCAAATCAGGACACTTAATTTGAAAATTGTGTCACATATATAGCACACTGCTACATTTGATATTCTTGGTAATGCAAGCCATTACAACAACTCATGCATATCAATTTGATCAAAATATTGTGGGTTTTAAATGCTGATTTTCAGTCACTATTTATCTGAAATATATACATGAAACTTGATATCTAGGTTAGTTGTCTAAATAAATGGGTAAAGTATATTTGTCAGACAAGTTTGAATACATGACAATGTATTTAGGACAAATACTTGTCAAAAATATAGGCAAATTTCTAAATGTTAAAATGGTCCATTTTTATGTACAATTTGATAACCATGATTTAGTACTATAAACCTAGAATGTTGGCACATTTGCAATTTTTACCAGTCTGTTTTAGGTATCAAAACACTCCCACCTTCCCCACCCAAAAAAACCCACACCAGAATATGTTGGTAGAACAAATTTTGAAATACAAATTTTTTTTTTAAAGCCATTGGTTGAGTAAGTCCAATGTCAACCTTACCATTAATTTTGTAGATGCTATAGCTATTTTATTATAATTTGTTTCTGAGAAATGAACATTTATGATGTTACTTGATCAAGAAATGATAAACTTATCATGACCGTATCATATCCTGAGATCAATTTTTCCCAGCTTGATCACATCACATTATATACCTTTATATTTAATTGAAGAAAATGTGCACCAAAATCATTTTATTTTAACAATTGAAATGTCAGATGATTCAGTGTTTCCAAAATAGGGTTGTTTTTCAATTTGGCTTTCCATTAATAGTAGTTTTTGCTATGCGTGATCCAGCCTCTATTCCCACCTTGACGGAATACGTTGTCAAGATCAGTTTGTAGTATCGACTACTCTGCTTTATCTTCATCCCCAAGTTACTATTTAATATCAGTGGGGATTTATATTGAAACTGGCAAGAACCGTGATTGAATCCGTAGCACAATACAATGAGGCACTCCAGGGAGGCACTCATTTCATTTATAATGTAGCTGAAATTGTTTTGGCATGGTTTCCTTTTCGCACGTTGTAGGAGTGAAATGTAGGGTTCATTAATTAATATAATTAGGACATGATTTCTTGTTTAACGTTTACAGTCATGATGGTGAGAGCAGAGTCGAGGACAGAAACAGCGATAATACCCTCAAATCTATTAAATCAATGAACACAGTTCAAACAGCGATAATACCCTCAAATCTATTAAATCAATGAACACAGTTCATACATACCCAAACATTCAGTGATTGCTGTTCATTGAAACAGTCAAAGAAAATAAGATGTAACATTTTAAATTAGGGGTTTTCCCTACAAATGTTTTTGTAGTTGTCACGCTAAGCAGCCAGGCATATAGATATAGATATGCTGTTGCAGCACCCGCTCTCGGCCAATCACTCACGCCATCATGGGTAGATATTTTTGGCTCATATTTACTATCCTTTGGAATGTACAGAGCAAACCACACAAATGATAAGAAAATATACAAAAAGAGTATAAAAGTACCATATATGGAAATATCTCACTTACTGGCTATATTCAGTTTTCAGTGTATGAAAAAATCCAAGTTATACTTTAATAATTTGTATAATCCAAGTTGGGAGGATTTATATTGCAACTGACAACAACCATGTCTAAACCAGACAGACATGCCCACCGGTGTATGGGGTCCACTCAAAAAATGCATTTTCCATAGGAATCTTTCAACTAATCTCCTCTCCCAGCATGTCAGAAGTGTGTCAAAGAAATTACTTTCCTGAAGCTGAAATAAAGCCTTCACAAAAAGTAACAGAGCCATTATGAATACACCTATAGCTTCAGAACTATTCATCATATTCACAATAATTTAACATAGAAAGAATGTTGGTTTATTAACATGCATCTGCCCAAGAAATATAAGATCTATCATCCAAACATATTCCACCAGGCCAGTTTCCATGATATTGTTGTTAATTCTCACAGCATTGAAAAAAATAATACACATGGAATCTCATTAATAAGATAATAATTTGTGACAACGTATGTCCATAAAATATCACCCTGCTAAAGCTAATAACCTCAGAGTTGCAATGCTGTCATGAAGACATGATGATGGAACACGATATCCTTGTCACCACTTTGAAATCATTTATTACCGATTCAATTTCAAACATGCATGCTCCTTGTGCTGCATGGCATGTTAAATTAAGGGATATTTCTCTAATTCATTAATATTTAAAATATTTTGTATGTGATAAACTTATTTTGAACACAATTTGGGAAAACAAACTTGTTTAAGTTTGCTTTGAAGCAGAATTTTTAGAGTGCAAATATCTGCTATCTACTGAAGATAGCATATTATGCTGAGTATCTTACTCTTAGCATGTGGTGAGATCTGAATATCAAACAGGATCAGGCCAGTGTGCGGGGGGTAAAGACAGTGTAAAAATGTCCAGGGTCTAATTAGAAAGACAAATTAACAAATGGACCACTTTATCATGTTTTACTATTCAAAATAAATGCAAAAGTCATGGGGTACAAGCCTGAGCATGCTATACTGAAAAAAAAAAGACCAAGTATAATGTATAGCATATCTCATTAATCATTATCTGATGTGTGCACAGAAAGATTATAGCAAATGCTAAAGGAGGCACAAATAAGTCCAATGCGGATATTTACAAATATCAAATTCACCCAGAGTGTCATGAAAATAACCCCAAGGCACATCTGTTGTATTTGCCATAGTTACATATGAATGTTAAGATTCTAGTAGTCCTACTAAGAGGATATTTTTAGGCATTCCGAAGGAGAGACCTTATGGCAGCATGATCAATTTGTATGTCTGTGTGTCAACCATAAATATAAGACTTTTGGTTAAAATTTGGTCTCATATGAACACCAAACTTGAGTCATAGCAGCACTACGGGAACCTTCAAGTTGTAACACAATAATGGAGCTGTTTCTTCATTCAATATTCATTAAGCATGGTGTGAATGCACACTTCATTGACTAATGACGATTATAACTATTCTTCATCGAATGAAGAAATGTTGTGATGTGAACGAGTTCAAAGGTCCATATCATGTTAACCTCCAGGCAATGCTGTCATGAAGATATGGCGAGGAACAAGGTCTTCTTATTACCACTTTAAAATCACTAATAGCTGGTTCAATTTCAAACATGCATAATACTATACTGCGCCAATAAAGTATCCTTACACTTGGAAAAATAATCACAATTCCCAAACTAAACAAAATTGGGGTAAATTTTGTTTTTTAATAGATGCACTAGATAATCCTGCACATTATGACACCACATTGAATCCAATGTGACTTCAAGAAGCAAAGTTACAAGCATTTGATTAGACGAAGGTCCAGTTTTGAAAGTGACAAACTGGCCTATTCAAAACTCCACAGACTAGACATCTGGTTTGAGTGTGGTGAATGGCTAATTTATGCATTTGGCTTTAATTTAAAACAAAAGGAACAAAAGAAGACTGAAATAAACGAACTGACAAATAAAATGAAAGTTATGAAAAGTACACAGAAGTAAAAACTGAAATTAAAACTTCTTTAAATAACGCTTCATTGAAGAAACTGTGCTGTCTCTTTGTTTCGCTTGTTGTAATCTTTTTTATGCCTTGTATAGGCCAGTTTGTCACTTTTAAAACTGGACCTTCGTCTATTCAATTGCTTGTAACTTTACTTCTTGAGGTCACATTGGATTCAATGTGGTGTCATAATGTGCAGGATTAGATAGTGCATCTATTAAAAAACAAATTTTACCCAATATTGTCCAGTTTTGAAATTGTGATTATTTTTCCAAGTGTAAGGATACTTTATTGGCGCAGTATATATTGTATACTGTATATATACTGTAATATTTCTTAAAGAAATTTTTGCATGTTTTGCATGTAATTTAACTTATTTTGAAAATCAAACTTGTTCAAGTTTGGAATCAAACTTGTTCAAGTTGCTCTGAGGCAGAATTTCAAAGTGCAAATACCTGCTATCTACTGAAGATAGCATGATTAAAAATACTATGGTGAGCACCTCAAGATGTGAGAAGGAGTGTTCATTGTAGAGCTTTCAGAGTCATAATTTATTGGCATTAAAATATAGCAAATATCACAATTTTTCAATTTCTCTGCTTTAATTTTATCTGAAACAAATGGTTAATGTTACCATTATTAAAAACAAATATTTAATAATAATACACTGCATTTAGAATACTACCCGGTATCATAACAGGTACATTTGAGGTGACATAATTATATGTTATTTTAACCAAAGTATGTGCATTATACTTTTGAATTTGGCAAAATGAAATTTTTTTTAAATCATAATTTTCCGTTTTTATTCAAATATCACAATTTTCAGCTGTAAATGCTCAGCCTATCTGTCTATCTTGATGGTGTCCACAATGGTTTGACTACTGAACAGTTAGGATATAGAACATATTAGGATATTTGAGATGAGCATGAAGAAGTAAAGATGCAATCGAGAGAAATAAACAGAAATGCCCAATCAAACCTGCTTGAATTACATTGCCTTGTCATCCATCCAGCTTTATTATATATATGCCTATGTAATTGAGTCCACAGATCTGCCACATCTTATAAAGATGTTACAAGTATATCAAAACAAATGGATTAAAGACAGGATGTTTTCTCTGTTTTGTCATGTTTGTGGGCACTATGTGTGCAACTCTGCCATATTACGGTGTTACCAAGTGCTCGTCTGTGATTGGTCACAATACTTTTGCCGGCTCATCGACAGATCAACATTGCTACTTGTCAGTTTTTGACAAAGATTAAAAGCAGGCAACAGAACTTGGAGTAATCCTTTTGAATAGTCAGCATTTTGATATGAAATCTTGAGGTACTGCATCTGTTTGTATAGCTGTTTAATGAGTTTCAGTTACTCCTTCCAGATCATTGATCATATCAAACTTGTCAAACTGTTGCTTTAAAATCATATTATGTTACTGAAGATGAGGCCTGGTTCAGACCTTTATAATTTGATGTCAACATTCAATCTGTTTCAAGTCATTTTTATCTTCTAACAAATCTTTGTTGATGAAAAAGTATTAGCCATCAAATATTCTAGATGTTGAATGCTATCACCACCAAATAGGCTATATGATGTCAAATACTTGTTTTGTCAGCAACAAAATTGTTCAAAGATAAAAATGACTTAAAAATTGAACAAAATTCTTGTATATGGAGTATGAATCAGTCTTGTTTCAGAGCAATCACTCAAAGAAAAGATCAATACATATGAACACATCTTTGTAGGAGAGTACTGATTAAAGTATACACATAAGTGACATGCTGCCAAATGACAATTTCATCCAAATAAGCTCAGATACTGATTGGTTTCACTGCAACTGAGGGTAAATGAAATGAATCAAAATAGGCAGGATTTGTATTGCAGATTGATGTCAATATCAAAGAATAATTGTGATAAGAATATTTGAGAAATATTTTCTTTGCACTTATATCAAGACAATGGTATCTGCAGTGCTGTATGGTGCAAAAACTGATTGAGGAGCCAGTGGCTCCTAACTCCAACCGCTCAAAGTCATTCTGCCACAATGGTTTAAATCTACGTTCAATTTTAAGTTTTTTAGGCTACTTTCATTTCCAGTTCCATGACTTTACATAACACCACTATATACCTTGCATCATTAATAGTATTAGTATTTAGTAGCTGTTGGATTACTTGATTTTATTGTTTCATCCTCCTTCTCCTTGTTCCCAAGGTTCATCAAATTCAAAGTTCTTTTTTACTTTGATGCCATCTTGAGTACTTAAAACAATCAAAACTTTTGACCTATCCTATCCTATTTGCTGGCGATTAAAAGCTTCAACAGTTGGTCGCCATTGGCGCAAGGGATTGGAAGTTTAGTCGCATTGGAAAAAATCTAGTCGCCAATGCAACTAAAATGGTCGCACCATACAGCACTGGGTATCTGACATGCAAGCTTTCATTTAAAAATCATATTTTCAGTTTGGCTGTGTACATGTTGCCTGGGGCATTGCCCTACTTGTCTGGATATTAAAATGTAAAGATTGACTTTAAATCTAAACAAGATCATCTTTGCAACAAACATGACAACAACAAAAAGATACAAAAAGTTGTTAACAAAATGTTTCACTTTCAATAATTTGTCTTTTTTATTTAAATTTCATTAATGTCATTGAATGTACCATTGAACTTTAACTAAAATACATTCACTATTTTTTTATTTCTTATTTGTAATATCTCTCTATGCAAAAGTTCAAGATAGTGCTGGATACAATATTTTTAGAAGAGATGCGCAATATCATAATCAAGCAAAAAAATTTTAATAATACTTAAAAAAAAGCTATGTCTCAAAGCCGCAGCACACATTCGTTTTTCTTTAGCAATGTCCATGTCAGCTGAAATGACAAATTCATTTTTTATTTCCTTTTTCTTTCTCTTTTTTTCTTTTTTCTTTTGCCGTAAAATCATGAAATTCTGAGACAAATTTGGAAGAAAATTTACTTGATTCGATACTTGCTTTGTTTAGGTATAAAACAATTCATACTTGTACCCCAAATGTGTAAATCAACAACAATTTTATGCTGTGTACTTTCGAACACTCAAAAATGGCATCTTAATTCAAAATTTAAGTGCTAAAAAAATCTTTAAAGAAAATGAAAATCTTTGAAAAAAACCGCATTCCGCATTAGTTTTTGAAATTGCCATGGGCTTTGAGACAGCTTTTTTTGTTCAGCCTAATAGAATGCCTGAATCAAATAGTTTTAAATATAGATATAATTATAACTCCCAAGGCTTTTTGTGGCTTCAATTTGCTCATCATAATGCTTCTATTTTTGGCAACATATTTTCAACACTCAAAAGGTTTTGAATTTGAATGCGCAGCTTCATTATCAAGTTAACATTCATCACCCGACCTCATTTTATCCGTTTAACCATTTACTCTGCAACATCATCTTGATCACTTGACCTGATTCAGGGCTATATTTAGGGCTAAGATAAAAATGCAAGTTCAGGCAGCAAATAAAGTACAATTTATTGATTTTAACCATAATTTATAGCCTAATATTAGGCATGTCCACTAAAAATTGAAGTACTTTTAAATTGATTCAGACCTAACTTATTGGATGGGAATTGATGAAAGAAACATTTTGGCGTTTAAATAATCTTAATCGGACGTTTCATTCCAGAGATATGGCCTTTCGAGTGTCACGGTTTTATATAGGGCTGCTAGAACATGTTAAAAAGTTAAAGTCCAAAAAGGAATACTAACAGAAAGTGCAACTTTAAGGTACTTTTTCTTAATGTATTTATTAACTATCTTATCTGGAACATTATATTTGCTTATAACAACATGAAAATAAGATCATCCTGAAAATTTAATCGATTTTGTTGACATACAACAAAAACTATAAGACCTCAAAACCCATGGTTTGTTTGTTGAAACCTCAAGCATGATCATAGATGGCCGCCATGGAAAATATCTCCATAGAGGAGATGAACAATAAGTGCATTATTTCAAATGAAAAGCGGTAGTCTTAAACATTGTTCAATCTTTTAAGGTCAGCACATTTTATCTTCAAAAATTATTATATTTCATCATGGCATAAGTTTGGTAACATTAATCACTACCAATTTTGAGAAATTTGCTCCAACTCAAAGGTTATCTTTACTACATTGAGCAATACACTGTGTGCATGGAAGCCATGATGGTCCCCGGTTTTATACTCCCTATGAAATGGACATGGTAGTGAGAAGTGCACGGGAAGTGCATGATTTGAGATGGCCCATGTAGGCTTAAACATTCTTAAATTTCTTAACATCCTACACATTTTGTCTTCATTAATAGTTATATTTTATGAGTATGTAAGTTTGCTTGTCTGATTCACTCCAAATTCGGAGATAATTGCGTTTGAACACCTGATGCACGGAATGGTGTCACTTCAACCTAGTTCATTAAAAAAAGTTGATCTCTTCATGCAGGAAGGTCCTCTCTATTTACTGACCAAACAGGAAAAAGTTTGGTGAATGTTTTCTGGTGGAATCAGGAATTTCTTGAAACACCCTGATATAGGCCTACATTTGGATCAAAACAAGTATGTACGCCATTTAACATGCCTGGGATTTCTTGTATCGATAAGTTTCTCCATAGACAATACGTGTGTGAGTGCACGCAAACAAAAAAAAAAAAATCGTTCTAGTGGAAACTGTATTGAGAGTGGGCATCCCTACTAATATTGCGACAAAAAAAGTTGTTTTATTGTTCTCATCCGACCAGCCCTAATCGGCATCTTAAAATAGTTTCTTCACTTTTTTTGAAATATGAATGAAGTAGTATACAGTAGAGAAATATCCCAATTCATACCTATTTGGGCTATTTGTTTTAAGCTAATTATTAGGCAAACATGTTTTGGCTCTGACGTTTTTTATTATTGTTTTAAAGTTTAACCAATCGGACCGACCAACCCTACCCCAAGGAAGGAATCTATGGACAATCGTATGTGGTATAGCCTGCTAATGGTTAAGCCGAAAGCCATGTATTAAGACAAAATAAGGCATGAGAAATTAGCTATATGTATTTGAATGGGACTTCAATTTTGTCAATACTTCTGTTTTCCTTGTTTTTTGACAAGTTGTTCATTATAAAAATACCTAATGTCAATTTTAATGACTTATTCTTCACTTTCAGGCAATTTATACACAATTTTAATTTTTTTCACACTTTTGCTGCAGGATCATTTTTGGGTCTTTATACTTATAGTAAGACCCTGTTTCTATAGAGAGATTGGCATGCCAGGAAAGAGCATATTGTCAAAAATATTCAAAAAAGTCCCAAATGTCAATACGGATTGCTTGATAAAATTACTTGCAAATGAACATAAGTCCATACCACATTTTGTGCATTCCTCACGTAAAAAAATAAAATCCTAGGCTCCTATAGCCTTATCCTTTGTAAAAGTCAGTAATTTAAAAATTATTGCTTATATTAGAATCTATGATATTGTATGATTTTAAAAATAGACATGTAGGCCTATTTTGTTAACAATAATGTGGTGTGATCTTGTCTAATTGGAAATTAGACAGAGCATAGACCATGTAGACCCCTTCTAGCACTGCTAGGGTCTACAGACAGAGGAGGAAGTTTACAGGATATTGCAGTCTGCAGAGATGTAAGGTGTCAAGGACAATAAAATTAGAATGAATGGACAATGAAATCAGTTATTAGACACAATTGACCTAAATATGTGACATGATCAAGGAGAATGAGTCACATGTCGGCCCCGGTCGAAAATGAGTTTTACACATGATTCTAAAGAGGACATTTAGAGCTTTCAGAAACTGAAAACCCCATGTTGATACGACTTTTTTGTGTGAAGTTATGTCAATTTATCAATCGCTGAAAACAATATAAAACAAAAGAATTTTAACACTTTCTTTGCCAATATCTCAAAATCAATATTAGCGACATCCGACTCATTTCCCTTGATCATGTCACATATTACAGAAATTAGTTGCTAATAGGCCAAATTATATTGACCTAAAGCCATATGATTATACCATTCAGTATTTGCTTGTGTACAAATAACAAACCAAATTGGTTTGAGGAGGAACTCGTGGCTAATGTGGTTTAGCACGATGGACAATGATTAATATTACGGTACATGTACTGGATGTAGAGTTTAAATTGATCAAATAAAGCAAAATAAATAATATATACCATTTAAAAAAAAGTAAAATATCATCTGTACATTTGATTGGGTCCTCAAGCAAGTACAAAATGGGTTCCAAAGCTGATCCCTTATGTGAACAAAACAGTGTGAAAATGGTCCTTTTGAGAAGATGGCATATTGCATTGATCCCTGACTGGGACTTGCAGAAAGAAAGTCAGGTGTTCTGATACTTTTTTGATCCCGTATTGGAATTACTTCAGTTCAATGTGTGTTTAGCCCCTTACATACATTATGATACAAAGACTTCTTGTGAAATGTTATAGGTACCCAATTATTCGCCCGGTGGGTTCAGTCTTCACTGACAATGTGTACGCATGATGGTTCCAATTAGGGGTACTTTTCAAGAAATGTCCGCGGAATTTTCTAGGACAAAATTGTTCACAATTGTCCACATTAGGGGTGCTTTGGAGCAAAATTGTCCTTGATATGAAAAATAGGGTGTATTTCTTGAACTTTCGTCCGCGTTTTACCGCTACAGTTTTCATTATTGTCCTCATTTCCCCATGAAATAGGGGGGGGGAATTCAAAAGCGTCCTTGAAATGGTAAAATTAGGGGTATTTATTTCGGAAAAATGTCCTCGATTCCTCATGATAAGGGGGTGAAATGAAAATGCGTCCTCAAAATGATAAAAATAAGGGAGGTATTTGGTTTCTTGATTCGCGCAAAATAGGGGGTAAAATTGCTGCAAATGTCCTCGATTCCCCGTGAAATAGGGGTCATTTTTAAATCCTGGAACGGTCATACGTCCTACCTTTAAATACAAACTGAACCCACCGGGATTATTCGCCGGGGTCATTCCAATATATGTAGTCTCATTTAAAAGTGTTATTGGGTGTTGGTTCATTTTGTTGTGCACAACATATTATGGAACTGAACAGACTCATCTGGAATATATATATAGGTTAATATAAAGTAGGCCCTGAAGTAGGACTATTATGGTCTATAGGCCTTCAATTCAAACCTGAATTAGGTCTGCTTTTGTAAATGTTATACAAGTGGTCAATATGACTAACTGAAGATAAGTGGAACTTTATAATTGCATTTTGTAAGACTCTTGACCTTTTTAGTTTGTGGATGGTAGATATATGTCATACTTGACTCATATATTGGAAATATTCCAATGAGACAAAAATACATCAGATTTAGCTATATCTTTGCCATGATGTTATTCAGACTGTAATATCGCTACATGTAGGTATTATCATAGATCATCTTGTTTTTTTCCGGGGGTACTCAGTACAAATGACCATACGGGACGTGCATAAACATGGGTAGCATTTTCAGCCTTCTGGTATATCAATGACCCTTTTTCAAAGCCTATTTTGGTATATGAATGGGTCCTTTTTTCAAAATTTTCTCAATTTTTTCGGAAAACAGCCCAATTTTTCCTTAATCTAGCCAAAATTTTCAAAATTTTCCCAAAATTTTGGGAAAATTTGTAAAAACTAAGAAAATTTTGGGTAAATTCGGCCGAAAATTTTGACTTTTGGTATATCAATGGGTCCAAATTTCTTTAAAATTGGTATATTTATGGGTCTACTTCCAAAATCTCAGCGGCACGTCCCTACCAAAACCAAACTTGAGTACCCCCCCCCCCGGGGTTTTTTGACGATCTGTGGGTAATGGGGTATTATTACACTATTTTACAATATCCGACAGAGTAAAGGGTTTTAAATTACAGCAGTATAGCAGAAGGGTTATGATGATGATACATGTTATGTCACAAATTGATTCTGTTTGACTCTGATAGAGTGAAGTGAAATCTCAAAGAGCCCTTCAACATGTTAATGAAATTAAATCTGTATTTGCAACAGTGATCTTCATAATGGATTTCAAATGAAGATATAATTAGTAAAAATAAGCTTAAATATAGTTGTGATTGCATGTAATTGCTCTCAGCAGAATCATAATCAGTTGAAGATGCAGGGATGGTACTCTTGAGATGCAGGGACGTACTCTGTATCATGATATTAAACTCTATACAGTCTGCAAACTAAAACTTAGGGGCTGCGCAATATTATGAGTGGGGGGGATGGGGTAAAATTTCATAATGGCATGACAAAAATTGCTTGGCCCTTCTCTCCGGCTTGCCAAAATTACTTTTTGCCCCCTCCATCTGCCTTTCAAAAAATCTTTACCCCACCACTCCTTTGCACATGCATGCCAAATTTTGGGGTTTCGAATTTGCAAACCTTATGTAGTGCAAGTGTAACGAGCAGGACATTTTGTGCAATTTAATGTTCCTGTACTGGTTTACAAAACCTAGAGTGTACCGGGGTATTATTTTAAAGATGCCACATAAGACATAACTGTATGCCCCCTAGTGGTAAAATCATGCCCACCCCACCCCCAATTTAACCTCCCCAGGGCTCATAACTATTGCACACACCATATGCCATTGGCAAAGAAGAGTTTGGATGGAATTGCCCATACAATCTTTTCACTGCTCATTCCACTTCAACAAAAAATGACTGACTTCAAATTCCCAAGTCCTTGCAAATTAAAGCCAAAATTGGGGACCATTGTGTGTAAAACAATGACTGATGTGAAACACATTTTTGAAATTTTGGTATATTTTGGGGGTACAAATGTGGCCAAATATTGACAAATGGGTTAAAATTGCCAAATCACCTCTATTATTTACCAGGTCAAATTGTACTTTCCCAGATATCAGCCTCCCCCACCCCCATAAAACCCTCTACTTCATATCTCGATATGTACACACCTATTTCAAATAATATCCATTGGGCATTCACATCTATGCATCTTTCATCATGTTCATCGCTATTTGAAAGGAGCGCACAAAACATTTTGACATTAAAGTTTAAACATGTTAAATTGCTATCTGCATGCCTCATGAAGAAATGACATTCAACATACTCAGTGCTCAATCACAGTGACTCAATAATAAATGCCAAATGAGATGTAGTCATCTGTCATTATGAGGATCAAAATGATATATGACATTAAATAGCAGGCTATAATTGGTGTCTCAATTAGCTAGTGACAGGTCAATTACACCAGTTTGTCCTCATTTGCCCTTGTTGAGTTCATATGCTTGGATCAAAGTATTTGGTTGGATCAATCGCAGATTCTCAAATTGATGTTTTGCAAGTTTGCTGCATTTATAATTTTAAATACTTCTTGCTCTATGTTAGTACAGCTTACAAATTTATGTTACTGCTTGTCTTTATTTAGAAGAAAAATAACCAATTCAACGATTTTATCATCATCTAAATAAATATGATCCAAAGTTTGTACAGAAATACAAAATGAATAATAATTTGTGTCTGAAAGATCAAACTGTTCCTCTATTTGTGATTAAGATTATATGGACATGAATCTATTTTTATGATGTTTCCAAATTTGCACACTGCCATTTGTAAATTGAATTCCTACTTGCTTGTTAGTACAGCTTGTTTTAAATGTATAGTCTTTATTTAGAGACTAAAGGAGTAATTCAATGATTATCAACAATTCCATCATATCAAAGTTAATCAACAATTTTATAATAATTTTATCACGATTCCTAAACCTTGGCCACAATACAAAGTAATAATTTTAATAATCTGAGTCTGAAAGTAAAGAAACTTAATTGCATATCAAGCAACATAACAAAGGTTGAGAGCCAGAAAGCCTCAACTCACAATCACCTGCTCCCACAAAATGAGCATAAAGTCGCCAGGGCACTATAGACGATACAGTCCAATTAATCAGGACAAAATACATAGAAAACAAAATATTGATTTATGAAGGAGCCAAAGCAAGGAGCCAACTTTATGCTCATTTTGTGAGAGCTGGTCATAGTGAGTTACGGCTTTCTGGTTCTGAACATTTCGATAATTATTTGAAAGGGTAGACTATTGAGACTGTGAATTCTTGTGATATGACAAGAAAGCTGACGACTAGATAGGATTATCAAAACACCTTGAGGGTTAAAGCGATAGATTACTCAGTGTCCCATGTAATTAAAAGATGAAATTGAATAGGATTTGTACGGAAACACAATGGAAATATCGTGCAGCCTTTGGGTCATTTGTGCCATGTTATACCATGGATACCTCTATGAGATAGATTCAGTGTCTTCCCATGGTAACATCGCGATTGTAACAGAATCAACTCACGAGTGTCGAGTGGCTATGATTTTTGTCATATATAAGTTGACTGCAAATGTTTGGTTTTATTGAGACACTTTTTTTTCAAAATATCACATTACCATGTTGTGGCTATAATACGTGCTATATGAGGGCTTATTTTATTCTTCATTAACACTGTTGTTACAGTTATAAATGTGCTTACAAATTACATATGAGGGTCATTCAAAAAGTTCTACCTCCATTATCACATCTCTGTTATCTTACGTTTTAGGCTATTGAAATTACCCATGATTATATTCTTAAGTCTTGACTGCAAAATAAAATAGAAAAGTTATTTGATGAAAATGTGATTTTTTTTTTCAATTTCCTAGCACGTAAGATAACTGAGATGATGGAGGTAGAACTTTTTGAATGACCCTTGTATAATACTGAAAGAATCTATCTTATCTGTTGGCTACATCAGCATTGTTGTAGCACGCAACCTTTTTGGTGTTGGAAAATTTTAATCTACAGATTATTGTATTGAAATTTAATAGTACTACATGATATGCGTTTGGATCTGTCAGTTTGTAACAAAGGCTGACAAGATTTAAAGCTTCCAAGTTATCATAGAAGGTATACCTTTAGCTTATGCCTACCCAAACCTGGCGTCTGTCAGACAGTCCCTTGTTATCTAGTGTTAGTTTAGAAACTACTGAAGTATATGCCAAATGATAGTTAACCATCTTGAGTAGATATAAGCTTACTAAGTCGTACTGCCCTAGGATATTTGGGTTTCATACTGAGATAAAGAGACTCCTGATGAACAGCACACCACAAGGTTGATTTCATAAATTGTAATGCATTCAATTCAAAGGAGTGTTGTCATAGACCTGGGTCATAGACTGTAAGTGTTGTTAAGGGCTATAGTGTAACCCACCTAATATATCGCAAATTTAAAAAAATCTAAATTTTTGATTTCAGAATAATGCAATTTGGTGTGTCTGATGTGGTCTCAGGTCCCAATGTTTTTATCTTCAAGTCTACTATTTAAAACATACTGAAGCTTTGGTTCCCAAATCCCAACGATTTTCTGTCCCGAAACTACGATAAAAACTGTTTGAACACAGATTGTTTAAACTGCACAATAATTCCAAAAGAAAATTATGTATGTGATGAGCCACCATTCAAGTTCATTTAGTTATTATTTGCAAAACTGAATCTGTAGGGAGCACAAAGTGGTTTCCTGTGAGCGATTTTCGAGAGCAAGCCCAAAGGAGTACAAAAGAGTGGTGTTTTTAGTCTATATTGTGAAAATGTAAATCTGGAAATGCTAACAAAAATTGATCATGATCTGAAAATCTTTTTTTTTTCCAAGTCTTGAATCAGCTAGGCCAGTGAACTTGCTTTTATTTCTCAAAGGAGCTATAGAATTCATGGAAAATGTACCACTGTCAATTCACTGAGCTCAGAATAATGCATTAGTAATATTGATATTTGAATCAAAATTTGTTGATGAAAAGCTCAGAATAATGCATTATTAATATTGATATTTGAATCAAAATTTGTTAATGAAAAATTTAGTTGGATATGTCATGTCAATCAGAATTGCTTAATTATTATTTAATTGAGTATTTCGTAAGCTTCAGATTTATGCTGTATGGCAAGGTGATTTGAACTTACTTTAAATTTCCAGCTGAGTTGACAGTATTAGTATTGAAATTCTAATGTATAAAAATATAATTGTATAATTCTCTTTTTTTTTCAATTTCAGAGCAAACAGCCTGTGCATCTCAGCCTTGCGTCCATGGTCTCTGCCACAGCACTAACCCGTCATCATATACATGTATGTGCTATATGGGCTGGAAAGGGAGCAACTGTAACATAGATGATAATGAGTGTATTAAAGATGACCGTTGCAACAGTAAGCAGACTTGTGTCAATCTTATTGGAAGTTTTGAATGTCGATGTCCAGCTGGTTTTACCGGAGAAAATTGTGATAAAGGTGAGGTTGCAAAATTTTAACTTGTACACTTTCTTCATACACTCCTATATCAAAGCAGCCAATCAGAAAAGTGGTTAGAAAAGTACCGTATTTTGTCAAATAGTCGCCCCCCTCAAATAAACGCCCCCCACCACTTTTTTCAACCAAGATGTTTCAAAAATTCTGATATTTCCATGCTATCTTGTGTAGTAAGCTTACCAAGTTGCTCACATGGTTGATAATAGCAGCAATAAATGGCGAAAATCTGCATCGGCAACCCGGAAGTGAACCAAAAGTCAGTGTCAAAAGTTCATAGTTCATCATTTTAGTGTGACTTTTAAGCTTACCTAATGATTTTAACGGAATTGTCGTGCTAAAATGACCTCTAATAAACGCCCCCCCCCCCCTGGGAAAATGTAACGCCCCCGGGGCGTTTCTTTGACGAAATACGGTATGCAGAGTGCATTGATTGTGTATAATGTGTATTCCGTGTACTACGTGCAGTGCTTTTGCAAATGCTCGTGTCGTACTCATGTAGGAATGATTCATTTTTCGGGTGGGTTGATGCATAGGTTGATGCATTTATATTTGGTACTATTTTCCAACATTTTAAGGGATAATTTTGTTATAAAAATAGCAAGACCTGTTTTTCTTGTGTATGAAATAGGTTAATAAATGCATATTACTTGTTGCTTAAGAAACAGTACAAAATAATGCACTTTTACTGAGATATTGATACTCTAATGCACTCCCCCTCCCTTCGGGGCTCATGCATTTGACACAATTTCACTCCCAAGTGCTAGGTGTTTATTAACTATTTTTTAGGATGTCACAAAGTATTAACTAGCACATGAAAAGTACTCTTTTTACCCATTCATTTTTAGAATGCATGGAAAATGTTACATAGAGATGTAATATTATCAATCTGATGGATTTATTTTCAAATACTTTTAGATATCTGTACAGCAGCCAATCCCTGTGAGAATGGTGGTAAATGTGAGAGGGCGCCAGACACAAATATTGGCTACACCTGCAGTTGTCCACAAGGCTTTGGAGGAGAGAATTGTCAAGGTAACCATGGTAATAGGTCACAATCCTAGAAATCAAAATTCAAATGTACTACTGTATATTCTCCTCCTGATGAAGATTAGGGTTGGGTTAAGTTAGGTTTGTGAAGAAAATTTTTCAAAAGTAAATGTTTTCTATTAGATCTGAACACATGGAAGTTTTGGAGAAAGCATCAATTGGAGTACCGAATAATAGACCTAATTTTCCTGATTATGTAAAGCACATAAAATCTTTGTAATGTCTATGGTCTTTGGATTTAACCTTTGATGCAAAATAATTATTTTTTGATGGGGGTCAAACCCCTATCCCATTTCTAGGGAAAAAAACAACAAATATTGGCTCTTTTATGTTGATTATTTTAAAAGGTGGACTTATGTCTAAAGAATTTCTTGTAATAAACTATTCCATTTTTGCCATTTTTCACAATTTTTCAGAACATGGACCCATGTATAAGGATTTTCATTGAAAAAAACATAACCCCATGTCTAGGGATTTGTTGTGAAAAGGCAACAACAGGTCTCTGTTCGTATACTTCAACATTGAAGGAGAGGAATAAAAATTACTTTGGTTTGGCCCCTGTGTATAGGACTTTATACACCTAATTTCTCATAGCGTTACATGTATCAATGATACTTGTTCTTTATTGTACACTCTTCATAGTAATTTAACTCTTTTATGGAGTATTCCTTCTTGTACAGATTTCAATTCGTTTTATTTTAAATATCTCTCTTTGACCTGTTTCTCTCTTAACACAGCCTCAGAATGTGCTTCAAATTTCTGTCACAATGGAGGTATTTGTTACGAAGCAGATGACACTCAATTCTGTGAATGCAGTCTGGGATACTCAGGCAACTTCTGTGAAATTAGAGAAAGTAAGTCACTTGGCGGGAAAGTTGCATGATATAGGAGTCACATGATTTTATTATTGGCAGTGTTGGTATTGCATTTGATCAATTTTAATAGGTGATTGCAATTAAAAGGGAATCTTAGAAATTAAATTAGTATGTTTAAAATTTATCTTTGCAAATTGTAAGCTGGGATTGTAAGGTGATGAATTATAAAGGCAGGTTATATGTCAATAATTCTACCAAAGAAAGAAAGAATGAATGAATGAATGAATGAATGAATGAACAAATAAGTAGGGACACGAAGGACCCGGCCCAAGAACACACACAAGACTTTTTACTATTTAACCGAAGACCTAACTGCAAATGAACACAGTTTGCAATCTGCAGTAGGTCGCAATTGCGTACCAAATGCATTTTTGAGATATGTCCTCTGTATCTTGCAATAAACATATTGACCTTGGCTGTGTATCATACACAAAATTTTGGTCCTTGGGTTTGTCGATTAAATGTCAATCCAGACATCCTCGGTTTTAAAGCAATAATGTCAGTGGTCGGGGCAGGCGTAGGTAGAGGAATGTGTGTGCATTTTGAATGAATGATATAGAGTATTAAGAGTGGTTTGGCGGATAAATTTTAATGAAAATCAGACTGCAGCACTACAGGGACCTTCCTACTGCATAACAGATTTAATGAAGCATGGTGCAATCAAATTAACAACCAATATGAATGTTTGGATGGTACGGTATCTAAGAGACGTCAGCTATGATCACATGATAGCAAACGCCTTAAGACTCTATATATTTTAGTGTATGAAACTATTGCCTAATTTGACACTATTTTTGCCCATGATCGTGATGAAAATGGCTATATTGTGACAATTTTGTATTTTACACTATTTTGGTCCATGATCGGGGTGAATTTTGATGGAAATGGGCTCCTTGCCCTTTTTCTTTTCCTTTGGTCAGTCACACTTTTTTGTCAGTTTCTTCCAGATTTGTCAATTTTTTTGTCCTATTCTTAGTAATTCTAATGACATTTTTATCTTTTTCATCCCTATTTTTCCCAGGAAAATGTCCATGGCAATTTGCCCCCCCCCCCATGACTGCACCACTACAAACACCACACCTTGCACCATTTATATGTGAGGATTCTGATTAAGAGCTACTTAATTTAATTTGTCATTTCTGCTAGAATCACACTGTAAATGGAACATGGTGTAAACTTTTTCCGCTTAAGATATTGTACCAATGTGCACATGACTAACACAAACATATATTCTTTAGCCTTGGTTTGTGTTCGATCTTATGCAGGTGAAACAGCATATTTTAATTTAGTTTTGAAGCTCAATTGGATTGCTAGTGCAAAATGCAGTGAGCGTAAACATTGAGATTTAAAGAGATACCGATATGTAATTTAGTGTCTGTGTCCCAGTGGAGCTCAGCAAAAATGTTTTTAATTGGTTTTGGTTGCATCGGCATGTAAGACTCAAGACCCGATAAGTGTTAGTAATAGCAGGGATATGGTAATTTTTATATTTTTTTTTAATAGTGTGTGTGCGTGTTAGAGCATAGACAGAAGACATGTTAAAGAGAAGCTTGTGTGCATACTATTTTGTGTTTGTGCACATATGGATTCAATTAAATTCAGATTTATTCAGATTTATCAACATTGTACAAATAAAAAACATAGTATTGCACAGGCTAATGAAATACAAATTCTTATTTACAATTTAACAATTGATTACATTATGTAAATGAGTGCACATTACAGAATTAAATACTCATTAAAGTTTGTTTGGTTTATATAAGGCGGAAAAAATAAGACTCATAACACTGTGTATTGATATAGAATGGCATGCACGTAGTTGGGCACAATGCTTACGCTAGTTGTGCATTGCGTAATGCGTGACTGGCGCACGCTTTAAATTTACATTTAATAAATGTGAATTTACGCGAGCGTGAGTTGGGACTTTATTGACGCGCGCAGTAACAAAAGCCAAATAATTTCTGCCTTATATAAGCCGATCAAACTTTAGTAATAGTATCGGACAAAAAAATGTGTTGGTGACACAAGGAGAGCCAAACCAACAAGTATAATATTTTATAAAAATTATTTCCAAAACTAGAACCAAAACAATATATAAACAAAAACAAGCCATAAAAGGGAAAGGATATGTTACTATGATATTTGTGTGCATAGGGTGTGGTGGTGGTGTGCATGGGGGTATAGGTGGTATGTCATAAATGAGCATGTGTGCACAATTTCAGCTTCCATGAACAAAGTGAAGAACTGCACGTTGGGCAAATGTTGCGAGCTTGGCTTCAAAAGGTGGCTAGGGTATATGCCATGGTGGCTTGAAGTTGAAGTAGAGGAAGAGCAGGTTTAGGTTTAACATTATATGCACTGCAGAACCTGGAAATAGGGATTTGAATTAGTTCTGCACAAATCATTAATATCTGATCAATACCTATACATTTTATCAACAGAATGTGCATGTTGAATCAGAATGTGCATGTTGAATCGGAAATATTTTGGGTTGAGGCCATCTTAATTTAATAGTTTGCCCGCTCGATCGCATTAGTAAAAGACTAAAATCGCCCAATTTTTGCGTGCTATTCCTGCTGGATTGAGTAAATGTAATTTTTTCACACATTCCGCATTAGGTCTTTAACTTGGGAAGGGAAGGGCTCAGAGGATGATTTAAGGAAGCCCCATCATGCACTGTAAAAGTATTATCACTAGAGTTTCAACTGCCACTTTACTTTTCAAATCCCATTGAACTCTGTGCAAAAGATGTTGTTTTAGAATTGCCCGTGTGTCATTATTACTTGGTCGATTTCAGATCTAAAGTGATGTATGCATGAAGGATAATTCACACCTTCTGTAGATAACATAAAATGTGAAATCGACTGCCATTTTGAATGTGTATTTATTGTAAATATATCAGTCCAAATTCAAATTTAACCATGCACGTGTGTATGCAGTGGGCGCGCAGTGGTGTCATGTTCACTGAACACAGCTGTGCTAACCGCAAGACTTGCTGGGAAGTGCTTAAATCATCCTCTGGGAAGGGCTTTGAGACAACTATTAAATTAAGATGGCCTTATTTCAATATTATTTTCATATTTTAACTTACTAACTTTATAAACCGATTTTTTTCCATTCCCCTCCCTTGAACCACACCATAAACTTGTATGCGCTTGTTGGCATACACATTCAGATTTCTCACCATGTGAGAGCCAACCATGCGAAATAACAGCATGTGCAAAGAAGTTAACGACACCACAGGATACGAATGCATGCGTGAGTTTGACGATTCACGATTACGATTTCATCGCATTGTTGCATGAGCCTCATCCTTGTCTTCCTGATACCCCGCTAGTTTTCTTTATAAAATCTTTTTGCATGATTCTGAGTTCTTATTACTTGACTCCATTATCATCTATTGTAATATTTTCCCTTTTGCATGCTTCTAAAACGGTATAAATGTGGATGTGAATTTTGTCTAACTAACATAAGGTTGTTTATGCCAGCTTTTATTGTTATTTGTTTGTGCATGGTGCTTGTGCTGCTTGCTTAATATATATTAAGTAAAGCTTAGGTTAAAATTTGCTGAGAAATCAGTGCCAAAACTAACTAGACGCCGACGGTGACCCTTTTTTAATGCAATACCTGCCTGTAGAGGATGAACCAGTTGGTATTATATATGTGACACAATCTGGTCCATGGGGGCCATAGGCGGCAAATTTGAAACCGAGATAAAGGCAAAAATATGGAGTAAAAAACAATAAAATAGATTTAAAAATATATGCATCACAAAACCTCACAACTTTAGAACCAAATATGCTAGACCTTTGGTGTTTTCAGTATATGATATAGCCCAATGTTACTACAAGGTACAAATTATAGTAACTCAATTTTCAAAAATGCCTCCTTTGGCCCCCATGGAGCAGATTGTGACACATATGTCTTATCTAGCACACTGTAGGTGTAAACTTTGTGTGACAAAATATCCCGGCAAAATATATATCCTTTGTTGAACGAAACATTTAATATTTTACCACAAACAACCAATAACACAACAAAAATATTGAATACATCTTTTACCACTTTGCCATACCTCAGAATCATTTTTAGTAACCAACAACTAATTTGTGCTTGATAATGATACAGGGATGTTTTGCTCCTTAGTGAAATGTACATCCTTTATGATTATGACCACTGGATTCTGACTGGTAGTTTGATTGAATTGCCTTATACACTAGCTACCACAGATTCACCAAAGGTACACCAAAGTCAATTCAGTAGATGCGTATGAGCTGACCATGTTAATGACAAACTTTTCATGTCTTAGATGAGCTTTCATAAATTTATTAAGATGTTTTTTGCTAACCTCTCTATATTGTTGTAGCTTTCTTTTTATCATATGCTTTGCTTGCTATCATGATCTCTGATGTGTTGTTTAAATCTTGCTAATATACTTTGTAATAAGGATGTGAACATAGTAAATATGATAATGCCATGCCAATATGATCAAGCAAAAAGAGGACAATTGTCACCAAAGATGTATATCAGTGGTACTCCCTATTCCAGAAAAATACAGCACTATTTTTTGGGGATTAAAAAAATAATATCAAGTTCTGCCAAATGAAACATAGCTCAATCCTATTCATTCATTTAGTCCTAGCTGGAGATAAAAGAAAAAGTTAACTATTTTACTAATTTCTTGAAAAAAGAGCCAAAAACATGCATGACATATCAGTCCTCATTTTGTTTGATGTGCATATGAATTTCAGCAGTTGTTTGCATGCCTACAATGAATTCTGTATTCTTATAACATAACAGGTACTTCAGTTATTTCCCCTGTTCTATCAACATTGATATTATATTTTTGCATGTCTAATATTTCCTTACTATAACATTTCTTTGATAGGAATTTGGGGGTATAGGTAAAAGTAATTAAATGCATGCAAGGTTGGCACTTCTTAGTAACACTTTTCCTAAAAACTTATGGTCAACTGTATCAGTCAGAACATTTGAATAACTTTTCATTCTCAGTGTGTCAGGTACGTTAACTGTGATACAGAAATTCACTATTCAAAATGGCTGCCATTTTCCCTTATTTCTTTAGTTGGTTGTAACAGTCAACCATGTCAGAATGGCGGAAGTTGTACGACATCACCCGATGACCCTAATGGCTACGTGTGTGAGTGTGCCATTGGATATACAGGGAGACTTTGCGATCAAAAACTACATGGTGCGTTAAAAGTTTTGTTCATATATTAAAAACAGTAAATAAAATAAATATAATTATAACTTATAAAAAAAAATTGTTATGATCAAAATATGAAATCTAAAATAAAAATCAATAACACAAAGATATAGCCAATTAGGCCAAGAAAAAAAAATTGTTTGCTTGCCCTCAAATGAATTTTAATAATTGGGTCGGTCGGTCAGGATTTCTTTTTTTTTCTTTTTTTTTAAATTGCTAGCAAAATCTACTGTTTTTATCAATTAAGGCTCAAAATATGAAAAATCAGTCACTTTTGGTGTCAAAATGAATCAACTAACATTACAAAACAACTAAAATGTTGAACACAAGCTGTAAAATACATTTTTTTAAACACCTTCAGAATGCAACAATTTGAGAAAAAAACCACTTTTTCAGGAATTTCCAAAAATAGGGTCTGTATTCTTTTGTACAGTAAATAGAAAAAAAACCTTTTTTCTGATTTCCAAAATTAGAGTCGGTCGGTTGAGGGCAAGCAAACATCTTTTTTGTGGCCATAGTGCAGAAACATTAGAGATACTCTTCTTTTCAATTAAGCCCTATAGTTTATAAAACCTGGCATTTGTGCAAATTATGGAAGATCTATATATTTTCATATAATATGAGTCAATTTGCCATTACATAGGAGTCACTCAAGTATTTGTAAAAATAAACCTACTTCCTCTTGTATAACAACTTGCCTGAATTCTTAGCTGTTTGGTAGAAAACTGCTCTACTAATTATTATGCAACTGTTATAACTAATTTCATAGCACTGATAATGATGTTATCTTTCTAATAATTGTAAGCCTAGAAATTGATATTAGATTAGTGCACTAATCGACTAACAATTAAACAACAATTATGAAATAAGATTATGGATCTGTTTTGTCTCCACAGCTGTTTGTTATTATAATGGAAAAACTTATATACATGGAGAAATACGCATTGCGGAGTGCAATAAATGGTATGTAACTGGTTTAAAATTGGGCAAAAAACAAAAGATAGTTTGCTTGTCCTTCACAAGTTTTTCAGAATTGGGTGGTCAGTAGGTTTTAAATATATTTTTAAATATTTCTTTTAAAGGTAATAGCCAAAGCATGACTCTGTGCCTTTATTCAGCTTTTATAGCCCAAGTAGTTATGAATTGGGAGATATCTCTACTATATACCACTTCATTCATGTTTTCAAAACAGTTTAGAACTGTGTAGAAACTGTAAAAAAAATCAGGATGTCAAAAATGTTGAAAGAAATTTTTTTTTTTTGAATTACCAAAATTAGGGTCGGTGTTCATTTGCACAATAAAAACAAACAAACAAACAAACTTTTATTTTAATTTTCCCGATTAGGGTCAGTTGGCGGAGAACAAGCAAGCCATCTTTTTTTTTTTGCCTTTCAGTAAATTTGACCTGATGTGATCTAATCAGTGTACAAATAATCACAAATTATGAAATTCAGAGAGAGAATAAACAAATACAATTATCAGATGTCAAAACAATAGATTTTTTAACTGAAAACTTATGCTTGAATCATGGATTTCTAAACACTTGGCAATAGAACGAGGTATGTACGTCATCCACCAGTGGAGCTCCTGCGCCCCTCCGCAGAACTTCCGGTAGTGGATGTTCTGCGCTCGGGGCTCAGAGAATCCACTGTCGGAGTTGCTGCGCCCGGAAGCAAAATAATAGATTTTCTTATTATAATGACGGTGGGTCATTTCTGCGCTCGGGCGCAGAACATCCACTATCGGAGTTGATGCGCCCGGGCGCAGTCCCTTATATGTAACGGTGGATCATTGCTGCGCCGAGCGCAGAACATCCACTGTTGGAGTAACTGCGCTCGGAAGTAAAATAATAGATTTTCGTATTATAATAACGGTGGATCATTTCTGCGCTCGGGCGCAGAACATCCACTGTTGGAGTAACTGCGCTCGGAAGTAAAATAATAGATTTTCGTATTATAATAACGGTGGATCATTTCTGCACTCGGGCGCAGAACATCCACTATTTTTTTTGAATTACCAAAATTAGGGTCGGTGTTCATTTGCACAATAAAAACAAACAAACAAACAAACTTTTATTTTAATTTTCCCGATTAGGGTCAGTTGGCGGAGAACAAGCAAGCCATCTTTTTTTTTTTGCCTTTCAGTAAATTTGACCTGATGTGATCTAATCAGTGTACAAATAATCACAAATTATGAAATTCAGAGAGAGAATAAACAAATACAATTATCAGATGTCAAAACAATAGATTTTTTAACTGAAAACTTATGCTTGAATCATGGATTTCTAAACACTTGGCAATAGAACGAGGTATGTACGTCATCCACCAGTGGAGCTCCTGCGCCCCTCCGCAGAACTTCCGGTAGTGGATGTTCTGCGCTCGGGGCGCAGATAATCCACTGTCGGAGTTGCTGCACCCGGAAGCAAAATAATAGATTTTCTTATTATAATGACGGTGGGTCATTTCTGCGCTCGGGCGCAGAACATCCACTATCGGAGTTGATGCGCCCGAGCGCAGTCCCTTATATGTAACGGTGGATCATTGCTGCGCTCGGGCGCAGAACATCCACTGTTGGAGTAACTGCGCTCGGAAGTAAAATAATAGATTTTCGTATTATAATAACGGTGGATCATTTCTGCGCTCGGGCGCAGAACATCCACTGTTGGAGTAACTGCGCTTTCCGCAGAACTTCCGGTAGGTGGATCATTTCTGCCCTCGGGCGCAGAACATCCACTATCGGAGTTGATGCGCCCGGGCGCAGTCCCTTATATAATATAGCCCTAATAAGAAAATGTATTATTTTGTTTCCGAGCGCATCAACTCCGACAGTGGATGTTCTGCGCCCGAGCGCAGAAACGATCCACCAGTATTATAATAAGAAAATGTATTATATTGCTTCCGAGCGCAGTTACTCCAACAGTGGATGTTCTGCGCCCGAGCGCAGAAATGATCCACCAGTATTATAATAAGAAAATGTATTGTATTGCTTCCGAGCGCAGTTACTCCAACAGTGGATGTTCTGCGCCCGAGCGCAGCAATGATCCACCGTTACATGTAAGGGACTGCGCCCGGACGCATCAACTCCGACAGTGGATGTTCTGCGCCCGAGCGCAGAAATGATCCACCGTTACATACCCAGACAAACAAGAACCTAGACCTATGACTTTGACTCGCATAGTGAAGCCGACACTGCTTAGCAACGAATTTGACACGGACGCATACCCGGACGCAAACAAGCAGACATGTTCGCGTCGATGGAACCTGTTGCATTTGACGCGGCGATAACGGCGCAGTAATCACGCATAAGCAGCGCGTCAAACATGTTTGCGATATTTTTCCATGAGGCTAGTAACCCGTCAATCCGTCAATATCACCTTGGATACGGGGCTTCACCTCCCGCTGTGGTAAAGGATGGGCAGTAATAGGTCTAGGTTGGTATGTCTATGGTTACATATAAGGGACTGCGCCCGGGCGCACCAACTCTGACAGTGGATGTTCTGCGCCCCCGAGCGCAGAACATCCACTACCGGAAGTTCTGCGGAGGGGCGCAGGAGCTCCACTGGTGGATGACGTACATACATGATAGAACACAGCAGTTGAAGGACCCCTGGAACGATTAAGGGGTTATCATGTGACTTTGAGCGATATTATCAAATGATGCAGTACGTTAAGTAGGTATTCTAATTATATGATTTTGCAATTCTTGACAGAACATGATAGCTATTCTTAAGATTGTAGAGTGGTTGGATCGGGTGTTTTCAGGCCTGTAGCATATCTAGGGTATTTATTAAGTTTTTGGGACAAATCTGCTTGCATAGAAATTTGGACTTTATCCCCTAAAAATTGACTTTAAAAATTTGAACATTCCCACTCACAAATGGACAGTGTGTGATTTTTTCCCTTCCAAATTAGGGCCTTTTTGGACTTATTTTAATGTATGTTCATAAAAAGGGTTACTAGTTACAGGCTGGCCTTGTTAGTATTGTAACCAAATTGGTGTTGATTTTTCCCAGCAATTTGCAAATTAATGGGGATTTTCTCAACCACACTGTTATCAAAAAAATAATAATCAAATGTAAGAAATGGTATGATCACAAACCAGGGTATTTAATACTTTCAATTTTATTTATTCTTATTTAAAGTCATATTTTTACCAGGGTAACCGTTTTGCACGTACTGCTTTCCACAGGTTCACTTGGTTAAGCATTTTTCTATTGTGAATGTAGTCAATAAAATATTTTCATGATCATTAAAAAGAGTTCAATTCATAGCTATGCATAACTGAAGATTAGATAGGATTGATCCAGACGGTACAATAAACATCAGGCTATGAACTTTGTGCAGATTTTCATAAAAGTGCAACATTGGCAGTGTGTACCATATTTGACAAATTTTGCAATTATTAGGCTATATGTTTCTTTATATAAATTATTCATATGATAAATTAAGTATGGTTTGTAAATTGTTTTGTGGTATAAATATTTACAGGATTGTACTATCTTGCTACATAACTTTAAACCCCATGAGAACTACCTGCCGATTGGCCAAAAAGAAGTTTTCATTATCAATTAACCCAATCAGCAACATTGTTAGAATGTTAGGCAATGTTAGATCGGCAGGTAGTGCTCAGGGGGTTAAAACCTCCACAGGATGAATAGAAAATAAAATAATGTTGTTCAGTGTTGTAAATTTGTTATTTGAGAAGGAAATTGAGGCAAATTATAGTCACATATGTAGGCCAATAAGTACATGGAACTACCTTAAAATCTTTACACTTGAATAGATATTTATTACGCCCATTATTATGTTCACCGACACTCAAGTGACAAACCTACTATAGAGTTATTCAGAGTAAGACATCTATTTCCCTAATTGATTCAAATGGTTTATCTTCACTTCAATTGCATGAAGCATTCCGTGGACACACTGAATGATCATGCACTTTTTGTAACAAAACAGTTCGCCTAAGGTGATAGTTGAACTTGCGGATATGTATTGAAATCTGTGATAATGAGGGGTACCTTGTGACAGTTTAATATATAGGCCTACTGATTATAACAATAGAATATTCGGTTCACTTATGGAGTTGAGTTGAGTATTCAGTATAATTGTCCACAAAGATCTATAAGCATGATAGGGGTAGTCGGCAAATTGTTATTAACTTGTCAAATTTCAAATTGGTCTGATATACATCAAGAAAGGCTAAAAACTGTTTGTTTGGAAAAATATTTGTATAGCATAGCAAGCAAATTAATCATTAACCAGATGCATATTTTGTAGAATCGGGTTGCCTAAAAGTGGTCATTTTCTCTCCAATATTTGAAATCTTCTTGATTTATTATTCAAATAAGTCAAGTAGGCAAGTAGCCAATTAAGCCAAGTAGAATTTTGCAATAAATGTTTTGGATTTTTTGCTAGCACACAGGGTTAAGCTAATGATTATGGAATTCTATTTATCTGATGTGGATGAGCTTGGATGAAATATAGTGCATTGTATCCCCCAGTAATATTTTGTGGCAGAATTGATATCCATGAATCCGAACATACAGTACATTGGGTCACATATCTGCTATGCAAGGTTGCAAATTATTTCCAGAGAGTTGCCATCATGCAAATAATTATTTGTTTGGAAGAGTCAATTGTACTTTACTTCCTTATGTTTGGATTCAAAGCATTGCAAGGTTGTTATATTATTAGTATAACTTGCTTACTTGTACTACTGTATAAACGGTAATTTTTGTGAGGGTTTATTTTTCATGAATTTCGCAGAGTTCCAACTGCGAAATTAACACATCGCAAATTATGTTTTAATGTATAGAAAGTATATAGGGCAGGATTAGACAATCAGGGAAATAACAAAATTATAGGCCTAAATGTTCTTCTCACTCCAAATCGCGAAAAATAACTATACACAAATATTATACACTTTTGATATAACTCATCTTTTTAGATAGACAAGTAAAATAATGCCATGACAGAAATATTCTACAATGTTGTTGTCAACAATATTCATTTGATGAAAGTCTGCCAACGACAATTTCAAATTAAAGAAACTTGGGAATTGTAAGGCCTTTTTAAATTCCAGTGAAGACAATAACTTTAAAATGTGATTTACTTGCTGGTTTCTCATACCCAGGGACAGGCGATCTGCGTGAAAAAAAATAGCAGATTGCGCGTAACTTTGTTTTCAGTGCAAATCATGTGTCCCTGCCCATAGGAAAAATATATCCAATTGCACGGAGATTGCACGGGAAAAACGTTCCGTGCAAATCACTTGTCCCTGCTCATACCTGTACCAATTCAGAGGGGCTCATGCATGCATGAGGGCTCCCTGTATGTAAATGTAAACATTTCCTATTTGCAAAATGTTGGGACAGCTCAAATTGAGCTGGACAATTTAAAGATTTGTGACTAGGGGTGTTTAATTTCCTTTTTCCCCTGATTTTTTAATTTAGATATAAAATTATTTCTACTTTGCAGAAGAATAATCATTATAAAAAACAATAATATGTTAGAGTATAAATGCAGAACCTGGTACCAAAATCAAACACAAGGGGGAATATTTCTGCTGATACAAATGTGACTTGTTTTGTTGACCTGAATGGCTTACAAATAATTTTGGGCATTTATACTAAAGTAAATACTACTAGTAGCTCTCTAGTTTCAGAATATTCACAAAGATATAGTAGCTCATCAGTTATGTCAGTTTTAATAATTTCTTTCCTTCTTATTTTCAGTCATTGCAAATTTGGGTCATGGCTATGTACAACTAAATTTTGTGGGTAAGTATGGATTAAAATAATGATAGGCTGCATGGTTGGATTAGCTGGGTGATTGGTTATTGACTTATAGATAAAATAATTCTTTGTTTAATCTTTTTTTTTAATTAACGTAATACTTCATTGCATTGATTGATTAATTGAGATCATACAATCAATTAATATATTTGAAGGTATGACTGGTTGGTGCAGGTGCGTGGCCAGCTTGATCGTTCCTATGGGCAAAAGAGAAATTTGTCCCAGTTGAATGAAAAACAAGGCCCAACATGCCCAATAGGGGCTGATTTAACTTTTGTTCTTTCTGTCCCCCGGTTTCTGTCCTGATTTCAGACAAAAGCAATTTTTCAAGGGGGCATTCTGCACTCACCCCTCACCACTGCAGCCTGGGTTTGATTCCCTGATGCAATGCCAGACCCTCTTAACAGGTTCTCCTTGTTTTGTTATAGCTATATTTAACGCTACACAACAACACATTCAGATTGATTAGTTGGGTGATATGTCACATGTTATAATCCCAACATTCATTTATATTTCAGCACAATAGCAGTGATGCTTGATTTCACAGAAGATTTCTCATTGCTCACAGGAAGAACAGCAAAATTCAAAAAGTAAGTTGCACCTTTATGACTGTAATTTAAAACAAAAAACCCTCTCTGATGAGAATGTTATCAAAATATGAAGATATGTGACTATAGTTATCAATCAAACATGGCGTAGTCTTGAAGTGGCATCAAGTACATTAAAATAATGCAATGTTTGGAGTAAATCTCACTTCAGACCACTTGGCATTTATAGCCACGAATGAAAGAAAAACAAAATCTAGAAGTATCAGGTATTAATGCAAAACATGAAGTTGTTTTAACTTAAAAGTACATTGCATATAAAGGCAAAAGCAAGCAATTGCATTTTCAGGGAAAGAAAAGAAATGGTTGATTGTTGAAAATTCAAAACCTCATGAATATATGCGATATGTTTAATCTAATCACAGATAATAACTTTTAAATATGCGGACACAAATGTAGGTTATTGAAAAAGTATAATGGCCGTGTCTTGTGAAGTAGCTAAAAGTACGCTTTACAATGAGCGTGATGTGTGATGTGTTATTACTTTCAGATGTTATTTTTATAATCATTATAGTCAGATATATTTATTACTTTTCATGACCTGTAGAAAATGTCATATTAAATAACTAGTGTCAAACTAACTGCTTCTTTTCTGCTCCATTTTGTTTTGTTGTTTCTTTCAGTGCATTTGAATTACATCTAGCAGAATCAATTCATATAAGTAGAAATGTAATACAAGATATGCAGGTACGTTTCTTTTCAGAATAAAGAGAGCATGAAAAAGTCTATGCAACAATGAAATAACAAAAGATACTGACAATGGGTGACTCTACATGGGAAGGATCGACATCAATGAACACTCCTGGGATGAGGATCAATGTGATCTTCTCTTGTTTGTGACAGTTCGCGCAGACAGCATTGTGCCATGAGTGCACTTCACACACACGCACTGTAACACACAAGAAATGCGCTCACTACGCAATCATTTCCCGAATGTGGATAAGAATGCTGTGTAGACACTTGTTATTATGGATGTGGATACCAGGAGTGTGCATTGATGCGGATCCCAATCTTGTGTGCAGTTGCTCATTGTAGAAGCTGATAAGTTTGAAACCAAGTACGATAGAGTTATCACCGGCCCCGGTCACCGGTGTGTCCAGGATCTGGAGGGGGGGCTTAGTGGCTAAAATCGCCAAAAAACAGCTGATTTTACATGATTTTTAACAATGAGCGATGTGCGGGGGACTTCAGCCCCCAAAGCACCCCCCTGGACACGCCACTGGTTATAAGGATTCCAGCAATAGCATGCTTGGTTACTGTGAAACATGATGATAACACAATTACCTTTGACCCAGATAAGTCAGATCAAATCACATTGCCTTTTTCACACCTGATTGTTTTATTTCAGATATCAGCTGGTAGTAGTATTCATATTGAATTCAATTTAGTTGCAACTGCTGATGTGGAAGCAGATATAGAGGATGCAGCAACCAATGTAGTATTACTGGTAAGTTTTCATGAGTTAACTAATACCCCATTTTTATTGGACAAAAGTTGTAGTATAGAATGCATTATATACCTCATATAAAGATTCCTGTCATCTGATTGGTTGAAAGTGCAGTCATTGAATTAACTATGCCCGCAAAATGAACTATGGACCGGTCCATGGAAATGAACTATAGACCGGTCACGTGCGTCACGATCAAACTGCGCGTTTTTCCCAGCGTAAATGATATTACGCACACGTTAATGTTTTCACGCGCTATAATTACGCAGAAAGCGCAGATTGTAATCTGTGTGCCGTTCGCATTGAAACTATTTTAATAGTTTAAAATTAAAATTTCTCTTCCCAAAATCGATGCTTTTAACCAAACAGATGACAAGAATCTTAAGATTTGGTATATAAAACAAATATTGACTGCTTTTTATTCGGGGCATGGTTAAAATTATAGGCCCCCGGTGAACTCAAAACCATGACTATGCCCCGAGGCCCCAAGGCGTATCCCTTGGGCCTATAATTTTAACCATGCCCCTCATAGCAGTCAATATTTGTATACTATGGTCACAATTAATTTCATTTTGTCTTTAGACTTATTATGTTAACAGGTAGTTGCAATTTATGATTACTTGGCACTTGAGTTAAGTCAAATAGGGTTCAAGTGTTAAATGAGCACAACTTATTGCTCTTTTTTTCCAAGTTGGCTAAGGAAAGAGACCTGGATTTGAACCTCCGGTACTCCACACCAGCACTCTAACCATAGAATCTTGTAGCATTGAAGCATGATAATTTTGTAGGTCTCGTATTTCACATCATACTTCTCCCTCTTCTCTAGCAACATGCATGAGAGAGAAGTACAGTGAATTATGGATTGTGTACCGGTATTATTTAAGGGTAACTGTTATGATCAAAAATAATTCTTCCACTCAGTTGAGTTAGCGCACAGAAAAAAATAACCATGACCAGGATTTGAACCTAGGACCACCGAGATTCTGGACCAGTGCTCTTATCTCAGCTAGAGTCGGAGATATCAAGGCAGCTTCACCAAGATACCCAGGAAGCTTGCTTTGGAAATCTTGGGGGTTACATAATATATTTAGTATGTTACAAGATGTCATATTAAATCAAATACTTCGTTGCATTTTGTTTGTAGTATTTGCTAGTTTGTTTGTTTAATCAGCAAAAGTGGTAACATATTCTCTGATGTAATCCTTTCATTTCAGCTGGATTCAGGTCATTATATTTTCCCATTTGAGGGTCATGCATTCCACGTAGATCCAACTTCTGTGCAGTTAGTCAAGTATGAGCCAACAGAAGAAAACCAAACATACAAGCCAGTTGTAACACATTCACTGCTGGTCACGGTGTGTGTGGTTGTAAGCGTTACATTAGTACTAGCAGTCATTGCAGGACTAATTATAATATTTGTAAGTACAAATTATTTCTCCTAAATGTTCAGTAGTGTGACATCTACCATACCATAAAAACTCGATAGATAGCAGATGTGCTTACTATCGAGCGCTTTTAAAACAGGCAAACATGAAGAGCCCCATCCACAAAAGTGTAAAGGGTTTTGAGCAAATCATCGATACACATAGTTATATACGAACAAATAAACCTGCAAATGTGTATCTGTTGGTAAAGCACTGGACTTTGGTACAATTTCATGTTACCAAAAGCGCTCAATAGTAAGCACATATGCTAACTATCAAGTTTTTACGGTAATTTGTCGCTTAAGATAGTAATGCCAGACTAATAAACAAGAGCATCACACTAAACAGTCAGTCAGGGGGTCATGCATACCTCCTGTTTTTGTCCATGCAATCATACAGTTTTTGAAGTTGGCTAAAAGGGACTCCATAAAATTGCATTTTACTTCCCTGAATATCAAATTGAAAGAAACAAAAAAGTTTGTGGTTTGCATATATACGTGATATATCATGCCATTATTTTCAAAACAAAGGCATTTTATTGTCCAAAAGTGACAAATTTAACCAGTATTACCAACTTGATAACAACACAACCCTACAATATGTCATGGACATCAAACAAAAGCTAAATAACTGAAATAGAAAATTGCCCAAAATATCACACATTACAATGACTGCAGCAAGCCACACATCAACAAATCACAGCTAGGCCTGTAATATTGTAATGGGTATGAATAGCGAGACATCAAAATGTTTTCTTTCATTTCTCCTTTTAAATGCAGGTTAAAAGAAGTAAATCAGAAAAGACAGCAGTAGATCAATTTAACACACCAGCAGGGGTAAGTGTTCCTCTCAACATTTTGGTTATGTTGTAGATTAACCCTAACACCGGAAAATACCACAAAATACCACGATGAAGAATTCTGCGCATGCATGAATCCCAGGGTCTGCGATGACGCAATCACCCGAAGTGTTATATGCTCACGGAATTGCTGGCCGGGCATCAATAACCTGTGTAACTACTGGTCCGTGATCGTGTGGTTGGCATGCGGGGGGTCAAAGGTTCGAATCCTGGGGGTGCCAAGTCAAAATTCTTCTTCTTCTTGACTTTTTCGTATCTTCTTTGACTTCCGATATCAAAAAGCAGGGTTCAGTGTTAGGGTTAATAAATGCATATCACTTGTTGAGAGAGAAATAGGACTCCATAATGCGCATGCATTGAGATGTTGATTCGTGCAGTGCATGAGCCCCACATGGGCAGTGCATTAGACGCATCAACATCCAGGGCAAGTGTATTATTGTGTCCAATCTCTCAAGCAACAAGGGATCTGCATTTATTAACTTCTTTCAAACACAACAAAGAAATTCTGCAATTTCTGCTATTTTTTATAATATACAAAAAATACTTAAAATGTTGGCAAATTTGACCATTATCAATACAACCACCTTCAAGAAAATTTATCAATCTTGCAAGATGAGAATGCACAGCGGGTAGCAGGTGCATCGAAATAGGCGTGCCTCGTTTTTTGTCTCTTTGCTACACGTCTGGCCTATAGTATACAAAATTGCACACAAGTGCAAATGTACAATATTTATTCACTCCTATTTTTCTAATGGTTTTTCTAGGTTCAAAACTCAATATATAGGCCTAGGCTATTTTGACTCGCATTCTGATAGGGCAGTTTTAGTTTTATGGACTGATCTTGATGTAACTCGCATCAAAATGCTAACTATAAGAACTCAATTTAATATGACTTAAGGAGGCTGTGTACTCTCAGACATGCATGTAGTAAAAGTGCCATAACTTTGCAATTATTCATGCAAGACATATAAAAGTATACATTTTTATAAAGGCAAGACATCAATGAATCTCAATATAAATACAGATTTGGTGAAAAACAACAATTATGAAGAAAATCACAAAAAAAGTGAATTTTTGGCCATTTTTGTTCGGTACATCATAACAAAAAAACACTCTTTCCAAAAATGTTTTTGTTTTTTTCTTAGTCTTGAGGCACCATTCCAAAAATGTTTTTTTAGTTTTTGATATTGGCTTATATTTTGAGATATTGACCATATAAGGCATCAAAATGAACTTTTTAAAATTCACAAACGCCTATTTGCGTAAATGATGAGCATAATTGCTTACCTATAGGTGCTGTATTTATTGAGTTATCGTGTACCTAAATCATCATTTTACTGAGAAAATGAACATTGAAATAAAGGCCGTTAAAGTTTAAAGTGGTCACATTTTGCACTTTGATCGAAACGCACAGAAGAATGCGGCACTTCTCGTTTTTTCTACCTTACATTACGTGAACATCGGGTAAATCCACAGCCCCTTGAGAAGTTTGGGCGAAATCATTTTATATCTTGATGTTTAAATCGGGAGAAAGAACTTGAAAAAATTCACATTTTATCAGCTAAAACGGAGCCATTTGACCGCTAGGTTTTTGTAAAATCAGTGCTTCCGTGGTGCTTCCATAAGATGCGCATGCAGATAAGCGGTGCGTATGCGTAGCGTATCTGTGCGTTAACAAATTGCGCGACTACAAAACGCGATGCGTTGTTGCGCGCGTGTAACTGATGGTACAACAAAGATTTTCTTTCCTTTAAATCGCGGAAACGAGTGAAATAGTGAAATAAAATCCTTAAAATAGAGCAGTTAGAGTTAACAATCTGGATTTTCTTTCCTTGTATTTATAAAAAACATAACAAAGTAAATACATTTCAAAAAAACTCAATTTCGCGAAAGAAACAATGTCTATAGAGTACACAGCCGCGTTAAATCAATGAGATTTGAATAAAATGATAAACAACCACACTATAAATGAAAGTGTAACAAACCACCTTTTGCAACTTTGTCTTCATTTTACATCACATTTTGTTGCTTTTAGCCCAAGAATTCAAATATGTCAAGAAACTATATAAAAAAGTTTAAATTGTTATGTATAGAGCAGTATTAACTAAACCTTTGTTTTGTTTTGAATATTTCCATTCACAGATTAACATGAACAAGCTGAACAACACATGTGCAAAACAAAATAATTTAGAAAGCCGGCAATCATACAACTCTGTTTCAAAAGACAGCGATGACGAGAGTGGAACAAGCGAAGGAAATACCAAAAATATCAACCTCTACAGAGATGACGATTTATACTAGGTTTTTTTTTTTATGAACCAATGCACGCAATACTTTCATTCACAGATTATAAAGGTAAATGGATCAAAATCCTGAAAATCTCATTCTGCCATGACTGAGTAATTGTGACTTGCTACCACGAATTGGGCGTAAAGTCGCAAGTTGGTAGTTTCAAGACGTCCTGGCTACTGATTTGGTGTTCTTCGTTTGCCATGCACTTTTCAACGGTGTGGTCAACAACAATGGAGCGGCCCCACCTAGATGAAATGAATTCCACTTGTAATTTACGAAGGACATACTACTGGCTTGTACAGGTGCAGAGCAACAAAGGATATCAACTCAGTCAGCCAGGATTTCTTGAAACTACAAACTCGTGACTTTACATTCATCTCGTGATAGCAGGTCACAGGCATTGAATGCAGGGGCAGGTGGCCATGCGATGTGCATGCGGTAGACCAATATTTGGATTCTTCATGCATATGCCAAATAGATAGCTACATAAAAAGCAGAAGGACTTAGTGATAATGATCTCTACTTTTCCTTCATGGATCACACATGCTCCATAGTATAAAATTCTGTATGCAAGTCACATCCACATACACCATGTACACTACTCTAACTAAAGGATCAGACTTATTTTTCAAAAACGGCATATGTTCAGGCAACTGCACACTTGCACCTCCAAGTACTGACATCCCATGGCAGTGAAAACACTGTGCACCATAAGTACAAGAATGCAAATAGAATTGTCAGTCTCTGATCCTTTTTCATTTTTTGTAAGTAGTGTTGTCTGTACTGCTTAAAACTTGGCAGCATTGTTCTAAGTATTCATTTTTCTTCCTATTTATAAGTTGTATAAATACAATTAATGGAAGTGAAACAAAAGTATGTCACAATTTATACAAAAGCTTTCTGAACTTAGAGGCACACTTTCAACATTAGGTCTTTCATAGTAAAACTAGTATAATGTATTTCATGTGAAAATTATGTGTGATAAATTCTTTATAATTTATCTACTCACAAAAGAACAAGGTTTATAACAATTCCATAATTTGTATACCATTGAGATGACAATCTTAAGATAACTGTCAGATAGGCCTACATTCTTTGACTCTTTGTGTGAGCACAAAGTGCTAAGACAGATGAGAACATGTACACAATAGTATAATGTATCATATTGGCCTTTCTCAATCACACTTGACTTTTCTACATTTTTGTATTTTCACATCCATCTTTGTGCTGAGCCAAAGATTTAAAAAAAGAAGTCCTATTGATTCTTGTATCATTAAATAAGAGCAATTAATTGTTTCACATTGTAATAGCTTGAACGATATATAATTAAGTCTGCACAGATATTTGATGTAAGAACTTTGGAATATGACCATTTTATATGACACAGGTCATCATAGCCACATTGTCAAAATGGTCCATTTTCTGGTGACAAATCAGTCTCAGAAGAAGTGCAAGTAAGAAGTGTCAATCAGTTTGCTCTCTGACAGTTTTAATGATGCACAAAATGGACCAAAAACTTCCAGCTGTTTGAGATTCACTTAAAATGCTCCTATACCTGTTAAATAATGTTTCATCTTTGACCACATAATTTGTCTCAGATGATAATATAAGATGTGGGAAGTCCTGTTGTAGAATAGGCCCTATGTTGCAAAATGTAATACATGATGCAAGAGAATATGAGCAGAAGTGGGTGCTACCTTCATGTAAGCATCCCAAATTTTCTCTCCTTAACCCTATAACCCTAACCCTCGGGCTAACCCTTACCCTAACCCTAATTCAAACCCTAAAACCAAACCTTAGAATTTGTGATGATCCTTACATGAAGGTAGAACCCAGAAATGTTAATTGTGTGTTAAATTTCATCTGTTAGTCAGGCCATGCAAACTGATTTCTTTCTTGATTTCTCTAGATTTAACCAAAGTAGTTGTAGGCTCAACCTTCCTAGTATTCACCAAATTATAGTTCCAACTATGCTTTGTATTCATTATATTTAATCAGGAATAGTTACCTTCATTGATTTGTTTCATTTTTCTTATTGCCTACAAAATGTAAGACCTCCTGCATGCTTCCCTTTCCCTTCATGCAATTTGAAATTCTAATTTGTCATGACATAAAAAAAACCAGATTGAACTCCACCAATTAATGAATGATGAAATTGATGGGAAAGAACTTGTTGATCTTGCTTTTTCAACTTAAACATTTTTCAATCAAACTTCAAATGCTAAATCATTTGAGAATTACTCCTTTTGATTGATTAAAAAAATTGGAAATTCAAACCATTCAACTGAAAAAGATTTGTCACTAACTGCCATTGACAAAATCAATCTTTTTGATTGAATATTCAATATGAACTCAAATTATCAGACTTTGCCAAGTACTCCATTCCAAGTGAAACAAAAATTTGTTCTTTTCCTTCTTCACTTTTTTCAGTGGATGTACTCTCATTTATTTCTTCAAATACCTGTATCCCAGGGCATTTCTGAATCTACTAATATGCGTTAACCTTTATAGAATATATTTATGAAGTTTTTTCAATTTTGTTTGTGTTTTGTTATAGACTGTTTGCATTAAATGCATTATTTGTATTAATATGGATTCATGAGTTGTTTGAAACCAAAGTTTCACTTAATCATGTTGCAACTCAAGTTTGAAATAACTGACAAACTTTTGTTATTAAATAATAAATGTGATTTATAATATGTTGTTTGAATGTTAAATTTAACATGTTTAATAGACTAATCTGGCGCTGTATTTTTCAGGCTATATGCTGCAGTTGTAATACCACATGCATGAACCAAACAAATAATTGTTTGGTCATATACCACTAAATCACATCCAATGATGTTTTAGTACAAAAGTTTCAACTTCTTGACTATAATTGGTGATACAGTTTCAGTTATCAGTTTTATATATGTGACCCATTCCAGCAAATATACAAGTACCTTTGAGCTTGGAAAGTTTTGAGAAATAGACAAACTAAGCTTCAAAAATAAAGAAAAACATAAGAATTATGTTGGCTAAATTTATTGTAACTTCACAATCAAACCTTCAATTGTAAGGTATGGTATCATGAAAAAATTGATTTTTGCCTGTTCTAAAATTAAGTTACTTTTTTGAAAAATATTAAGTTGAAGGTATATTTTCCTTGAATGGGTCGCAAATATGCACCTTGGAATCAAGCTTCTGGTAATGTTTGAAACTGCATTTTACAGTCAGCTATAGAGCTAGTTACCTAGCTGGGGGGTTTACACCCCCCCAGCTAGGTACTGTAATGCTATCCGATTTTTCTTTACCTAGCTGGGGGGTTTTCAACCCCCCGAGCTAGGTACTGTTTTGCTATCCGATCTTTCTTTCTTTCTTTCTTTCTTTCTTTCTTCTTCTTTCTGGCAATTATTTCAAAATGCTTCTACTCCTACATGTTACACCCTACAGTTACGTAACTTGCACATATGTATTGGCTATATCCAGTGCCCATAGTGTCTAAACAGAATTGGGGGCAAAGGTCATTAAAGGGGCATTTCCGGTATTTAACCAAATATCTTCAAAATGCATCTTCTGCCACATATTATATAGTACAATGATGTCATTTGCATATATGCATCGGCTATACCACACGCCTATAACTTGCTTACAGAATTGGGGCCAAAGGTCATTAAGGGGGTAAAATCTTCCAATTGCATTATCTGGACATCTGTAAGGGGTATGGGGCTCAAACTCAGTGACAACAAATCTCATGACCAGAGGAACAATTTGCACGGGTCAGGTCAAAGGTCATGCAGAGGTCAAATTTTATAAATGAATTTCCTGGACATCTGTAAGGGGTATGGGGCTCAGACTTGGTGACAACGAACTTAATGATCAGGGGAACATTTTGGAACACTTTGCAGGGGTCAGGTCAAAGGTTATCTGGGGTCAAATCTTCTAATTTCATTTTTGGGATATCTGTAAGGGGTATGGGATTCAAACTCTGTGACAACAAATCTCATGACCAGGGGAACATTTTGCAGGGATCAGGTCAAAGGTCATGCAGAGGTCAAATCTTAGAAATGTACATCTGTAAGGGATACGGGGCTCAAACTTGGTGACAACAAACTTAATGACCAGGGGGACATTTTTGGAACATTTTGCAGGGGTCAGGTCAAAGGTTATCTGGGGTCAAATCTTAAAATTGCATTTTCTGGCTGGACATCTGTAAGGAATGTGGGACTCAAACTCGGTAACAACAAACCTTATGACCAGGGGAACATTTTTTGCATTTTGGGGGTCAGATACCTCCACAACCCCAACACGCCCCAGCTAGGTTTGTGGTCTATGACCACCATTTGCCACTAGTTCTTTCTTTCTTCTTCTTCTTCTTCTGTCAACAAATTTCAAAATGCTTCTCCTCCTACATGTTACACCCTACAATTACGTAACTTGCACATATGTACCGGCTATATCCAGTGCCCATAGGGTGCAAACAGAATTGGGGTCAAAAGTCATTAAGGGGGCATTTCCGGTATTTAACCAAATACTTCCAAAATGCTTCTTCTGCCACATATTACATAGCACAATGACGTCACTTACACATGTGCATCGGCTTTACCCAGTGCCCATACCCTGCACACAGAATTGGGGTCAAAGGTCATTAAGGGGGTAAAATCTTACAATTGCATTATCTGTAAGGAGTATGGGGCTCAAACTCGATACAATAAATCTCATGACCAGGGAACATTTTATGGGGTCAGGTCAAAGGTCATGCAGAGGTCAAATTTTAGAAACGCATTTCCTGGACATCTGTATTGGGTACGGGCTCAAACTTGGTGACAACAAACTTAATGATCAGGGGAACATGTTGGAACACTTTGCAGGGGTCAGGTCAAAGGTTATCTGGGGTCAAATCTTTATAACTTCATTTTCTGGATATCTGCAAGGGGTATGGGACTCAAACTCAGTGACAACAAATCTCATGACCAGGGGAACATTTTGCAGGGGTCAGGTCAAAGGTCATGTAGAGGTCAAATTTTCTAAATGCATTTTCTGGACATCTGTTAGGGGTACGGGCTCAAACTCCACAACAAACTTACTGACCTGGGGAACATTTTGGAACACTGTGCAAGGGTCATGTCAAAGGTCATCTGGGGTCAAATCGTAGAATTTCATTTTCTGGATATCTGTAAGAGGTACTGGGCTCAAACATGGTGACAACAAACCTCAAGACCAGGGGAACATTATGGAACATCATGCATAGGTCAGGTCAAAGGTCATCTGGGGTCAAATCTTAGAATTGAATTTTTTGGACATCTGTTAGGAGTACAGGACTTAAACTCGGTGAAAACAAACCCCATGACCAGGGGAGCATTTTTGGAACATTTTGTAGGGGTCAGATACCTCCACAACACCAACATGCCCCAGCTAGGTTTGTGGTCTATGACCACCATTTGCCACTAGTTCATACTCCATTTGCCATATAGACTGGGAAATACAGTATTATTGTTGTTGTTTGTACAATCTAATTTTGTTTATGGAAGAAACATGAAAAGGTTAATGTAGGCTTGGATAGTAAATACAAAGGTTGTCCTATTTATTATGCACATATTCAGAAAAGGCAATCTTTCAGCTTTGTGTTTTCAATCCAGGTGATCAGTAAGATATCATTAACCTTTTGGGGTTTATTCCATTATTTCTTGCTGGTCAAGAAAGTTTAAATGGACTATAGAAAGAGAATCAATTTATCGTAAAGTTTAAATGGACTATAGAAAGAGAACCAATTTATCTTAGTGCCAAATTGACAATCTCCTTGGGTACAGTGCCTTGTGGATCTTTCATCCAAAAGCTGATATCACTGAACTTTTTGTGGCGCCCTCTACGGAGGGGCCACAATATAGGCATGTATTTGTAAACTGCTTCTAATTTCACTCTTGCTAGATTGCCTTCGCAATTGTTTTGCTAAAATTATGCCCAGCTCAGAAATAAAACCACAATTTGCTTGGATTTTATTTTATTATTGTTTTCTGATATGCACGGGATAAAATGGTGAGCGTATATTCTTTGTTTAAAATACAAAATTAGGATTTATAAAAACACCAAATAAATCCTGACCTTTGTATGCGTTCAACCAGTTTACCGTGTGCCTTAGAACCCGATAGACGGTGACATTTGACCATACACTAGGATCCACAACATGCTCATCTATCATGGGAACAGTTCTTAAACCCTAATACATTTGTACATTCATCCTTTGTACACAAACTCATACTCTGCAACTTGAGGTCAAATTTTGCACTATGATTATGTAATTGAGGTTATTGGACTATGCCATTGGGATGAGACTCTTATGGTCCATAGTGTTAAGATCAATTAACGAGCTTTCTTAAACTGATGGCTTGATTCTATGAGCGTGTTTCTACAGAGCCAAATACCGTTTTGGAAACGGTATGGAACCGTTAATCACTCCTGTGGAAACAGCCTCCAACGCCTTTTTGTAACGCCTTTTCATCGCCAACGGAACCTCGTTGGAGTAGGTTTTTGCCGTTGACGAAGCGGGTAGATTTTCTGTGGAAACAGACCTAAGCGGTAACTTGCCGATTATTGAGCAAAATCAAACAAAATGGCTGTTAATCAACATGTTAATTGGACAGACGACATGAAAAAAAAAATTAATAACAGCCTGGGCAACATAACAAGTCCAAACTATTATGTAAAGCCACAATTTCTCTGTGATACGGAAAATCAGAAAAACTCACGGAATTCGGGGTTTGCTCACGGAAATTTGTAAATGCTACAAAATAGTGAAAAACTGTGTAAAATGTAAAACTTTTTTGTTGATTTGCAAAATATAACAAAAAAATTGATTATTTAGCAATAATCAACCATTAAACAATCCATTCTAGCATTAATTCTAGGCCTCACGATGCAAGATTTTGGCGATACTACCGTAAAAGGTAAGACAAAATACACTTTTAAAACATGTTTGTCATTCAGATTAAACGGTATGAACACTCCAACGGCAAAAACCTGTCTGTGGAAACAGCAGGTTAAACGGTAAGATAACGGTAAGATAGCGTTATCCATTTAGCGGTAACTTAGCGGTGGGCCTGTAGAAACACGCTCTATATAGCGGTTACTCCATGATTGGATTAAGTAAATAACTAAATCCTGTTATCTATCCAGCAATGTTTGCTTATCTTAATTATTGTAACAAACTGTAGTGTACTAAATGGCACAAGACAGAAAAGGCAAACAGACATAGATTTAAAGTTTTAAATTAGAGAGTTGACAGGAAGTTGTAAGAGTTAAATTGTTATGGATATATGATTGGTGTAAGCGCGAAATGTTGAATGTCATATCAAAGTCATCCGAGGTGAATTAAGTAATGTCAATCACAAATTGTTACAGGTCATTTGAGGTGGACTAAGTTTATATTTGGATTGTCAGAACACCTTCCCCAATCAAACACATTTCTCTTGCATTTGATCATCTTCTACTCTTCCCTAGAAAAATCATTATAATACCAAATCTACACACCATGGAATTCACCATATCACGTCCAAGTTCACATTGGGCGCCACATTCCTTTTTAAAGGAATTTTTATTCTGGGGAAAATTGTTTACTGTACAAGGCATATCTAAGGAGATTATCACCAAACTTGATAAAATATGATGTAATTGGTGGTGTGATTCACCAAAATGTAATATGTGATGATTAACTTTGTAAATGACAATGAGTGTTTTCATGTGGTGATAATAATAATAATATTATACAAATATTGACTGCTATGAGGGGCATGGTTAAAATTATAGGCCTAAGGTGATCTCAAAACCATGACTATGCCCCGAGGGGTTGCTGAGGGGCATAGTCATAGTTTTGAGATCACCGCTGGCCTATAATTTTAACCATGCCCCGAATAAAAAGCAGTCAATATTTGTTTTATATACCGAATCTTAAGATTCTTGTCATCTTTCTGGTTAAAAACATCGATTTTGGGAAGAGAAATTAATAGTTTCAATGCGAATGGCAGATTACAATCTGCGATTTCCGTGTAATTATAGCGCGCGAAAACATTAACGCGTGCGTAATATCATTTTACGCTGTGGGAACAAAGCACATGCAGAACTATGCCCGGGGAATAGTTACTTTTGCGGGCATAGTCAAAACTATCCCCGCACTTTTAACCAATCAGATGGCGGGAATCTTTAGATGAGGTATATACAAATAACTGTTGCCTATTACTAGCGAGGCATAAGTAAGGAGGGGATATCCATACAAAACTAATCATTCAAGCTGTGGACATATAAAACCCATATTAAATGATTCAAAGTACATATATATGGTATTTGATAGCAACGTTTGCACAGTATTTTTGTGGGACATAAGAGCACATCAGATATATCAAAGATATACATTTTCCCCCAAAAGACCTAAAAAAATTAAGTCTTTTCTGGAAAAAAATGTGTATTTTCAATACGAAAAATCAAAATTTTCAAATGATTGTCGGCTTTTCCTCCCAGTTACTTAAATATTAAATACATTGATGATTGTTAATGTGATGCGATCAAGCAAAATGGGATGTTGGGAATATTGCTTTTGAGATATATTCAATAATAGTATTCAACTTCCTTTGCATTTTGTAAAATGTGTTTTATATCGCCAATTTCAAGAAATCAAAATTACTTGATATCAGAAGGACATTCCTCATATTAAGAATGCATGCAATTTGATATGTCTGATATTCTCTCATGACCCACAAAACGTTGCTATCCGATCCCTTCATATTGCTATACGATCTCTAATAACTTATCACTGTAATAGGCCTCGAGATAGATTTGCCCAATATTTGGACATATTGTTGTTTGATTGTTGTACTGTAATATGTAGGCCTTCTTATTCACTTCATTTAATTATTTTTGGAAAGATAAAAAAGGATTCAGATTGATTATGCAGAAATAAAAAGAAATCTAGTTTTGTAGCACTATATTATATTCCAACTCAAAAATAGGTATGAAAACAATGGTGACATAGTACAATGAATTATTATTCAATCATGTGCTTAATTTACCTAATTTTAAATAACATTGTGTAAGAAGGTCAGGATAATTATGATCATGATAGACAATAGTTATAGTGAATTCTTGCTATACGGTACAAGCAGGGGCGTCGCTAGACCAATATGATTTGGGTGGTGTACAGCATGTTTTGCTGACGGAAATATTTTGTGAATTGTAGACCAAAATTGTTTTTTTTAGCCAGGATGGCGCTCAAGAATCTAAAAAGTGGGGGGAGGTAACAGTCAATTTTTTTAAATTAGTAACTACTATAACATTTACAATATGTCTATTACGTAACAACAGCACAATTTCATAACACATTAATATTTTACATGACTGTTGCAATTTGCTGACAATCACATAGCTTTGATTACATTTGCGATAATCACATGGTTTTGACGACAACAGTCTATTTTATGCCGACAAAAATTGTGTATAGGGGTGTCATGCCCCCCTCTAGCGACGGCCTTGGGTACAAGAGGTAACTTTCATGTTAGGTTTTCACACTTGTTCACAAATCACATTGAATTTGACTATTCCATAAATCCCCTATGGAAGACATGTCCTAAATCTCCCACACAGGGAATGTGAATTTCAAATGGGGTAACCAAATGGGCGACTCGATTGAAATCTGCACCCCCTGTACCCGCCCCTGTATGGAAGATCAAGGTTATGTCTTCCACAGGTGGTGTATAGATTTCAACATGGAATAGTCCATGAAGTAATGAACACTGAATGCTAAATAATCACAAGTGATCTGTTCTATGTGTTTTAACAAATCTTACTTTTTAAATCAATTATGGTTGGTTGAGCTATGATAGATATGTTACAGTGATTGCTCTTCAAAGGCAAAATAAAGGCAAAGTAAAGGAGTAAATGCTAAAGTCTTTACAAATCTTGACTTCTGTTATTCAAAGTCATACCTTTCTCAATTCAAGAGACTAAAGACAAATCCAAATTTTGCAGAACACAGATAATTATTTCATTCTTTTATTACCTGTTCATTTTGAAAATAGTGTGGAAGTTACTCAGTTATGTACCCATAAGGAGATCATAAAGTTGTATTTGTAAGTTTATGTGCTGTTCTAGAGTATTATATTTTTCCAGATTTAAATTTGTAAGTTATGAAGCCATTTTGGCTTTTAAAGTTATATAACCATGGGCGTTACCAGGTGAAGTCGTTAGAGGTTAAGAATTGTGATATATAAAGGTATTGGACAGTGTATAGCACCCCTGGATAGGAGCTTGGAGGTATTGTGTAATTGGCATACCAAAAAGCCTATACAAATGTTCAAGTTCATGTCTTTTTGTGACAGGAAGGTAGGCTTCAATTGGCAAAAAGAACCTTTTTATCAAATCACTAAAAAATGGTCAAAATAGTGAGGCCATCTTATGCCTGGTCCTGGTGCCTCTCCTGACTCAAACAGTACACAGTTTATCTTGACTAAAATGTATGCCATTTTGTATAATGTCATACATCCTAATGGTTTAATAAAGCTACAAGTCCAAATTGTTAGAAGTTCATATTTTCATGAAATAACTGTTTTTGTATTTTTGCTAATTGAAATTGAAGTAATTTGTATATTTGGGCAGAATCTGATTGTATAATAATAATTGTTTTGATTATATTGATTACATGATTGCTATTCTAATAAATATTCAGAAAATAGAATTTAGAAGTGTGCTGCTACTTATTCAGTCTCTCTGACGGTACCTCTGGTTTGAATTACTAGTATTTAAATGTGTATGTTCAGTATGTTTATATTTGTAAACATGGCAAGTGAGTGTCAAGTTTTAGAAATGTATTTACTAGAAGTGCTATAACTTCCTTACTATTCACATATGACATACAAAAGAATTTTCCTAATGGAAAAGAGTCAAGGAAAAGTTATGACACTTTTACCTAAGCAACTGGAGGTGGTGACCACCAGAAGTTGGCCCAAAACACCATAGAATACACACAAGGTTTATGGGTTAGTATAGCGCTGATCTGATAATCCAGGAGGTACATGTATATTCACAGGGAGAGACTGACATGGGCTGTTGGTCCCCTAGCTCCCATGACAGAACCTACAATCAGCAACCCTCCCCTGCCTCGTATGGGCTGAGAGCATCCCTTTCTTGCCCTGAAAGACTTTACAACCCCCTTAAAGAATTACAAAAAATAGCTTTTGCCATCTATGTTGCTCGGTACTTGGATAGGAAATTCATCCCTCATTCTCCAGATTATTGGTTTGATTCTCAGCAATTTTTACATTTTTCATCTCTTGAATGGCTCATATGTAGGTTGATTTCATAATGGAAACAATAATGGGGGAAAAGTCACAAAAATATGTTTAAAATATTTATGAAGCAGACTATACACAGATCCAAGGAATTTCAATCTCACGAAGAATTTAGAAAATTTGCAGTTTATTTAATAACAGTAAATACTCATAGACTGAAATAATAAATAGCTTACAATTTTGGCAAGAATCCATTTTGCTTCTACAAATTGATTTTACCAACTTTATTGCTATCAAATTTATAGCAATTCTCAAAATCTTGATGCCATGGAAGTAATAATCTCGTCACCTCAGAGAAAGCAAGTCGTGGTGTCATGATTATGATTTTATTTGGATACCAAATCAAACAGAAGATAATGTAGAAGTCATTTTAAAAATAAGTATGAATAATTAAAAGCTTTAAAATGTAAAGAAAATTTACATGTGAACAAATATTTCAAAATGTGTAACATTAAAATCATTTAGGAATGAAATCAAAACTCAACCGGTGGTTCCATCCGGTTGCCATTGTTTAGAACAATAGCAACTGCACAGAACTGGGCGGAACCGGCGGTCAACCCCGGTCGAGTTTTGATGTCATCCCTTACATATTTTATAATTATGGAAGAGAGAAAGGTTAAAAACACAAGCAATCATTCCAAAATACTAAGTTGCTCAGCAATGGCAATAAAATTTGAGGTGGAAATAAAAATGTCAGAGTTCATGTGTCATTTCTTTTCTGACAAACCTTCTTTGAAAATACACATACGCTGCATAAAGCTTTAACCAATCGCAAACCAAATCCAATTATGATCAGTGAAATGTTGAACTTTGTGCACTAAATGACGCCAAGTGTTCAACTCTTGAAATAAGTTACTAGTTGAGCATCGGTCCACATGTCACCAAAATTGTTTTTGTTAAAACATTTTGTGAATATTTCATGATTGCCATTGAATAATTTTACTAATATTAATCATCATCATATTCAAAACTTGAAAACAAAGGAAAAATATGCAAAGACCCTTTCACCAAACTTGACTTTAAGTCATTTTAACAGAAGACTGAGTGTATATCATCAAAATTCAAATATATGTGTGAAAGGACCATTTGTGACAATTGACAGCACTTGGCGATTCCCATAGGTTCCGTTTTTCACAGTTGTCCCTGCTTCCTGACTTGGTCCTTTACTACTTAATCCAGTTTGGCACATATGACAAAACAAGGTGTAGAGTTCTAATCCTTGGTCCTTGGCTATATTGGAATGGTACTGCATCATTTTCCCTTTTGCTTTACCTCCAAGTGTAGCTTGTGGGACAATTAATACATTGCCAGGGAGATCTGAGACAGATGCTAGTTTGGTATCTTTTTCACTCAGTCGAATGGTCAGTACTGTTTTCACTGAAAAGGAGAATAAATATAATGAGTCTTTAGAATGTGAACAATGTCTTTTCTTAGAAAAAACTATATATCAACTGTAGTGCAAACACATTATTTTAAATTTATAATGCAATCAAGCAAAATCAGATTTCAGATCTATTCAATGAAAATAAGTGAGCTGATTCTTTTTGTGATACAACAACCATTCATATCTCAGAAATTACAGGCTCAATTTTGAAGCTGTTTTCAGCTAATGCAATGCTTACATTATTTAAATTAAATACACAACAAAATATAATTGCCTAATTCTTGTTGCTCAAACGACTAATTTTATGCTCACACGTACATGTGGACAGCTTTCTGCCAACAACTCCTATGGCTTTTGTTTTATGTTTGACTCATTTTGCTTCCCATTTTCAAACTCAATTTAAAGTGTAACTTTCAGATTATGCTTTTAAGATATTGCTGTTAATTGCATGGAAATGTAAAAGTTTGCCAATTTGATATTATTAGATAATGTATTTCAATTCTTTCAATTACACATGTTAAGCTGCGGTAGCATTTACAAAATGCTAGAATTACAGAATGTATACACTTTTCTTTTGGTCTTACACTACATAAGCCACAAATATTAAACTTACCCATTTTTTCAACAGTTGCCTTTGAAGCACCTTTTAAGAAACAAACATACACAACTATCCCCCTTTCAACCTGCAGAACAATAATGGACAGAAGTCATGCACTTGTACATAATATGCTACATGCTCTTCTCTATAAAGTTACAAAATATATTGGTTTAAATTGTTGCTCTGTGTGGAGACATGTATATGTCCTGATTGTTCAAACCAGGCTAAAAAGTTTTTTTTTTTATCACGCACCATGTTTATATGTTTGTTTGAAGACAAATTTGTACACTTCGTCAAAATTCTGTGCTGAATTTGCAATGATCATGGAAATGTTTATTTTGTTTATGAACAAACATGACATCTACAATAATGATTTACCCTTCCCCTATCAATCAATGTTGGAACACTTTGGAAAACTGCTGAAGACATTGGCAGTTCAGAGGGGTGTCTGTTTCCATTCTTGACGCCAAAGCATTCCACAACTTGTTTCCAAGACTGTAGAATGTTGACCCTGCTGCATGGAATGCTGACTGGTGCAAGGGTGAAGGTTTTTTTTCTCTCAACTTTTCTCCACTTGTTTTTGTGGGTCAACCTTCTCAGCGAAATCTTTGGGGCACCTTTTTGTAATTTAAAACAAAAATGGTCCATTTTAACCCCAAATAACATCTTGGCTACAGGCTTCATTAATCTTTATGTTTGGCTTCTGTTAGTAAAAGGTTATAACTCAACGGAATCAGATGATAAACATTTAACAGAATCAGATAGACCTCTCTCCACCAGACCTACCTCCACATACGCTGCCTCTTCATCATCAGATGGTGGCTTTACTTGTAGCCTGGCTGATAAACACTGCTGAATAATTAGCTTTGCTAATGGCCCATTGCTACCAGATGATGATCCGGATTTACTTGTGTCTTGTTCTGATGAAGCCATGATTCCTGGTGACTGAAGTAACAAGGGTTTGGTATTACTAATAGTTTGTTTTGTTTTTCCATATTGGTATTACTAATATCATTTCATAAGAGTTTAATTACATCACATAGCTACATTTTCTTTTGCACTAATTTTTAAGAGCAATTATTTTTGTATTCATGTGTGCTATTAAAAATACTGTTTTAAAGTTTCCATTTCTTTGGCATACATAAGGCCAAAAAAGGTCTGTTTGCCCTTTCAGCTCAAAATTTATTTGGGTTAGTAGGTCGATTATGTTTCAATGATTCAAAGAGTGCTAAAATCCCAATGGAAACAATGAATTTGTGAAAATTGTTCCAACTTTTGTTCTGATACTTTATAGCAAAGCTTGGTGGAATTAACGTTGCAGAATAAAGCATATTAAAAAATCACTCGGCAGCATTTAACATTTTACAATACATCCCGGTAGGAAATTCCCTGGTATACATCCAGCTGCCATTTTTCTGTGTACGGCGGTGGATCAGCATTTGTTATACAGCATTCATTGACATCTATAGATGAATAAATTGGGTCTACACCTCTAAGATCTAAATTTCACCAATGTTTAGTGCTGAGAATACATACATACATACATACACAATTCTTTTATAAAGCGCCGTTACATCTAGACCACAGCGCATAAACAAATTCAAAGCATAAACACAATATAACAAAACAATGTGAGCAATAAAACAGTTAACTTTTTGGGAAGAGATATGACTTCATTAATTTCTTGAAGACTGGTAATGAGTTTGCAGTACGAATGGTGATGGGTAAATTGTTCCACAGTCCAGGAGCAGCCAAAGAAAAGGCTTTATTTGCCGCAGAACTGCATCAAATGTTCAAAAGCTACATTTCCACTTGGGGGGAGCGAGTGTGATTTTAAAATTTTTTGGTCAGTCCGGAAAGGGCAATAAAACCCTTTTTTAGGCCTAATGATATATTTTTATGGACTGTGTATGACAGCCACGTTTTCATGTTGTACATACACTGTACTTGGAGAATACACATTCATGACACTCCATGCATAAACTCTTTTGAGTTCTGAGCAATTATGAATATGATGTAATACGAGGGGGTATCAAAAAGTTTTTGAAATTGCCCAGAAGTGAAGGAGCTATATGGAATTTTGTCTGTATAATCACTGGTCCTTATGTACATTATGGTGTAAACATTGTCTCATAAGTATATTTACTTTCTGTCTACGGTGATGATTGTCAGTCATATGAAACTGTTGCTTTTTGGAAAAGGAATGTCTAAACTGGCCCTCTCGTCTATAAATGATGATGGACGTCCCCTTCTGGCTCATCTGTGAGGGACATGTAGCCAGTTTGGTAATACCTTTTTTTAAAAGCAACACTGCCATATGATGGGCAATTATCACTGTAGACAGCCTTCATTTCATCATTGTTTTCTGGGCACTGTAACCCTTCATATGCATGCAGAGACTTAAATATCGCTGCATGCCTCGATTTTCACAATCTTGCAGGTTACTGACATCTAGCGCCACCTATAAAGAAAGTAAACATACCACTGAAGCTATTTTTTTGTTACAAGTATTCTTTACGTGCCACTAATGGATTGGAGCGCTCTGCCACAGTCAATATCATCCATCGAGGACAAGAAAGCCTGCAAAGCAGCCGCACCACCTATCACTATCAGTAACCAAGACATTCCAAGAAAGATACACATGTGCACAGTATCCTGTCCGGTTGACTTGCCTAACAGTGGGTGTTGGACAGTACAAGACAAATGTGAATGTTGTGTCCCCGACGCTGCGGTTTGAAACAAGCAAATATCAAGGAGCCAAAGCGACCAATTTGGTAGGTTCACAATCTTTGACCGTAATTAAAAACACAAATCAACTACAACATATTCGCCACAAGTCTGCTTAACTGGTAAACAAGATGAAACAAACTGGTAAAAAACTTATTTGTTTATTCGCTAACCTGAAAATGACATCTAACGGTTAATTCTCTATTCTAAAAATTAATGATAATAATTAGTCATAGGTTACAGCTAATAGATAATTAGGGATTCAATCATGTTTCACCGTTGTTCATCACCGTTTAACAACGATGCGGCGCGTCGTCTGCGTGGTTTACTTCCAGCGAGGGCAGCTTTAGCTGCCCGGCGAAATAAACTCACGCAAAACAGCTTTAGCTGCCCGAGCGAAATAAACCACGCAGACGCGCCGGACGTGAGTTGTTAAACGGTGATGAACAACGGTGAAACATGATTGACATTACAAGAAGTTAACACGGGCATGATGACAAACTATAATTAGCCTTGCTTAATTTACATACAGCCAAAGGGTCCAATCATAACGCGCTGCTGTTTCATCTAATGAATAAACAACAGTTGGTCGTTGTAGCTATCACGCATTGACCTGATGTGACCCCATGAAAGCAATCAATTTCGTATGTAAATGAGATAGAGAGGATCGCACAGCGCATGCTCATCATCAACATGGACAAACAAATGAGTGACGGACCGAGGAGAAACTGCAATCATTATTCGGGGAGGGGTGACGTGATTCGTGATGCCCTCGTCCAGACCGGACGAAGGCATTTATTTTATTACAAAAACGCAAATAAATGGAATATTTTTCTTCTTTAATATCTGTTCATAAATTGTAAAGGCCTACGGAAAAGAAAACCAATAAACAGAATTTCCAAAATACAAAAACTAGGCCTACCCATCCCGTACCCATCAAGCCCGGCCATGAACATTGCAGAGTAAATGTATATTTTATTTAGTTTATATTCACAGATTTTATTTCAACGTAATGTTTCCCAAATTCTAAAACTTAATTTTGGAATACGGATAATAATTCATTATTAAGTCACGATGCACGGAAAAAGGTAATAAAAACCAGGAACAAATTGCTTTAAACTATCAATGAATATTATAGTACCATTAAAAATTGCACGAAAAGCGATATAAACCCCCCAATTGAAAGTGCGTGCTCCCAGATCGTCATTACCGTTATGTGTGTATAATGACGTCATGCCATTCATAAAATGAGTCGATCACGCGCTGCCGGGTGGGTCATTAGCATGTAATTTGATGGAATGTTTGAGATCGAAAGATGCCTATGAATATTGGACAGGTACCTATGGTAAAAATATGTCGAATGCCTTGATATTTGGCTCGAATGTGCTTTAGGGTTACAGAAACTATTAGGCGTGTTACTATTGCTATGGAGTGGATGAGTGACACATAAATCGACTCCGGCCGTTGAGGTTTCGCTTCATCGGTGGGTAATTCCCAGAGCATGTGTTTTCAATGGAACTTGACCGGAACAGAGGGTGGCAAGTTGTAAAACTTATAGGTTTCGAAGCAATTGGTACATGCATATTTTTTTCACAAAAGAATACATGTTTGGTATTGATGGTTAGAGGAAATATTGAATTTACATAGGAAACAGTTACTTTATCAAAAATTTGTTTCTGTTGGGAACAGGAGATTCTCAAAAATGGGGTACATGCATTTAGCCCATACCAAGCTATGCATGAAAATACGGCGTGTTATTGGCCATGTGTCATGCATTGAAGGATGTCCATTTACTTGTTGTAATGAATCCATTTCAACAACGAAAAGAAGCTAAATATCGTATAATTCACGATTATTTTACGAGGAATGTCAGTTAATCATTGCCACTCAGCCTTACAAAAACTTCGATGATTTCTCTTTTGATATCAGCAATAAAACTACAGAATAAAACGGCAATGTTTAGCCGCTACCTGAAAAATACTGAATTCAACTTAATGTAAGCGGGAATTTTACGCGCTCTCGCATAACGCGTAGTCTCGCTCGCGTTCGCGTATACGCTACAGTAAAAGTGTGGGTTCATCACGGTTTAACAACGGTTGGCTCCTGTACAAAGGTATAGGAAGAGTTGTTGAAATGCCTATCAATTATCATTGAGGAATGAGGACTGTATTCCCCAGTCTAGCTTTGTCCGAGAATAATAGGAACAGCAGTATAGTTTACAGCAAGGTCCTTCAACACTCCAGCAGTCTGCAGTGCCAGTGGCGCTGTTTTCGGCATAAACATGGAAGTGGTGTTCTAATTTACTAACTGAGTCCCATCATTATCAATGGACTCAATTAGTAAAGACTGCTGGAGTGTTGAAGGACCTTGCTGTAAACTATACTGCTGTTCCTATTATTCTCGGACAAAGCTAGACTGGGGAACGCAGTCCTCATTCCTAATCTAATTTAACCGCGACTTTGCACATTTAACCGCGACTTTGCACATGACACCCCCCCCCTACGTATGCGACAACCAGAGATGGTGATTGTATGTGACGCAACAGATACAGATACAGACCTTGTTGAATACTGTAATAGTACATTAAGCTTAAATATGCACCTTTTTCTTTGCCTGGCTAAGCTTACTGAAGTTTACATGCATGAGAGAGTTCTTGATCATGCAGGTAAATTTAATATTACATGTTTTCTGAATTTCAGATTCCTATATACCTGCTAGCTGTCTAAATCAATTGTATATTTACATATTTTTCATAGAAATGCATCAAATCAATCCTACTCAACATGCCAAGTCGTTGTTTACTTCTTGCATCAGCTTTCACAGCTCGTCATCAGTCGTCCTACAGGCTACTAATAGCGATTCCCGTAGGTTTCATAAATCAAATAATGTTGTGACATAACCACGGAAACCAGCAACGCTAATTGATTGGTCTTTAAAATATCTCAACACTGCATACTGCGGCATCGGTTTAACCCACCCAACATGGGAAAATGTGGAATGTAACCAGAGAGATGTCTACAGAGCTACCATCAAGACAAAGCTACTGACTGGTACTTACAACCTACAGGGCAATCGTGCCAAATTTAACCAATTCAACATTGACCCAACTTGCCTGCTGTGTAATAAAGAGGCTGAAACCAGGGAGCACTTTCTTGTCTGCTGCACAGCCCTTCACAAACAGAGAGACCCCTTTGTCAAGCAGCTAAAAGCTCAGTGCGAAAGTCTGCATCCGGGTAGCTGGTCACTAACTGCTGAATCTAACGCAGCACTTACCCAACTCATTCTTGATCCAACCCGCTTTGCCTGCTATCCCAACCTGCATGCTCACACTGAACCCATCTCAAGACTACTTGTGTACAGACTTCATGTCACAAGATCTGCTATCATCGCTGCTCTGCCTATCTAATGACTTTGTGAAACTCCTAATTTTGACTTTTAACTACATAAAAGGACTTGTACATTGTATATACAATATGACTTTTTACAGAATTGATTTTCTGGTGCTCCTAATGCAAAGGAGGGAATTACGTCAACCAACCAACCAACCAATGGCTGCGCCCAGTGGAAAGCATGATTGGAGCAGAAGACAAGATGATGATGATGATGACGATGAAGTTGATCCAGTTGATGAAATGATTAAAAGAACAGGGTGCATAGAAAAACATTATGCTGTGCAGGTAAAGTTTAATGTAGTAATTAATTGCAGTAATAGGTTTATACTAGCATGCATTTAAGCTTTTGCCATAAATCATAATTTAAATTAAAAAGGGGGATGTCATTTTCTTCGGAAGGGGTCATGAATATTTCGATGCACGGAGTGAATTTTTTATGACCCCTCCCCCACCGCTGGGCTAATTTTTTATGACCTCCCCTATCTTGGGTCGAAATTTGTTATGACCCTCCCCCTGCTGCCGTGCCTAACACGGACTCAAGACAAATTTTTTATCACCGGAACTAAGGAGCGGAGGGCGCCAAAACTTTAGAATGAAGAAAGTGTGCGGATTTATGCGTATAACATCCCAAGCCTTCGGCAATGTATGGACCAAAGATTTTGTGCACATAATTTTAGGCCTATTTCAAAATGTATATTTTGGACAATTGTACAGCTATCGTTTTCTACCCTTGAAAGTTTCTTCTTATCAAAGTGTCTGCAAAAAACTGATCATCGCTAGCATCTTTCTAGAAGAAAAATGAGAATATTCACGCCGGGACAGGCCGAAAACCTTACCTCGATCGTGAAATCCACCCGAATTCGTTGTTGTAGTGTCAGTGATTGTCGTCCTTGCAGCTGCACGTTGAGTTGTCAAGCTGAATTTATACTCGATCGCTGAATCACCACTGGGAACTCACCTCCATGTGGTTGTTAATAATCGAGCACGCTGACTGGTTTAGCAATTGTCAAAATAGTTTTTTAAACCAATCAGGTTAGACGTACTTTGCTTTTCGTGGTCAGATCTACATTACACAAAAAGGCCATCACGTTCATTGATTGCAGCATTGTTTCAGTCCCATTAATGAATACTGCTTATGCATTGTGTGCACAATAATGTTGGAACGATAGTAGGAGAGGAGACATTGGCTAAAACCGTACACTGAACTCTGAATTCATGGGGACTTTTTTTGTACTTGCTTGTGGAACCAGACATACACTGAGTGTACACAAGCATCAAAACAGAAGTGATAAATAATCACACATTATCATTAAATCACAAATTATCAAACATTATATGTTACCATAAACATATATCTAAAATGTATAAATCAGGCCTTGTCTTTTGAGGTGAGTGAGAGCGATCACTCACCATCACTCGCCTAAAATGAAGCTGAGGAGAACTTTTTATCACTCGCCTACATTTGGTGTAATAATAATAATTAATACAAGTGATTAAAATCACTCGCCTACAGCTCACCTGACAAGTTTTGAGGAGAGTGATTTGTCACTTGCCAGCAATTTTCAAAAGACAAGGCCTGATAAATGGGTAATTGTTTTAACTTCCATTCAAAATGTACCACACTTATTACTGGTATTCCTATTTTCTGTATTTCTTATCATTTTTAGGACTGTATGGCAGAGCATCGTGACTGGAGGAAATGTCAACCTCAAGTGATGGAATTCAGAAAATGTATAGCAAAGTCCTCGGCAGATTTCCACCAAAGAGCTAAAGATGGACAACTAGATGACAAGAAGCCTGCCACACAATGATGATAACTATAGGATATAGATGAGATAGATTATTTATAGACAGATATTTTCGTATGGAAATAATACCAGATTGACATTGGTGCACACCCAACAGACTAAAAAAGTGAATCATCAAATAACAAATAAGCTGGAAATTATATCGAAGTACAGGGAACTAATTTTTATGGGCAATTCGCACTGTATAATAAGCAACTGTTTGTTTTAACAACCAGTGAAAAAAAACTACTCTGGAACACCTTGCATCATGTGTCTTATTCTGCACATTAGTGCTTGAAGTTTTATATTTATGTAAAGCAATAATTGTCATTCTGAAAGTCACATAATGCCAATACTGCATCTGTGTGTAATTTACCAAAGTAAAATAAGAACAGTTCACTCAATGTGCAAAAAAAAGTTTAGCATTTATGAGAGGTTGCAACAGCTGACAAACTTTAATTCTGAAAATGCATCAAGTGAAATATGGAGTTTGTATAAATAATCTGACAATTTGCTTGGACACTAAGCTAACTGAGTAATATGTGGCCATGCAATTACAAAGCAGATGGTATGCTCTGAAGGGCTTGGTTTTATATGTGAAGGATATCTCTCCTCTCTGAGGGCTATGTGATTTTATGTAGTGGGTGAAATGCAGCAATAATTAGGGTAGTAGTTTCTAGCTATACACTCATCCACCCTTCATTTTGGGTATACAATTGCTTATTGGATTAGCAAATTAAGTGTCACACACTTCTACAAACTATTTGCAAACAGCCAATTAAGTCCCCATGCTTTGTATGCTGTGAATTTGCGCATATTCATGAGGGCTGATCGTTCATGTCTAACAGAGTTGTGTGCCTTCGCGATATGCATAAAGCGTTGCTTGTCTTCGTGTTTACGCGCAAGACAAAGAAATATGTGTTACGTGGTTAGTGTCTATGACAGGTTCTAATAACTGTTGAAAGAAATTGGTCACGTTCCATAGCAACACACATTTCATCAGTGGCGTGCGCAAAGGTGGAGCTGAGAGCAGGTGGGGGAAAATGGGGAATTGGTAGGGATTGGCTATTACGGCAAGTGAATCAAGCCGAAAATTTTACAACAGTCAGGGGAATCGAGACCCGTCCCCCCCCACTTTTAAAAACTTCCGCATGCCACTGCATGTCATCTGATTGAAACCTTCAGTATACATGATGAAGTCTTATTAATGTATTTAAAGTCAGATACGAGGGGGTATCAAAAAGTTTTAGAAATCGCCCAGAAGTGAAAGAGCTATATTAATGAAATTTTGTTAGTGCAATCACTGGACCTTATGTACATTATGGTCCAAAAATGGTCCCATAGGTATGTTTACTTTTTTACAGGTGGCACTAGATGCCAATAACCCGCTGCCCCAGTTACTGCGCATAAACTGCAATATTGAGAAAATTGAGGCTAGCAGCATTATTAAGATCCTGCTTTTGAAGGGTTGCAGTGCCTAGAAAATTGATGATGAATTGAAAGTTATCTTCGGTGGTGATTGTGATATGTCACTGTCGCTTTTTGGAAAAGGAATTTTTATTTCATCACAGATTTTCTGGGCACTGTAACCCTTAAATGAAACTTAATCATGCTGCATGCCTCAATTTTCTCCATTTTGCTGGTTATGCCGTTACATAGGCCGGTAGTGACATCTAGCTCCTGTAAAAAAAAGTAAACATACCTATGAGACCATTTTTGCACCATAGTGTACATAAGGACCAGTGATTGCACTGACAAAATTTCATTGATATAGCTCTTTCACTTCTGGGCGATTTCTAAAACTTGTTGATACCCCCTCGTATACATGTAAGACAGGCAATTACATCCATATGATGAGCAAACCTGTATTCTTAGCCAAGTCGCTGTAAGGTAGCCGAGACCAGAATTGTTTTAATGGGTATGAGTGTTCCATGGGCAAACCATTATCTTTGCACAGAGTGTAAAGCCTGAGGAAATGAAGAGTAACTGAAGAAAGCAAGGTGGCAACTACCCTTTGCGATTCAGCTGGTGACCCAAATCAGTGAACCTCATTAACATTAACAATGCAAGTCATTCAGCAATAAACATGCCTCTATTACTGAATTTTCTTCCATGAAAAAGAACCAGTCATTATGACAAGAAAACTCAGCAAGTGTGGAAGTGTATATATTTGTTGAAACAAGTAAAATAATTTTTCTAGCTCCTCAGAAATCATAAGGGAAGACCAACAAACATCAATTGCACTATCTTGCTACCATATATTGGTCAAGTTGGTGCTAAGGATATCTCTTTTTCAAATTTTTCAAGATTTACATGCATCAAACCGATCATATTTTTCAAATATTGTGCTTGTTAATTTAAAGGTCTTGTGATTGATGTACAGATTATGGTACATCTGGATTGAAAGTGCAAGATATCGTCAGCCTGCTAGTGCTGCTACGCTAATCGCCTAAGTCATTTTTTGTAATTTTGAGAACAAAGAACAAAATGTGGTTCAAGCATGCATCAGTTACGTAATCACCCTGATTATTTCGGATTAATCCTTTCATTTGTACATGTATCATTTGTTCTTGTGCAAAGATTGGTGAATAAATATGTTTAAATGCATGCCATGTTTTGTACTTATTCTCAAGTACTTTAGTACTTGTTTTGAATGTTCTCAAAATTACAAAAAATGACTTAAAAGGTGCAGCAGGCTGACGATATACTATTACAAAGTACAATACTTGGAATTCTTTGATTTTAAAAATTTGCCAAACATTTTGGTATAGAAATCTTAAGTCTAAAGAGGTTAAATATATAAAATTGTGAAGTGTTTGTGCATGGGCAAGACATATTTGGCTCACTCCATCCATTTACTGGATGCTTCAGCATACATGTTTTGTTCATGATGCACACACAAGCAACCATTTCAGTACGAATAACTACATGACACCATGTTTATAGTCCAATGTTGTGCATCAGAATTTTATTAAAATAAAGCTGATTTTCATAGGAAATCATTGTATTTGAGATCTTTCTTATTGTAGAAGCAATTATGTTCTTAAAGCACCATTATCTATTTTATCTTCTTGTGGAAGCTCTTAGCAATTATTAAATTACTGAATTTATTCAATTATCAAGACAATAGACTGATTTTGCTTATCACAAATTTAAAAGTATATACAAATATTAACTGTCTATGAGTGTGATGGTCAACATATAAACATGAGTTGAAATAAAAGATGGATTGTTCCATTCCACAAGCTGGAACAGTGAATGGAATGGAACAACACATCTTCCTCCTTGTGAATATATTTTGACCATTACATAAATTTAAGACCATTGTCATTTGTTTCATATCACTCATACATAAATTCTTAACTGTTCAAGAACAGTTTTTATACTCATTTGTTGATGCAACACAAGTTAGCAGTTACATAAGTTTATACATTTTGTCACCCTGCTAAAAAAAACGCTGCTATGATGCATTTTTTGTTGTAGGTTTGAGAAAAAGTACAAAATATGGTTCAAGCATGCATACAAACATATCTATTCACCAATCTTTGGACAAGAACAAAATGATACTGAGACAAATTAAAAGGAACTATGAGACACGATTAGGGTGATTACATGATACATGTGACTTTCATTGACTTAGGCAAGAATCAGAGCAGAATCTTCACACAAACAGGCATAAATAATAGAATAGGCATAAATTCTGGTATTATGCCAACTCACCATTTATCACCTGTCAAAATTGCCTACCACATTCCAAAATCTCCTTTAATGTTTGGTCAATGGCATTATTACAGCAGGTCATTTGCATATGCTAATAGAGACATGATTTTGGCAAAAACCTCAATTTGGCTGAAAAGTGAGTTAGACAGTTATCATAGCAGGGTGACAATTTTTAATTATCCAAATTGGCAAGTCTAAGAGACACACACAAATTGTGCTACAAGTCAGCCTCTTCCCGTATGGCTAGGGTATCACCCAGTATAAGCGTCACAATGGTGGTACTAACTATCAAACAGCATTGGTTGATAGTAAAAATATTTAATGGTAATCAACTAATGAGTGGTCTAGAATTTATGTGCGAGTGATATATTAAATATTATTAATGGCAAGCTGTGATTTTCAAACAAAAATTTGGAGTAAAGTTTCCACAGGTTTTATTGACATTATATGGCCATCATTTTCTTAGCAGTAGCATTTTTTGTGCTGGTGTATTATCAATGACAGTCTTCAATTCTTGTATGAAATACAATAGCATTTTAAAAATTACTAAAAAAGGAATACTTGTAAAGGATTCATCATTCAATGCCTTGACCAGTAACAACAGCCTCTCAAATGGTACAAAATGCATGTTAAAAATTGTTGATAAAAATAAGCAAAAATGAACTGATTTCCAGTATCCTTGTTTTTGCAATATCTCATGCCCAATCTGCTCCTACATATTCCCACCTACACCTTCATTTTGATGGCAGGCTCAGCAGCAGACAGACGTATGTCCATCAGCTCTGCATGTATGATCGTCTCTGGTATGTGAAAGAACAAAACCTATATATGGGGTCCTGTTTGGGAGTACATCAGTACATAAAATACTATGCCTGACAAAATATATACACATCAAAAACAATCATACATACAGTGCTCAGTTCATGTACATGAGTCTATCTGCTGCTGAGCTAGAGAGCTGTCAAATCAACCCTCCTTACATCACAATTGTGATGGAATATGGCAAGGGTAGCGATTTATGAGATTGACAAAACCACCATGATGTACACACCCAAATATATAAGTACACACACCTTGGTTGAACCACTGACAGGTTAAGATAAAAATATATAAATTTTATGTGCCCATCCACCACAAACTGGTCGTAAAGTCCACAGACGTTAAAGTCAGTATTTTCCATTTTGAGATACAATCAAAAACAGTATATGGATTTCTATGAAAAAGATATTTGGAGTTTGACCTTTGATGAACCATGACTTTACTTCCACATGTCCAATGAAGCTGGGTGAGGTGTCATTTTAAAGCTGAAAGTGCATTCTTTCAAAATCTGCAATAAACAGAAAATGATCTAGAGCCCACTTTAGAACCACTTCGTGGTGGATGGTCACATATTATATTGGATTTCATTTCAAAACAGGGTTGTTCCTCATTGGAGTGGTGCATTATAAACAAACAAACAAAATATTTACAATTATAAAACTTGCTTACAAATAGTACAAATAGAAAATTATTAATTGTTAAGAACAAAAATTGTTTTTGAATACAAATTTTTCAGCTGTATGAAAATTGCACACATACTTTTTACAGTAATTAAGATACAAAACATGTTTTTTTCTTTTTCCGAAGTTTTCACTAGCACACAATTTACCAAAGTATTATACCAATTACTATAATATCTCTGAATATACTTGTTAACAAAATGTGAACATTAAAATAATACCTTTAATTCGTAATTTAACAATTGTTATATGCTCTATATACAACTGTATTGATTTTGTTTTTACTGATATTTGCTTGTAACCTGATAACAACTGATTCCAATTCAAATAGTACCTACTGAGATGAGTCTTACGTCTACATAAAACTGAAAACCAAGGACTTGGATGTAGAATAAGATAAAATAATAATACTACATAACAAAAATACCCTTGTGCTTAATACAAAGCTTCTGAAACAATATGGTATAGAATATTATGAAAATATCAAAATGGAGGGACTCAGCCATTAGTAGAGACTCTTCTTTCACCTATGGAATAGGATCAAATACATATATTGTAGAATTTAATGTAAAAATAAAACTATTTATAAACTTATTGTAGTACTGATTATGTCACTTTTCATAATTCAAAAGCATCTCCAACATGATTACTGTTGCTCCTTGATACTAAATAGAGGGCATGCTTTTAACCACACTTTATATATTGCTACTTCCCAGCCCCACACAAATCATTGATTCACCAGACTCTTCAAAATGCTTCGCGATATCCACAACATCTGGAAATTCATAAATCACAATCAATTGGAGAAGAGAAAGTTTAACGAAGGCTGATCTAATTTTTCATCAAATTATTGGCCAAGTACATTTTGTCCAAGAAATTTTGAATTTGTTTAAATATTTCAAACAGAAGTATAAAAATGTCAATTAAAATAGATTTCAGGAACAAGGCCCATGTGCTCCATCAATACATTATGGATCTGGGCCTGGGCCCTGATGCTGACTTTAGGCCTCATCTCTTGATAATGCTTCAAATTTATCTGATCTTTGGAGGTGGTGGTAGTTCTATCTTCTCCTCTGAGTCACACAGGCTAACTTATTCACAACCATCTCCTCCCCATGTATATTTAATACAGGCCATCTCCTGTATTTCCACTCAGCCAACTTGTGGTTCGCCTTGCTATGTAGCTATTTACAACTGATGACCATATTCTCCCTCTTGGTTAGCACTAATCTTGCTTAGTAAATATGCTAAAACCAACAAAAATGTGAGCTTCAGTTGCAGTTGGGTGATCAATTTTAAGTGAGACCGAAGTGGAACAACTTGGTTACAATTCAACCAACTTTGGCTCTTGTCCATCACTCCTATCAGTATTTTAATATAAAGCAACTGAGATGCTTTTCAACCTAGATCAGCAAAACTTGTTTTGTTTCAAGAAATAATACAATATACTTCTAGAACATATATGCAATTAAGCTTCTTTAAATCTGATAATTCATTTCAGCCATGTTATAAATTAATACTGAACACTAAAACCATGTTAGAAATTAATACTGAACATTAAAGTATGGCAGTAATAATGGGATGATATACATGTATGGTCTCAGCACACTGTGCAACATTGCACACCAGTCTTGCTAATCACAGAAGACAAGTCCCTTTATATTTATTTATTTATTATAAATCACTTTAGCATCATTTAATGACATATACATGCGCATATTCACTGAATATTATTCAGCCTACAATATTATATTTATATATAATAAGATATCGGCCAATATCTGCTTCCTATTTTTCCCCAAGTTAACTGCTGCATTAGATACCACTGGCATAGGAGACACCATTCTCATTTGGTCTACTATCTTCACTCACTTATAACTTTGGAAAAAAATGAGGTACCATCAAATATTGAAGTACCAATCCAGCAACTGCAGTTGAGATAACTGGACTATTTCATCTTTACGGATTTGTTTTAATGTTTATAATGCGAGGTTTTTTTTTTTGTAGGCGCTTAATGTACATATTATTATTATTATGCCATGCTGTCCTCTACAACACAAGTTTTGCCTTATATTGAAGTACTGCTCCAATACCTGAACTAAGCGTAAGCAGACTGTGTTTCATCTTCACTCGCTTATAAAAAGGCAAAAAAATATACAATATTAAATGAATTGCAGTTTCACAACATAAGCAGGTTACAGTTGATCACTTATCAAAAAGAATAATTTCTCTGAATAAGAATTTGGGAAATTATTTCTATATAATAAATGAACATTTCAAGCAAAATATCCTTGCATTTTTGTGCACTTTACAGAAGTGATGTCCCACTGATCTGATAACAACATGACTTTACTGGGACAAAAGCACTTGAAGCATGCACAAATTTAAAAATAAGCCATAATTAGCCTTTCAACAAGGCTTTGCCTAGAGCACCGTAGTGAGAGCGCGCGCCTGTGGCGCTCGCTGTTGCGGCTTCGGCGCTCCCTCGCCCCCTAGGATCGCGAGGTCTTTGACAAAGACTAAGCCATAATTGATAATTGTTATGAAAGAAACATATTACAAATTTTGGTCAATTTTGTCCTGTTATTTCGAGTCAGGAGAGCAACATGACCCTATGACCCCTGGTTGGTAACTCATTATTGCTAAATACCATTACCAACAAACAATGTATGACTTCCCTAATCCCTGTAATACATTGTACCAGGATGTAACATTATTATGTTACATCCAATGAAGTAGAACCAAACAGTACCAACTCTGCCATGTTTGTGTGTCGCTCATGGAGGGCAAAATAGTGTACCTCTGAAAAATTTTGCTATGTGCCCAGCAAACTTCAATTCAAAGTACACTGTTGTTTGAATTTTGCATGTAATGCCAAAAATCAATGCTAAACAATGAGAGTGCAAAAACCTTTATAGCCATGTAAGTATAAATTGTTTGATTTAGGGATCTTGTCGAAAACACGCCAGAGGTACACTATATGCCCTCCATGAGCGACAAATCAAAATGGCGGATTTACCATTGCATTACATGCGGGCAGATTCTGAGTCAATACTCTTTGGGTGAATAATCTCTTTGGTTACATCACATTTGTACCAAATTCAGGATACAAAACAATAAGTTTGCAACATCTTGATAGTTTCAATCTTGATACAATGAAATGGGATAGAATGAATATCTGTGCAGTCTGTGCAAGAGGCTAGTTGTGTGAATTGAGAGACCTCATTGTCCAACCGCCTTTGCCGTCTAGGTGCAGTACGCAGTCATGGAATTTCCGCAGTGTTTCACGGTGGCCAACACTTACAATTGTCATGTTCAGATTTGAACAGTGTCTATACATAGCATCTTCATGGGTTATTGTTAAGGCACTTGTAGCTTCATCAAGTACTGAAAGAAACACAACATTTATATTTAAGTAGTACAAGAAAATGTGAAATAAGCATGCATCATCTCTAACAATGAAGTAAAACATCTTTATATCAAACAATTTTCATACTCGCATAAAGGTTACAATACAAAAATAAAAAATATTGTACTTTCATACAGATTTATCTTCCAATCATCTCAAATATGTTTCCCCTATTAATTTAACATTTGACAAGCAAATTTCAGATTTGTCAGGCAAATTATCAGTTTTGTCAGAATGATGTTCCTACCCAAAGTTATGTATGTAGCAGACTCATCACCATTGCTTTATCTTGTTGCAACAAACAATGATACACAAAGTTGAACAGCACCATGACTTGATGGTATACTGTATATTACGCAGGGCAGTGACAGCTCTCCCTCAACACAGCCTGATCACATCATACACTTACAATATCACTATGCATTAGGGGAATGCAAAAATGGTCAATACCATTTTTCACCCTGAAGTGGCAGTGACGTTGGTGCGCATTTTATTGGGTGCAGCTTCAGATAGCTAGCGGACGCTGAAAGTGCTGGCATATGTACACATGTGCGCAAGACGCCGCATAGATGCACGCGCGAAACACCTGCCTCAACGTGTTGGTGTCACTGTCACATCAGGGTGAAAAATATTATAATTGATCCAACAATATTCAAGCACATGTATGTAGACATACTTAAAAGTTATGTGTAGAGTAATTTGACAAAAGATAAGATTTGTATCTAGCATGGTGTAAAAATAAGAAGAGGATAAGGAATCCATGGTCACTGATAATATATGTTGAAGCCACTAATAAAAGTGCATAATATTTAATATTTGCTACTTATTGCTGCTCAATGATAGGTTCATGGTCTACCCATATTTAAGTGTTTATACACTGTATTTACTTACTGGCAAACTTTGGTCTAGCATAGAACAATCTGGCAAAAGACAGACATTGCATCTCTCCCGGAGTCATAACATCTGACCAGTTCCATTCCACTGGTACATCAAAGCCACCAATGCGATTATACAGCTTTAACAGACCTACTCTAGCCAGAATATCTAGAAGTTTGTCATCATCATCCATGGGTTGGGAAGTACTGGATACCTTGGCTGGGTACATTATCTGTAATTGTGAAATACACAACAATACCAATATTGAGCAAATTAGGGGTACTGCTATAATTAAAGACAGAGATAAAAAGAATTTATCGCGTCTGATGTCACTGTCAATTACGATCCTTGATTGGTTTACACAGGTTAATCAGCGCGTAAAAGGAAGACCGATCTATCTGGTGCTGATCAGAGAAAAGGAATAGCAGCAAATGGCGCAAAATTACGTACTTTTACAAGGCAAAAAGCAGCTTTTCTAGGCATTGTGGACATGGTGCCTTCGGTTATGAAAGTTTCCTACTATAAAGACCTAACTTTTGAGATGGTTTGCATGTCGAAAGGTGCAAAATTAACAATAAGGCGCCCGTTATAAATCCGCGTTCAGCAAGTCATCATCACGACACTTGTAAACAAACCGTGCTCGAGTTTGATTGACAGATGACGCCAGACGCGATAAATTCTCTTTATCTTTGTCTTTCATTATATGGGGATGGCATACACAACAAGTGCCACCAGTGCTTCTAGATCAAGTCAGCACTCATGACCAAGTAATCCGGCAGTAGGTTTCGACACATCAAAATGTGAGTACATGGATATGTTATTAGAAGTCAACTACTATTGACAATCATAAGCTATTGTGCACTTTGGAGTAAAAGCTTTGATTGTTGTTTTACCATGCAAATTTTACCTGTTCTCTTAATGTCCCATCCGATAAGAATGGCTTCTGGGGTAAAAACATGACATCTTTGGGTTGTACTGTTGGGTATCTGTCCACGCTTCCAGCTGCTGTTGGCCACATGCCGTGCAACACACGTAAAATGGAAGTCTTCCCGCTGCCTGTTGCACCAGTGATCATCAGGTTCCGACTAGAAGTGATTTCTAAATTCAAATCTGAGGAGAAATACAATATATAATGAACTTTATTTTTAGAATGTGGGCATAGCACACTGTGGTAATGCAAGTTGCCATTTTCCTTTCCCCTCCATCATGTTCTTAGCTAGAAATTGAGGTTTGCCCATCATTTGAATAAAAATGCCTGTCCTAATTTGACCTTTAAAACATTTACCAGACCTCTACAGCCCAGGAACAAACTCCCGTCTAAAATGACGGCCAGACGGGTGGCTAGCTAAAGGGCTGCTCTCCATCTCTTTTCTTTGCCTCTACTTACACACATGCAAGTATTCAAAATTGATGATTAAAATGTTGAAGTGAACACAGAAATACATACAATGGCATCATGAAAAGAGTTAAAATGATGAAAAACTTTGATCAGTCATTCTGTCAGTCCTCAAGACCAACTATTTATCTCTAGTAACAATAACATAAAAATCAGTGACACACCAGCCAACTATTGACTAGCTTGTCTTCATTATTCAGAAAACATACCACATGATCAAAAACATGTTGGCTAGTTTAATAAGAACATAAAGAGTCCCTCACTATGCTTGTATTTCAAAGAGAACCACCAATCACTTGCTGTAAACACACTGCAAAAGGGTACACCTCAAGGAGGAATTAAGAACAATACCATAATGACCAACCTTTGACTAGCACTTCTTCCTTATCTGGAGGACATATTGCAACTTGGTCTAACTGGAATGCCATCAAACTCTCCCCACTTGCAATACTTTGACTATCCACACCATTTATGTCACCCCTGGGCGACATCCTTGATGAAATATCAGCCTCTTCTTCCACCAACTTCTGCGTATCCCTGATAGCAACCAGCTTACTGTCATCAGGGTCAATCTTCTCATTGTCATCTTTGTCAGGGTAATAGTCATTAACAGGGAGGGACTTCAGGCTCTCAATCAGCTCACCAATTCTGTGAGGATTTAAGAATGTGAAATAAAACTGAATTTATACTTGATCGTTGAGCGATTGCGATGCACTGCTTTTGAAAAGCGACGGGCAATCGGCAAATTTTTGCGATGCATCGTTTGCACTTTTGCATTTATACTATTCACAGCGATAGTGATTGCAGACGACAATTAAAATATTCTAAATGCCACAAAATACTTTAGAACACCCATTGCTGTCAATAGTTACTGCTTTCAATTAATTCATCATCGAAAGTTAATGATCGAGAAATGTTGCAAAAGCGACATCGTTTTTGCCTCTGCGACTTGTATCGATTGATAGGCTTGACGCTCTGAAAATGGAAGTAAACACTGAGCATGCGTGCGAATCGCTTTTCTGCAAAAGTGATCGAGTATAAATTCAGCTTAAAAGTAAAATACACATTGATGTTATTCATCATCACTTGCACCACAAGATATTATACCAAATAGTTGGCATGTTTATCCTCTGCATTTCATAGCATGTGACAATTTAGGTCAAACTAGCATAAATATATATCCTTCAACCTTCAATGGGTAATGAAAACTGAGTGTAGCAGGTACGCTGCAAAAGAGAGATGGCACTTCAGGCATTATAAAACATATTTAAAGCCTGTTTGCTGTTTTGAATTAAAAACACTAGCGAAAAAACTATGGCTACATCAGCATAATTAAAAATGATTTTTGATGAAAACAATTATGTCTACAAGACATGTAATTGTTTCTTCCCCAGGTGAAAAATTTCATTGCTATGTTTAGTTTTGTATAAAAAAAACACACTTTCTTACCTGTGTGAGTATGCAGCTATGTCTGATATTTGATTGGATAAATCAATGAGTTGAGAAAAACAGAAGATCAAGTACATGCTGACAAAAGAATTCTGTAAAGAAAAAATGTAAATATAAAATTCATTTTGCCTGCAACAACTAATTGATAGTAAAGGTATAGTTGAATTTGAAGATATTCACTGCAGAAGAAAATTCACACTTTTCTCAGCTTTCTTAGCTCAAGTGTTACATGCAATCTGATTATCACTATTTCAACTGGATCAGTCAGGATCACATTTCTTTGCTCTGAACTACAATCAAACTGATCAACACACAAGGTCTATCACAGTATTAACATCTTATTTAACCTGGATAGATCTTTCGGCATTGAAACATTGCTCTCTCAGGATGCCTCACAGACCACAGTGGGGTGTATAAACAGCCAGGCATTACCTTGATTGGAACTAGCTGAGTGAGATCTTGTAATCCACTGTATCTGCCCCACAATTCAAATACAATAATGAAAACAGCTGATAATTGAATATAAATTTAACCTATCAGGGATCGAACCAGGGACCTCCTGTGCCAGAGGCAAAGACATTTTCCTCACCTAAACTCATTTAACCACATTTACTATCATTCCATAAGATGCATGATCCAGTTACCAGGGAGTTATGCATGTCTGCTCAGTGAATACCTTTTCACTTTGATCAAGATTTTGATATCAGCATAAACAACTGTTAATAAGCCCAATTTGCAAATTAGGCTAACAACTACAATCAATGTGGTAATTATACATATTTCTGAGCTTTCTATCTTAATTACCTACCTGGCTTATGAGGCTGTAGAGTTCATCTGAAGTTAAATTATCATAGGCACCAGCAAATATTGGCACAGCAATGACTACGTAACTCAGAATGCTACCCAGGTAATCAAACATGTTCACTGCAACTGTACGCAATAAGTAAAATCACAATGGTGATCAAGAGATGTTTTTGCATTCATTTAGATGTTGTTGATGAAACATTAATATAGCTTGAATCAAGTTATGATACATAATGGTCATGCTAAAAAGTAGGTAATCGACTGGTGTCTCTGACGGTCATTGTACAAAAACACAACAAGGATCAAAAGATTATACAAGAGGATACCTAGAATATGTAAAAAAGATTTGAGCCAGGTAAACCAACTTGATGTGGGGAACAAGACAAAGACAAAGAAAGATAAAAACGAATGCAGTATGCAACCCATTGAAAGGTAATTTTTGCATATGTGTATAATGTTTACATACTGGGCATTAGTTTTTATCTTTCTTTGTCTGAAGTTGTCTTGTTCCCCACATCAACTTGGTATACCTGGCTCAAATCTTTCTGATCATGCTATAATAAATAGTCACTACCAGCGTAGGGTTTTGTGAGTACAACTTAATCTGAGCAGTGACTAGCCAAAATATATACATGTATCAGAAGCTGCTAGCATGCCCAGTGTCAAACTGCTCAAGCACTTTGGGCATGACTGAATTTGCACAATCCCTACAAGCATTTTATCACCAGTGATTTGTGACTCAATCACTGCGACTGCTAATATTACACGGATATAGCATTTCAGTAATTATCAGACTTAACTCTTTAACAGTATCCTTAAACATCTATTTTCAAACTTACTGTGAAGCCAGAATTCCCAGTTGGCTACATTGAGTTGTGTATCAAGCAAGGTAAACAGTGTATGGTTGGTCTTAGCTCTCTCTACATCACCAGCCACATAAAATGCAGCAGACTCAGCATTGGACCTAATCTGCATGTGTTTAAATCTGCAAAATTAAGTATAGATATAACACATGTTACTCTACTGAATGAGTTTGACCCATTTATTTAACCTAGTTTAAGTCAATTTGCATTTGATTCAATCAATTTATTTCAATTCTGGAAACAGGCAAAAGGAAAGATGCTAACTTATGCATCAAGAAAAATTAGAATTGAAATCAATTTAATCAAACCAACAATACCAATTCCATGCACTAGCATAATGTACTGCTAGTGACCAGTAATATTAATGTCAGTCTGATAAAACAGAGCAGCATCGCAACATTACAATGTGTATACAAATATACACATACCTATTGGTAACATTCAGAAGAGCCTATTGAATAGTATTGACAATGTTGGACATACCTGAATGCTCCTTCTTTTCGTTGTTGACAGAAGGTGAGATTAACAACAGGTGACATGACAAACTTGTTTATGACTGTCCCAATTATGAAAAACAAGTAGATGCTGACTGGGCCTATCCATCCAGAGCTGCAACATGAATAAAATAAAAAAATATATATATATTGTAACTCATATAGAAAGGTGACTGTTCTAACAGGTTTCATTGGAATGAGATCCAATTTATTATCTATTTATTGGGAAAAATATTCACAGTTACAAACCTGTCAGAATATCACCATGGGCCTAATAAAATGATAGTTTTAGATCATGTTTAATGTTTAAAAGAAATGCTTAAAGTTACCTTTCACAGTACTAAAAAATAGATATGTGACCCTTGGCTAGACTACCTTTTCAGATCTTTTTACTCTCTCTGGTATTACCAGTATAACCATATTTTCATGCAATTGATCACATTTGCTATTTGTACATTCCAATTCCATCCAAAAATGCCAAAATCAGAATTTTCATGAATTTAAGGATGTAAATGTCTGGATAGTTAAATCACTGAATGGAACCTTCAACAACACCACACTGAACTTAACTTACTTGGGTTGATCCTGCATATAATTATTTTGTGTAAGCTAATCCTAACCCTAACACTAAGACTAATCATAATCAGAAGTTCATAACCCTAATCCTAACCCTAACCCAAGCCCTAACCCTAATTTTGTGTAAAATTACATGAAAGAAACTTACTTGACATAACAGTTGTATGTATAAAATGCCACAGTGAATGGTGAGATAAGAAAGAGTGATATAATCTGGCTGAATTGATTGCATAGTCTCTCTACATCCTGTGTTATTCTTTGGTCTCTGAAAACAACAGAAAATATTACAGCAGTTAGAAGTGGTAATACAAACAAATATATTCTTATACCATACTGCATGAATGCACTGAGTAAAACTACTATTAACTACACACAGATTTGAACTGAGGACCTTCACTTTGGTTCACTTTAAGTTCAGTAGTGATGTCAATGCTTTTTCACGGTTGCGCCGCAAGCGTGACGACAAACCGACCTTGTATGTGTGCATGTACGCTTTGCGCAATTAAAATTACGCCAGCGAAATTAGCACATACGTCACTATCGAACATGAGGTGAACCAAATTATAGGTGAATAGGGATGGATTTCACAAACATTTACAGTACATCATTGAAGAGTAGCAACTCAAATGCATTTAAAATATGACTGATTGAATTTTCTGGAGGAAATTTATGATTGTTACACATCATAAGTGTTATGAATCCATCATCAAAGTGATGTGTGAAAAGTTTCTTAGGTTGAGAAAATGTTCAGGGTATCTATCTCTTAGTGTGGTCCAACACAACAAGAATGGAAAGAACACTAAAATCTCTGCAACAAGGAAAACTGCTACTTACGGATTGTCAATACTGTCCACCCTCAGCACATTTAGCTGATAGTAGGTAAAATTTCTGAAGTAATACTTGTGAATGTAAGCAGTAAGGGCCTCACGCCATCTTATGTATAGAAGGCTGCTGATATACTGACGAGCACTTTTATTCTGAAAGATGGAAAATATTGCAATTGAACTGAAACATTTTTGAGTCAGTACAAGAATGTGCACATGTACAATGGCTGCATCATGCTCCAATGATGTATGAAGAACCTGGTGAGTACATCATATGTGATGTGATCAAGCAAAATCAGTCGGAAGTCGGAAATATGATCTGGGATGTACCTTATGCATTGTTGGCACTTCCCAGTCAGGTAGGTAACCAATAAAAGCTACCAACGACAGGAACTTTTAGCTACCTGACATGCTGGAGTCTTCTTGAACAAATCACTTAGTTCCAAAATGGGATGTTGTGCAGTATTATAAAGAAGAAGAACTATAGAGAGAAGGTGAGGTCAGTGCATGCTCTGGTGTGTGTAGAATTCAATCATGCGCATTGACTCTAAGAATTGGCATGTTTTTTTATACACACGATCAAAGGCGGTACATCTGTAACTGTAACTCTGACAAAGTATTGACGTCACTCTCTTCAAGAAGCCAAATGGGTACAATTCTGGTTTACCCTGCACACCCTGTGTTTTCAATACAATTCTGGTTTACCCTGCACACCCTGTGTTTTCAATACAATTCTGGTTTACCCTGCACACCCTGTGTTTTCAATACAATTCTGGTTTACCCTGCACACCCTGTGTTTTCAATACAATTCTGGTTTACCCTGCACACCCTGTGTTTTCAATACAATTCTGGTTTACCCTGCACACCCTGTGTTTTCAATATAATTCTGGTTTACCCTGCATACCCTGTGTTTTCAATACAATTCTAGTTTACCCTGCGCATCCCTATTTTTAAAGTTAGGGTTAAGATTAGGGTTTGGGTTAGGGTTATACTTGTGTGCAGGGTATACCAGAATTATTCTGCCAAATGGTATATAAATTTCTACCAGTCAGCCAGGCATACATGTATAATTTTGAAGTTTTAGCAGCAACTTTATAGAGCAGCAACTGGCTATCAGGCTGGTGTGAAAGTACATCTACCATAATGCATGAATGATTTTCTGGCTAAAAACAGAAACATCATTGCTACAAAAGCATGATTTTATTCCCCAATTAGGAATATGGTACCACAGCATAATTACATTTGAAACATGAAATGTTTAACTGACAATAATATGGTTTGATGAAATAGCTGATTTGGATTTCCTATAAAAGCAAGCCCTTACATAGATCACCAAATGCACCTTATGAACTTACCACAGCTATAAGAATGATATAGAGGAGTGACTGCCAGAGGACTTCCATAAAACCATCAAAATTTTTGACTGGTAGGACTGAGTAGAACTCACTGGGTATGAGCCCAACATAGTAAACGGCTATTTGTTCTGGAATCAAACAAACTTAAGGTTAAAACTTCGAAGAGAATACAAAGTGTCTCACACATGTTGATTCCTAATGAAGCAGTAAACTATACTGGGAATTCAACTGAATGAACACAGCTTTCAACAGCTGTATTTGACCCATCCGCGATCATATATCGCGTATTTCAAACTACAACTCGAACGCATGACCTTGGATACAATACTAACCAATCACAAGTGAGTTGGCATGATCTAGTTGTAAGTGGACATGTGGATGTTCTTCACGCTGTTGTACAGCTGTGTTCATTCAATTGAAATTCCTAGTATAGTACTACATATGTATTTGACATAGCTTTGTACATGGTACATTATATTAGCAATTTTCCCAGGAATTCCAACTTGATTGAACAAAAACTCTTATTCTCTTGGTTTGCAGCATGTTTACTGGCATATTTTCCAAGTTTTCTGATGATTTTGCCTGGATTTGCAGGGAGCAAGTACATATAGTAGTAGTACTATATTAGGCCTTCCAATGTTGAAATTCTACATAGTTTGCCGAGCTATATAACACATTTATATCAAAATTTTATGTGTTACTTACCACCAACAGCAACAATAAGCAAAAGTAAAAATAGTGCTGTGTGAGGAGTGAAGCATCCTGGGAAAAATAATCCTAGAATGCGAAGAAACCTCTTCAAAAATAAGAAATCACATCGGTATCTGAAACAAATATTGAATTGAACAAAAATGTATTAGGTCCAGTGAGAGTGTTAATCTTACCATTCCTCACACCAGGAGATATGCTGGGGATAGAGCCTTTTCAGTGGCTGCTCCAAAGTTCTGGAATGGCAGGCTTACCATCTACAATCAAGAATGCCATCAGCCTGGACTCATTTAAGTCACTGATCAAAACTCACTTATTTCCTAAATTGTTGCTGCCACTGCTTTCTGGGTTTTTTTGGGTTTTTTTTTACTTTTGTGCCTTGAATCCTTAGGCAAAGGCGCATATAAATACTTGTTGTTATGTTATGTCATTTCATTGACAGTAGTATTGAAAATCACTATCTTACATAACATCCATTTTATAATGTGATATTTTTACATGCATGTTTTATGCATTTTTGAAAATGTATGTTTCTTGTACAATATGTTGTTGTTAATATATTGCATTGTATCGCATTGCATAGAGGTTATCCGTGTTCTATAAGCTGCATATCCTATCAGCTACTGCTATACCTTGTTTAGGTTTTTCAAAAGAAGTACCTGCATGTGCAACCATGACGTTTCAAAATAGCCCACCAACAGGGTTTTCTTTAAGCATTTTGCTGAAAGGGTATTTTCAAATTTTTTTGACCCTTTCAATTGTGAATTTTTCCTCTGAAGGAGTCAATAACATTGCCCAAGGGGTATTTTTATAAATACTATTTTTGAAGACATTTTAAACAATATGTGTGTTTTTGGAGCCATAGATGTAGATTTTTTGCCAGGGGGATGGTCCATACAATCATTCCCCCCCCCCCCATGTTGACGCCTGTATGTGGGTTTCTGACCAAATTAACCTCATATCTGGTCATTTTAGTCCCAAAAGTGCAAATTGTTGCGTGCTTAGTGCGAATTTATTCCACTTTTGCACCATATTTCAACAGTTTAGCTTCAAAATGGTAAAATTTTTTGTACTTTGTACCATAAACTTATTCTTTCCCCAAAAGGTGCTGGATTCACTATACTTCAAGACATCTTTTCACCCCCCCCCCCCCCAAGTCAATAAGAAATATACGCCACTTTTTGGAGCAGTGGCGGATCTAAAGCAGTCAGAAGGGGGAAGTAAAAAACTTGTGCAAAATGAAGACCTAATTGAAGCAATTTGGTGGATACTTTTTGGCACTATCAATGTGTAAAATTTTAGTTTAAAAAGCCGAACATTTGTGAAATGAGCAGTCCATGGAGCCTTTCGTGGACGGCAACTTTTCCCTATTATGGTAGGCCTACAAATTGTGTTAAACATAAATTGGCAAATGTCGAAAGCAGAAGTGAAAGTGGCCGTTTGTTTATCAACTACGCAGGGGGATGTTCCCCCCCTCAGAACTGGAAAAATTTGTAAAATGAAGACCTAATTGAAGTGATTTGGTGGACCATTTTGGCACTATTACTGTGTAAAATTTAAGTTGAAAAGCCGAAAATTGTGCAATGACGGTCCATAAAGCCTTTGTTGTCACGTTTTCCCTTATTAGGCCTATAAATTGTGTTAAACATAGGGCCTAAATTGGCAAATGTCGAAAACCGATGCGAAAATGGTCACTTGTTTATCCACTAGGCATGGGGGTGTCTGAGGGGGATGTTCCCCCATGAGAGGAAATATTTTGCCAAATTAAAGTCCAATTGAAGACATTTGGTGCATCATTTAAACAGAAAAAAGGACCCGAACCCAGTTTGCAAGATTTCAAACTGACCCTCTACAATTTTACTAATCACTAAAACATGCATGGATCGATGCTGACAAAATGTGATGGGCCCTACATATCGGGAGTAGGTCCTAAATGCCAAAAGCCGAGAATAAATGCACAATATCGGGTGTTTCTCTATTCAAATCTTGCAATATCTGAACGCGTACGTTTTCAAGATTTTGTACGAGTTGGACTTTGGGACTTTGGATTTGAAGGAGTCAGCAAAGTGCCTGAATGCGTAAATATGCGTGTTTTGTGCGTTAAAGAAAACCCTGCCCACCAAAGTCATGCAAGTACTCCGAGGCAGTGCAATGAATTGGTTTGAATGAGGAATACATGTACTACGGGAAGCAGCGCCTTTTGTTAGAAGTCACACATGAGTAAACATGGATAACCTCTATTGCATTGCATTGCATTGTTAGGCTTGTGGTGTTAGTGATGCCACTCTCTTCCTGGCAAAAGTGACTTGCTGCTTCTGGCATCTCCTCACTAGCCTTAGGCATGAGTCAACTTTTGTTTTTGTAAAACTATTCAAATGGTTTGTGCAACTTTCTTTCGTTTTTAGAAGATTGTTTTTAACTAATAATAATTATTAGGCATGAATGGCTGAATAATGATGCCAAATTTGCAGGGACATGTTGACATTTCAATGTTGACAAAGTTAATCTGTACCCATGATTGCATTGCTGTTATACAAAATACACATTAAAGTTAATATAATGAACCTGATGCAAAATTGTGGATCAATATTTTTCTTTAATCTGTGAAAAATTCCCTGTATACAATGCACTCACTGCAGGGGTGCATAAATTGTTGCCTTCTTCACTGTTCTACATTAACTTACTTCTTAGCATCTTGTGAATCCTTTCTAGATTTAATGTTGACTTCTGGCGGTGATTGGAGCTCAGATTCAGATTCCATCTCAAATTTGGTGTAAATGTATTTGTAGTGCTTCCCAAAACAGATGATTTAATTACCTGCATGTAAATAAGACATATTTTGTAAACAAGTGAGTTGATAAAACAAACCAGAAGTGCCACTAGGATTAATGTGGTACAAATGAGTTAGTATACAATTGGGAATTCATTTTCACACATTTCCTAACTACCACCAAATGGCTTCAAATGGGCCTTCATTTTGCAAAATTTGATAACTTCTGCATTTAAGAAGTTGCCCTTTTCACTTCTGCTTTGGACCCTGGGATTTGGACACCCTACAGGCCTGCACTCTATATTTAAAGCAATAATTTAGTGAAAACTTGTCAATAGCTAAGTCAATTTGGCTGTCATTTCCTTGAAGTGAAAGATTACCTTTGAAATGAATGACAAAGTCAACAAAATTTCTCTAAGTTAGTTAAATTACTTATTGTTTGGAGTTGTTTTTCTGATATATATTATCAACAATAAGGCCCTTCGCACTTGATTATTAGTTTCCTGTTTAAGATTTTGAAAAAGGGACGAGGTGACTTTTAATTATTAATTATTAATTATATTTTATTTTCTTTATTTGGTTTGAACTATTACAAGCAACTATCGACTCGTTTTAACAAGGGCGGGCATTTAATTATTTCACAACAATATTTGATTTTATAAATAAGTGAAGGTGGAGTTGTACTCTTTGTTCATTCATCATTATTGTTGATATTATTAAAGTCAGAAAATGTCAAGTAGAAGTAGTTGAAAGTTATTTTAAAGGAGAAAATTGGAAATAAAAATAAAATAACTAATTATTTTGAGATTGTCAATTTTGGACGCGAGCGGTAAACAGGAAACTAATAATCAAGTGCGAAGGGCCTAATGTGCTGCAAATGTACTTGAAGAAAAGTTAACACTATGAAATCCAAAACATTATAAATTTGGAAAATTCAGGACAACTCCAAAGACACCACAGGAAAAGTTTCACACCAGTTATAATGGGGAGTGAGCATGTCAAATTCAACAACTCCGACCGACCAACAGAATACATATTTTGCATAGAAAATTAATAGAAAATATAGGTCAAGGAAACCTACATAATATGTAGCCTGACCCTATTTGTTGTCTACACCTAACTTGACCCAAATATATCATTTATTTTTGTGATGAAAGAATCGCACATGGAATTTGAGAGGGATTTTGATAGCAATTCCATATTCTGTTGGTCGGCATGACGTCACTTGCGATATATTCTTCTCATTGCATTGGTTGCTTTTGCCAAGATTTGGCTGTCCCATCTCGCCCCCTCCCCCTACAAGATTTGGCTGTTCCATAACGCCGCCAAGAGAAGTGAAAAGCTGTACTGTCATGAGACTATGCTGTTTGCAATTTTGATGCATTATTAACGATGAACTGTTGGCTGAATATTTTTGATGAAAGTCAATCTTTGACAAGATGCAACTTTGCTACGGAAAGTGCTGCGAGCCTGCGACAGAACGGTTTTCAGTTTTGGCTTTCTTTACTCGAGGGCTTTAATTTGATATATAATTTATACAATGATGTGGTTTGATGACAAATTTTAATTTGCCTTACATTACAGTTTAGGGGCTGTGCAATGATTATGAGCCCCCCCACCCCGGGTAAAATTTTTGAACGGCCCGCCACAAATTGCTTGCCCCTCCCCTCCCTATCGGCATGCCAAAAATCGCTTGGCCCCCCCTCTCTCGGGCCGCCAAAAAATCTTTGCCCCTCCCTTCACACATAAAATATGCATATATATTAAAGCTTTTCCGTACTGTTTTCCTCGGGGGGGGGGGGGTCTCACTACTGGACTTGCTACGCACCCGTGTCCAAGAAAAACGTCTAAAAGGGTACGGTACGTTTTTCACCACACAGCGGCGTCGACGTCTTTTTGAAAAAGGGGTACTTTTTCAGAAGGCATCGCCATTTAGGGGTCCTTTTTCAGCCAAAGCCTTAGACGTTTAAGGTTAGTAATATTATTGTTTGAGTGAGTTTGCACTAATTTGATAAAAATCACCACTTTTTAATTGATTCTTGTTACTTTTGTGCATGTTTTCTTCAGTATCTAGATATGTCTGCAACATCAAAAAGACACCTTGGGTATCAAATTAGCTCATTTCCCTGTTTAGTGTTTACGCCACTTAGGGTATCAATATAGATATTTCCAAGTTGACGCCATTTAGGGTATGGTTTTTGCACATACTACGCCATTTATTTTAGGGTAGGATTTTGCATGTGTTTCGCCATTAAGGGGTGCAATTTGGTTATGTGAAAATTCGCCATTAAGGGTGCATTTCAGAGGTGTTCGGACGCGGGTGGGAGGCACTTTTGTGTGAGAGTGACCCCCCAGGGTTTTCCTAAGCCTTTTTATAGGTATGAAAGCCGGGTATGAAAGGTTATTTCAAATTTGCCATTGAACCACATCATTTTAATTCAAATTAAAGCCCTGAGTAAGCCCAAACTGAAAACCATTTTGAAATAGCACTTTTTAAGTTTTAGTAGCAAAGTTACATCTTGTCAAAGATTGACTTTCATCAAAAATATTCAGCCAACTTTTAATGCATCACAAAAACAAAACAGCATAGACAGTCTCTGGAGCAGCTTATGTGGAACTGCTATCAAAATCCCTCTAAAATTCCAGGTACGATTATCTCACCACAAAAATAAATCATATATTTAGGTCAAGTGAAGTTTAGACAACATATTTATGTAGGTTTCCTTGAAAAATCTGTTCTTCTTATTTTCTATGTAAAATATATATCGTGTTTGGACCCCGGTTTGGGCCAATTTGGCTGACTAGCAAATGTGTTAACTAAGGTTTGCCTTTCATACCTAGAGTGTTTTATTTTAAGGTGCCCCAGACCCAAAAATTAGACTGCGGAACTCAGTCTTCCATGATAATCGTCATTTATCATTTGGTCGTTATATCGCTTCCCCCCCTCTCGGCTCGCCAAAACTTGCTTACCCCGAGCCCCCTTAACTTTTACCCCCCGGCTCATAATTATTTATTGTAATGCAGTGCACATCCAGTAAAATTAATTATGTAAGCTTACACTAATACATGCATGGTCACGACACAGCTGTGTTGTACTTACAATTACATCAGCTATTTCATATCAGTAAGGTGCAAAGATCATTGCTGCGACAATGCATTTACCTGGATGTGAATGAATCTGAACTCATGAACTATAAATACATGATTTTATTTACTCATCGAGATATCGAGGTATAGGAATGATACACGTGCATAAAAATTATTTGATACTAAATCGCTGAACGACGAGTTACTGCTTTTGGCCAATAAGAAAGCGTGCTTTTGTTGTATTGGGGAAAGTACCCTATTTTCATTGGTCAAACACGAATCGCTCAGCGCTCAGCAATGAAGCGAAAACTCAATTTAATGTTTATTGCTGTACGATTCAGATATTATGTCACAAGTTTTGTTTCGGTAAAAAAAGAAAATAGCTACGTAATTTGAGTATGAGAGAAGCTTAATTGTTTCTATTCAATAACTTAAAATTCCCTGAACTCAAAAATAAACTTTATTTACAATTTTGTTCAACTTTTTTGTGACCCGCACATTATTTAATTTTATGTTTTATCGAAATGTATTCAAATATTGCCAATAAAGAGCTTTTATAATTGTAAAATCAATTTTACTTTAGGCCCGACCCAACCCGGAAGTAACCAAGACCAAGTCAGCAGGTAGGATCCTGTACTGCTGAGTGTGGCTGATTGATTGTTTAACTTTTTATAGGTCAAGTTGTATCCTGGTCTGGGATGACTTGGGATTTCCATTGAAAGCGGAAATACACGGTCAGTAAAGACAGGAAAATTGTAAGCTACAACTCTGCTCAGCCTCAGCTGCATGCTGCACTAAGTGACAAAATTTCAAGATAAAGCGAAGAACAGACTAGTAAAGCTAGGTAAGCTTAAAATTAACTTTCCAAAAATCGGATCTTTATTTGCAATTTATACATACGTGGAATAGATTTGTGCATAAATCATATACCATAGTCCTGCAAGCAAGACTTCAGTCTTTATTATATACATAATGACATCTACGGACCTGAAGTCTTGCAGCGGCGGTACACGCTCAGGGGACGGGTGCCGTGTCCTGTACATTTAAGAAATCCAAAGTTCAAGCATTGAGAAATATTTAGTGCCGTACTATTACGCTGACTTTCGTATTCAGCGAGGAGGGCGATTTCGACCTCCTGGTTTGTTTACAAACAGAGAGGTAGACAAAAGACGTTCCGCTTGTCCAAACACTCAAGTATCAGAAGGATGGTCCACAATAGCGTGATTCATGTACTGTATGTAACATGAATAGGGATTAAAAAGCTGTCAAGTATAACCGTGACCATGTGCTACTTTTGTCCTATTTGCCATCAAGATTTCATATGGAAACAGTTCAGGAACAGGATCATGTCAGAAATTAGTATTTTGTTTTGGGTCTGATTATTCGAACTAGAGAAATATATAGTATTTGTCAGTTTTACCTCGGAGTTACTCAAGAACTCTAGCTTCGAATTTGCACACTATAGTTACACATCCGATGCTAGAGTACATATTGCTATCGTTTTTCGGTCAGACAGCATTGGCACTTTTTGCAACAGATGTTTTTATTCTGTTAATGTTAAAATTTGGATGAAAGTTATTTTGATGGCATGAGTCAACAGTATCTTTTAAATAAGATTTGCCAATGTTGAACAGTCTAAAATTTTGTTAAAGTGCAATTTTAGCATCTATCAACTACATTATTTTGTACAAGTTGTATTTTCTTTAAGAAATTACTTAATAGTGTACTACAGAATACAGATACTTTTATGCCCAGGCTTAAAACATGCAAATTAAAGCGCAATAGATGGGCCAGAGAAAGTCTAGCAGTGTAGATGGCTATGTGATCGTGTAAGGCCCCTCCGCAGATGCTCAAATGACTTGCTCAGAGCATAATGCATTTCCAGTTGTAAATGGCAACAGCAGCATCAGGAAATGTATATTTTTAATTTTAATTTGTTTGTTCATTTATTCATTCTCACCAAATAATAGATATCAACCAGAATGGCAGACAAAAATGTAAATGGCAACAGCAGCATCAGGAAATGTATTATATTTTTAATTTTAATTTGTTTGTTCATTTATTCATTCTAACCAAATAATAGATATCAACAAGAATGGCAGACAAAAATGGTCAAGACTTGCGTAAAAGAAATGTTGGGTCGTCCGAGAAGGAACCAAAGGAGGAATCAGATAGGTTTGAATCAGTTGGTGCAAGACCCACACCTTCAGTTCCAAAGACAAGGAAAAGAAATTGTATTATGTTATATGGTAAGTACATGTATATCTAATCAATTCTAATTTTATTTTCAATCTCAAAAGTAGACCAATCTCCTGAATTAAAACCATATCAACAAACATTACATGTATTTATTAACTCACTGAACTCACTGAAGCCTGGATGATCCATTTTAATTTATAAATTCAAATGATGAATAAACCTAAATATATAACAAATAACTGAACAACCATGCATCTCTCCTGGAGACATCCATTTCGTTATTTGCAAGCCAACAGGGTGATTTTTGTGAGATTCACAGCCCAGGGTGTGACTTCTCTGTTTTGGGATTTCCTGTGAAATGAAAATGAAACAGGAAGTTGATCCACATGCTGATGCTGATAACTAAATATCAATAGTCTACTGGGGTTTAATGAGTTAAATGTTAACATGGCTTCCATTCAGGAATTTTATCTACTTTTTTGATTGAAAATGTAACTGTTCTATAGATACGATGATCTGTTCAAGGTGTGATTTTTGTCTGTATGTCCCAGGCTCCAGCAAGAACACTTTTGACCAGCAAATAATGAAATGCATAAATAACAAGTTGTCTCTAAGACCAGGAGAGTACTGGTGCCCAAAGGTTTTGTAATTGGTGCCCGGTGGTCCTGTCAATAGTCTGCTTAAATATCCTTGATTAGTTTGCTTTCTTAAGTTTTATGTTGGATCTGAGTTGCTCTATATGTATTATAAGACACTAATAATTACCAAATTATTAATATGCATGGCTCGAAAAAGTGGGGAATTTGGGAAGCTCATTCCCAGGAAATGTTGGTGTTTGGAGGGAAATTCAAATTATACAGTTTATGAACATTGAACAAGTTACATATGATCTGTATCTGTAGCAATACTGCTCAACGCTTCAGGTGAGGCCACACGAACATTGAACAAGTCACACCAGGTTCAATGTTTACAACTACATGTAGATACACATGTCATTCATTCACAGGAACATACATTTGTTTTGTTTTTCTCCATAGGGACTCTGTGCTTATACCACTAAAAAGACTAATTCAGCTAGCAATCGTAGGATTGATACTCTATGCAATATTAAAAGAATCACCAATAAAGGCAGTAGCTTATACGTAAGTATTGTTGCAGCAAAATGTCAAAGATTCAATCTTTTATGCATCATAAAAAGTGGTTTTTTTTTTTAATGAATAACCTTCATAAACTAGTATGTTCATAGAAATGGTCATAAGGAATAAATCTGTTCAAATACCACAGGAATAACATTTTTGGTACCATTTGAAGACTATCTTGATCTTTTACTGTCCTTTAGTGATTTGTTCACAGTTTTCTTTATTTAAAATTATCTATATTTCTTTTCTTCTTTCCTAATATTCTTTCTATTTTCTTTGATTGGTCAAGTGGATATTGCTTGATTCAGTGTTAGACAGTGGTACTTGTCTGCCTGTCAGATATAGGCTATTTTTTCATTGGAAACATAAACTTGCTAACTTACCCCATCTGATGGGCATTGTGACCATATGCCAATGCTAGTTGGGTCTTTGAGTGTCAAAGTTCACTAGGGCCACAACGGGGGCCACAAGAGCAACCTTAAAGCAATATTTCCAACTCATCTTAGACTTTCGTGATACATGTATGAAAGGGATCTTTTCAAAAGGAGGAAACGGGCCAATATTTAAAGACTTTTAAGACCAACCAGTCCTGCTCTCTAGTTGGATTTTTAATGAATTCCTGTGCTGATTGATTTGTTGATTGATTTATTCTATCTTTAAAGACTCCAAGATCCACCCACATTTGTAGGGCCATTAGCTCCAAACACTAAATTACAAGAAGGCAAAAGGATACTTGAGGGCAAGATATCAGGACCAGAATCACTGGCATTTTATAAAGGTGAGTCAAAAGTTACTAATTCCCTAGCACATCTCAGAACTATAAATCCCAGTAGGGATGACCAATGAACCATCAACTTGATTAGAACACTCCCATAGACATGCAGGGAGCTCAACTGTGCACTGCTTGCACATGCAGACATTTCTAAATTGATCTCATTCTTTTATTTTTCAATATTTTTCTGTAAAAATTGGGGAAGTTAATGCCAATTATATTTTGTAACTATCTTGCAAATTACAGCAACATAACTTATTTCATTTTCCTGTAAGTGCGAGTCAAAATTGGTCCATTGCCACAGTGCGCTTAATTGCCAGTGGCCGAGTTCAGCACTGCTCAAGAATGGCACAAAATATTTATGTCAATAATTTCAGGTGAAAAACGTGGCCTACTGAGCTGAAATTTGGCAGAGTTGTCAATAATACCTCTATCATACCCTCTGTAAAAAGGTTAAAATATTGAACAAGTAGATCTCGATTTACAAATTAAATCACCAGCTTCCCTTTGGAATTTCCATACTCCTTTCGAATCATGCTAAGAAGACACCTTTTTGAACAGAAATGTGAAGTTTCGTGCTCATTTGATGTATTTTTCACCTGATTTCAACCCTAAACGTTTTCTTATATTTAGGCCCATACCATCTACAACTTGCTGCTGGCTATACCTTGTTTAGAACTTTCAAAAGAAGTACCTGAATGTGCAACCATAACTGTTTCAAAATAGCCCGCGAAAGTCATGCAGGTAACTCCGAGGTCATGTATTGAATTGTTTTGAATGAGGAATACTACAGGAACCAGCACCTTTTGTTAGAAGTCACACATGAGCATGATGAGTGAAGTGGATAACCTCTATTGTTGTGAATGAGTCAATGACCTTCAATGACACTTAAGATTTAATTTGCATACACCTACTAATTGGTCATATTAAACCCAATAACCTCGAAATTTTTGGTTGCGAAAAAAAAAGTTTACCTGGACTTAGTGCAATTTTGATTTTGTGCCATATCGGCCATCTTGAATGATTTTTGGCAAATGTTCGCTAAATGCATGATTTCAATGCCTCGGTTTGAAAAAATAATTTATGCCATTGACTAGTAAAGTGCCATTTCATAAGAAACCCCTTTGATACTTTCACAATATGCTTGTTTCATGTTTGCATATATGTTAAAATAAAGAAATATATAAAGGTAAATATATGCTTATGCCAATTTTGCTCCCAATTAATATTTTTGGACCTTGTCATTTTATTTCGTTCCAATGACCGGTCAGAATGGGAAACTTTGAAAATTCATAATTCGAAAAGTTGTTGACCGATTTTGACCATTTGACCACCAAAATACTTCTATTGATGAGTAGGGGCAACATGAAATTTTGATGGTTATCCCTAATCCCAGGTATAAATCAAGAAAGTATGTTGTGATCTTGATTATCAGGCTCTTTGAACATTGATTTACTTTAGCAAATGCTGATGTGAACTTGGGAACAAAAAATTCCAAACCTGTTAGTATAACCTCACATAATTATTCAAAGTATAAAAATATCTTTACTACATGTATTGATCATATTTTTTCTTGACTTAAACCTAAAAAGTGAATTCTGTTTCTGAATATTGATTTTGAGACAATTTGTTTGTATTTTCAGGCAATATTTATACTGGTACCTACAATGGAGAAATTCTACGAATATCAACAACCGATCACAAAATTAGGAGGCTAGCAAGACTTGGTGTAAGACCATGTGGTAAGACACATATTCATCACTGTTATATGACTATTGCATAACTCATGTTTAATGGTATTTACAAAAAACACACTTAAGGGATCTGGAATGAGCGTTTGACAGTATTTTTTGTGGGACATGAGAGCACATCAGACATATCGAATTGCATTCTGAATACGAAGAATGTCTTTCTGATATCAAATAATTTTCATTTTTGAAATTCACGATATAATACAAATTTTATGACAAATTATTAAAATTTGATATTTTTCACATTTTTGATATATAACAGTCCTCGAAATAAATTTTATAAACCTAATGATATATTCTTAAAGTGTATGTAGCTGGGAGGAAAAGCCGACGATCAATTGAAAATTTTGACCTTTCATATTGAAGATATTGATTTTTTCCCAAAAAGACCTAATTTTTGTTGGTGTTTTGGGGGAAAAATCCATATCTTCAATATGAAAGGTCAAAATTTTCAATTGATCGTCGGCTTTTCATCCCACCTACATACACTTTAAGTATAAATCATCAGATTTATAAAGTTTACTTCGAGTACTGTTAAATATCAAAAATATCAATTTTAATCATTTGCCATAAAATGTGTATTACATTGCGAATTTCAAAAATCAAAATTATTTGATATCAGAAGGACATTCTTCGTATTCAGAATGCAATTCCATATGTCTGATGTGCTCTAATGTCCCACAATAAATACTGTCCAAACGTTCATCCCTTAAAGCACTGGTCAAATCAGCAGATTTATTCACCATTCTTTGCTATGGAAATGCATGTTTAAGTGATTATATGTTAAACATGACTGGTTCATATAATCAGAAACAAACCCAACACAAACACACCCCATTCCCCATCACCACCACACACACCCTACATATTCTTGCTATCAATGTGGACATTGAATTTGAGGACATAACATTCACTATCTGACCATGAACACATCTGGTCAAACCTCAAACTGCAGCGAATTATGAACATTTTATCAGGGTTGTAGCTAGGACATTTTTAGTGCTGGGTGGCATTTGATGAAAATCAATCATATTTGGCCATTTGTTGTCAAAATTTATCAAATTCTTGACTAATTTAACAAAATTGTGCAATTTTTGGACTCTGAGTGGTGGGCTCCAATGCCAAAATTGCAGTTGAGTGGGCTCTACCACCCACCACCGCCCACTGTAGCTATAACCCTGCATTTCATATAGCTGTCTATGGAACACATAGTGTTGAATGACTGAAATATTGAATTCCTAACAAAATCACAAATAATATGTACAGACAAATGTATTCTCTTTTGCAGTACAAGACAATTAAACAAAAAATATACATGTTAAATATATTATGTTAATTAATCATTCTTACTTTGCTCTGTTTCAGGCAAACCAGAATATGAGCCAACTTGTGGTCGACCACTAGGCATTCACATAGACAATGGTCATATCTATGTACTGGATGCATACCTAGGTCTATTTGAAGTAGAAGATGGAACAGGTATGTGCTATGCTGTCTAACATCAGAATTCAAGATACATCTCAAAAGTATTGCCTTCACCTACAAATGTACTTAGGGCCAAGGCCGAGAGGCACTCTTGGCAACCTATGATATAGGCTGTCTCGACTCAAGTAACACATGCCATGTTGGATTTTGTAGTGGCAGATTCGAATTGTACACGCTAACGTAATTCCAAGGAGGCTATACAGTCGCATAGATGGGCGATATGTCCATGCGTTGGCTACGCAACCGCATAAAAACACTTGATTTGAATCTGCCACTGTAAATATGCAACATGGTGTTACTCTCAACTTCAGACGAGATACACAATAGTATACACTGATTGAGGGTCAACTCCTAAGAGCCCATGTTTTGAGACTGCTCTATTTTGGTCAAAGAATATATTATGAAGAAAACAGTTTTGAGTCAAATTCAGCAGCAGAATTAGGGTTTTCAATCACAACTTAAATATTCGATGTAAATATTAGTAAGTTAATCATGCGTTTTGTGTATTTATCAATCAATCAATCAATCAATTGACTTGACTTAGTATTTACTCAAAAATACAAAATCTTAAGCTGCCAAACAATGATATTGGGGAGATGATCGTGAGGTCATTATTATAATGATGTGATCTTCCCTTAAAGGGACCATTGAAAGAAAAACATATTTGGTATCAAAATAAAGCTAATAACATATAGAATCCATTTCTAAAATGATAAACGCAATTTTCCTTTATTTTACCCCCAAATCAGCAAATAAAGACAAAGCGCCCAATGTCGCGTCGTTCCGCCCCATTCATATGTGCAGAGATACGTGGCAACCCCTGTGACGTCAAAGTGGTTATCCTTTCCGCTGCATGGCAACACTGCATAGTCCAGACTTGGTCCTAAACTAACGCATGAACGTGCTTACAGCAATGAACTTTTATGTGCCTTTTAGGCCTAACAAGTATATTAAAAAGCATATTATAATATAAATTACAAAGCTACAATGACTTCTATGATAGGCCTATATATAAATTCTAGCTAGGCCTACAACATTGGCCAACAACGGGGAAACATAAGTAAGTTAGGCCTAGCCCTTAATATTGACAAAGTCAAAGCTCTCAGTGCTAGCTGCTCGGCGTTTGCAAGAGAGTAGCCTATCATCATTTGTTTTGACTGAGGCATTCTGATATAGCAACTCTTTACTTATATTTCCTCTGAAATATCTGGTAAGGATAGGAAAGAGAAGGCAATGATGTTTCGGGTTAGCCCATGACATGCGACTTAATTTCTTTAGGCCTAATTAGCCTACCTCCCGGGCGTGCGGCCTAGGTTAGGCCGTATAGACCCCCCTAGAGTAGGCCCTACCACTAAAAGACTTGGAAGTGGTCCTTGTTCTCTAATAAACTTATTTATAGGCCTATGTATGAAAAATTCATAAATCATTCCAAAGTCTAAAAGAATTGAAAAATCTATTTAAAAAATCTGACAAATCCCAGAAATTGAGGAGGGAGGGGACGAGAACCAAAACATTAATTTTATACGGCCTTAACCGCCAGGCCTAAAACGCATAAGCCGATCCTGACTCAAGTTTGGAAGCTGAATTGCGAGTGATTAAAGTGTGTTGCTTGTTTCTAAACGGTCGCTCCGTGCAGAGACACACTTATGGGACCAGGTTCAAAACAAAAGTCAGGCTCGGGAGGTTGTTTCCTCGCCTTTCACCACGGTCCCGGGTTCAACTTCAAGCCCCGGCGCGCGGCCCAAAGACTCATGTGAACTTGGTTTATCTCGATCCCGCAGGTTTTCTTCGGGATCTCCAGTTTCCTCCTGCTTCTCAAAAATCGGTGATTAGTTGTTTGGTTATCAAAAACTTCCTTCACCCAATGAAATTTGGGGAGCTGGCCCGACATCCGTCTCATTTCGATATTCAAAAACTAATCAATAATCCTATTGTTGAAGTGGATAATAAGCTTCTACCTTAGATGGCTATAGAACTTTTAATAGCTCTGGTCTTTGTTTGCTTATATTGCTAAATCCTGTTCAAGTGGTGGGTTACCAGGCATTGTATTTTGTACAGGTATGCATAACCAACAATTAACAATGAGAGAACTTTCTTAAACCTCGTTGACTTGGGGATGATTTGAAATGACCGCCAATTATGACTGTTTGATATTTATTGCCAACAATGTGGAAAAAGAGCCACATGTAAAAACGTAAAAAGCTATAATTTTGTTGAAGGAGCAAAGTTTAACAAACCATAACCCCGCTTCTGGATATCGTTTGAAGTCAAATGATATATACCATTTTAAGTTTATGATGTTTATTTTTAAACACAAAATAAAACAAAATTGACCGGGGGAGGACGGTCACATATTGGCAAGTCTCCCGCGTATAACACATGGTATACATGGTATAGGGGAATAAATTTGCAAAATAAAAGGGCCTATAGGCCTACTTTGCATTGTTTGAGGTATGAAAATAAGCACTTTTGAAAGTTAACTTATGGAAGAAAAGGCTTTTTTTATACCAATTGTCAGGTTTTGGAAAAAATAATCATCTCTTGAATATTTTTTAAGGTAGGTCCTACGGAAAAATACATAGGCCCTAGGCCTATAACAATAATACCCATGGGAGGTGCTCGCGCCGGCACATCATTTGCAATTTATGTGTTGCGACAAATCTTAGCGATATTCTCCTCAACATCGTCACTACGGTATATCATAGGCCTATTAGGTAGGCCTACTCATAATTAGTGTTATGGTTTTATATATGCCATGTCATAAAATCATCGGAATCATATCTTGGTCATGTTGACCGGGGTGTTGAATTTATGAATAAGTAAAATAGGAAGCTGCATGCTTGATGACTTTGGGTCACATCGATAAAAACCAATTGATCGTCTCCGCCCACTTCCTTTCGCATGGCATTGCCATTGAAGGAGTCTGAAATGTTTAATGATATTTTCTTTATTATAAGGGAAAACTTCTTTTTTTAAATATTTCAAAAGTTAATAATATTGTCAATAGTTTAGATTTGCTTCTATCCAATAAGCATTTCAATTTAGAGGCTTTGTTTTAATCATCCTCTCAGAGAACCATCAAATAACAAGAGCCTCGATCCTATTATTCTCCTCTACAAATTACACAACTATAGTAATAATGTCTGGGAATAATACATGTACATAGGCCTAAATGATCCATTTGCATTGTAAAAAATAACTAATAAATGATAAATAAAAAGGCCCTCCACTTCCTCTTTTTGATAACATGTGGACAATCAACTGGAATTTTGTTTTTTACTTGACCTTTAAATAATTATAAGTGGTTGTATTATCATGATTATTGCATCTGATATTTAGATCGCGATCGCTGTTGTCAAATTATCCCGGCACAAATGTCAACGCAACACAAAACGCGTACCCACAATGACGACATCAGGAAAGCGCCCAATTTTCTACTTTTGATAAATGCCGCGCGATGTAGCGCCGGAAGGGGGTAAATCGAGTACGTTGTTTTCATTGTATTTTTATTTCTAAAATAGTTAGTTCTTCAATTGTTTTAGATATTGATTCTATATATATTTTATGGGCTTTATTTTGATACCAAATAATATTTTCTTTCAATGGTCCCTTTAACCTTAATGTCTCAACACAAATAAAAAAATAATACAGATGTAAAATCAAATAACAAATACATAGACAAGCCAAGTCTTGCCCTTTCGTGAAAAGTTTTACTGACCACTCCCCTGCTTTGACCTTTTTGCTTATAACTCAAGAACGGTATGTCAGAGATAGGTCAAACTATACTTTTTCTGAAACCTTGAAAGAACAATCTTGAATACTTTGGTATGGTATGTTTTTAATCAAATTTGAGCAAGTGTGTTGATGTTTGATTGGCCCTTATAGGTTTTGGGACCATCTAAAAAACCTAAAAAACTTTGTTTGCATTAGTCTTGGGGAGGCAAAGGTAATGGTACTAGCTTCCAGTCTGTTACTTACCTATGACATTCTATCTCTGATCCTCTTTACAGGCAAACATGAGAGCTTGGCACACAACAAACGAACATATGACGCCAAGGCGGTAGCATTTGCAAATGACTTGGCCAAATTCAGCAGGCAAGATGGCGATTTCTTTATGACAGACTCTAGTAGAAAATGGCAGCGAAGACAGTTTCCACTCGCCTTGTTTGAAGCCGATAATTGTGGAAGGTGAGTTGTGTCCCTATCAAAATGACCTCTGATCTATATTTCAGGCATTGAGTTTTGCAATGTGACAGGTGTGCTGTAAATCGCACGCCTGGATAACCCGAGGTGTGCTTTTAGGTGTGCTGCAAATCGCACACCTAAATAAACCAAGGTGTGCTTTTTTCAAAACTGGTGTATGACTATGATTTCATTTTCAGCTAAAACTTAGCAATTGTGACAACATACATGTACTTTTTTTAAATGGCCATGGTAAAAGCTCTGGGGTAATGAATGGTGTATACTGCATAGATGTCCCTGGACTTTGGACTTATTGCTAGTGTCATTTGTAATTTTTTTTTTAATTAGTTTTTTTTTTTTGGATTTAGAATGTCCTAGAATGTCCCTGGAACTTTAGAATGTCCCTGGAATTTTTTTTAATTAAAAAAAAAAAAAATTACAAAAAGATTTAAAAAAATTATAAATTCTTGTTTAAAATAGGCAAATTTGTAAATTATGTTCACATAATAATCTATGAATGATTTTAAAATGCATTTGTTTTGTATGCTTCTTTACTTCATAAATAGGTTGTAATGTGAACATCAATTATAAATTTGCCTATTTTGAACGTGAATTTATAATTTTTAAAATCTTTTGTAATTTTTTTTTCAAGTTTTAAAAAAAATTAAAAAATATTTCAGGGACATTTTTAAGTTCCAGGGACATTCTAAATAAAAATAAAAACTTAAAAAAAAAAAAAAAAAAAAAATTTTTTTTTTTTTTTAGGTGTGCGAAAAATCGCACCCCTCGGCGTATTTTCAGGCGTGCGGCGCGTGCGAATCGCACTCGCACGCCTTAAAACTCAATCCCTGATATTTACATTAATATTAATACATTGATACTATACAGTCTGTCCACTTAGAAGTACAAACCAAATCTGTGGCATCGGGTCGATGCTTTGCGTCACGCGCGACTCTACGCGGATAGAGCGTGGTGCACAAATCGCGCAGCAGTTGACGCGCCAAAGAAGCATTGCACTGAAATAATTATTCTCATACCTCCAGTTTCCGAGGTCTATTTACTCTGTACTTCTATGTGGACAGACTATAGAATATATGTCAAGGATGCCAATGATCACATTTATATTCCCATAGATCTTGTGGTTCTTGAGTTAAGGCCAATAATGTATCAAAACAAAAGTTTTTGTTATTTTCTGCCTCCCGTCATGCATACATGGGGCTGATATGACACCATATATCATATCAAGCATTGGGATCTCCTTTATAGAATTCATACCATTCTTTATGTGTCATCTTTATTTGTCTCAATATTTGAGTGTAAACACCGCTAGTTCATGATCCCCTCCAACCTACCTGAAATTTGTTTTTCTTGCATCAGTCATTTATATCGCAATCCGGTGAAGCATATTAGGCCAGCTTGTTTCTTATTACATTATGTGAAGTAACCTTTTTGTGAATAAATTAGAGCGTGTAATATGAAACTACAATGTGAACTGTAGATCTGTGTCAAACAGTTGAATGTTGACAAGGCCCTACTGCTACCTAATATTCACATTTTATTGCATGAACCTATTTGTATTTGCAGGTTAATTTGGTACAATCCTAAGAGTTCCCGAAGCAATGTTGCATTACCAAAGCTATTCTTTCCAAATGGTATAACAATGTCACCACAAGAAGATTTCTTATTGATCGCAGAGTCATCTAGGTTCAGAATTCTGAAGTAAGTATTAATAGTCACCTCAAAAGGAAATAAAACTTTAAAAGGTAGACAATCAAAGGTAACTTTAGAGCAAATTTATTCTGACATATAGTGATTAGGAAAGCTGTGAGAAATGTTAATGCTAGTATCCAGACTGACCAAGAAGCCCAGGCACAGGTTCATCAAAGTTTTTGATTGAAATCTTTATAACTGTGTGGACTTTGTACAACTTCTCACTAATTTAAGAAATAACTGAATGTACAGTTTGTTCGGCTCATATAAGGTGGAAAAAATAAGACTCATAACACTGTGTGTGTAGAATGGCTTGCATGCAGTTGGGGGCAGTGCTTACGCTAGTTGTGCTTCGCATAATGAACGACTGGGGCACACATATGTGAATTTATGTGAGCGTGAGTTGGGACTTTATTGAGGCACGCAGTAATAAAAGCCAAATAATTTTCACCTTATATCAGCCGAACAAACTTTAACAAAGTGAGTTACCAACCAATCATTTCCAGTATAGGATTCAATGTCAAAAATAATAGCTTTGATATCGCTTTACTTGTCAGATATTACATTGATGGACCCAAGTCTGGTAACTTAGAAATATTTGCAGATAATTTGCCCGGTATTCCAGATAACATAACACCTAGCAGTACAGGAGGATATTGGGTAGGATTAGCCTATGTTGGAGGACGAATGGGGTCATATCCATTCTTTGATTTCTTAGCAGACAAACCCTGGTTAAGGAATCTAATTACAAAGGTATGTGTTTACTAGTAATAAGTTTTTATATAGGTATTTTTGTAAGCTATGAAATTGACTCCACTGGTTATTGTATGACCTGAAAGGAGTTCTGTTATTGTGTTGTATTGATATACACCTTTAAATTAAGCAGCAGTGTCATTATGTTCTTTCTTACTGTAATAATAATTCTAACTAAAGTTTGTTTGGCTTATATAAGGCTAGTCCTGCCAGCAAGACTTCAGTCTTTATCATAAACATAATGACATCTACGGACCTGAAGTCTTGCAGCGGTACATAGGGATGCACTGTACGTTTAAGAAATCCAAACTTCAAGCATCAAGAAATATACCTTGTATTTGTCAGTTTTACCTCAGAGATGCTGTAGACCCTCTCTACACAGTGTAGAAACATCACAAGTAGAATGCTGCTCAATATTATAAATCCAAATCATGAAAATCAAGACATTTTGCAGAGCAATATTTTGACCACTTTTGCACTAAGTAAATTACTCCCATGAAGATTGCAGGTTTTTCCAACTCAGGGAATTTTGAACCCACCCAAAAGATGAGATCAATGTAGATCAATTACCTCAACTTTGTGAGTATAGACTAGTACAGTGGGATTAAAATCATCCAGGCACGCCCAAACCCTGGTACAATGGGATTAAAATCATCAGTGCATGCCCAAACTGTCCTTGAGAGAGTTCCTCAGCTGCATCCTTAGAGCCCAAAATGAGCCCACATATTGTGATGTTTCTTATTTGTGGAAAAGATAGCAATAGAGTGCACTGTAACTCTAGGTATGACGAGTTACAGTTACTGGAACTAATATAAGGCAGAAAAAATAAGACTCATAACACCATGTATTGATATAGAATGTCATGTTGCAGTTGGGTGCAATGCTAACGCTAGTTTTGCGTTGCGTAATGGGTGATTGGCGCACGCTTATGTGAATTTACGCGATCATTAGTTGGAACTTTATTAATGTGCGCAATAACAAAAGACAAATAATTTCTTGCCTTATATAAGCCGAACAAACTTTAGATAGTGTTAATAACAACTTGGCCATGTTGACCTGTATCCTGCCTTGACAATCACAGTGCTGTATATTACACCTGTCTGAATTGCATTATGAGTAACTCTAGCTTTGCTGTTAGGTTGGGAAAAACTAACACATTTTAAATGAAGACATTACACCAATCCAGCAATCCTAACTAATTGTTAGGAGGAAGTAGGAGCATTTTATCTTGGAAACCAATTTTGAAATTATTAACACATCATACAGTGGTGAAGAAAATATTTCAGTGTATCCTTGTGATAGAGCAGCAAAGTAACATATCATCTAGAAGGTAACAAGTAATGTCATATAGATGAAATTTTCTATTCACAAACCGCAAAGATCGCCTAATGGAGCTATGGGCTTACTTAACGTAAGTGGAATTTTAGGCAAGTGCCCTTTAGTAAAAATTCCACAAAAAAAAAAAAAAAACCAATAAGGGCACAGAACCTTAATTCTTGTAGGATTTCAGAGTAGGGAGTTCTCTATTTGCCTATGATATTTACCCCAAGACAAAGGAGCCCAAGTGCACCATTAGGCGAATCTTTACGGTATGTGGCTTTCAATCAGTCATCCCTCTTTTCATTAATGAACACTATGAACACTTATATTTTCTCTTTTCTTGTTTCAGTTTGTGAATCCAGCAAAACTTCTGTCACTCTTACCCACATATGGTATGATAATTGAGCTGGACCAAGAAGGTCTTATAAGGAGAAGTCTTCATGACCCAACAGGAGAAGTCGTTGGTTCCGTCAGTGAAGTGTTAGATACGGGAGATGCCCTCTATCTGGGATCATTTAGTGCACCATATTTAGTGAAAGTTGACATGAGAACTAATAAGATGTGATGAAAACATGTGATTTTTATGCCTCCACCGGAGGTATTATGTTTCCTGGTTGTCCGTCCGTCCGTCCATCCGTCCTTCCGTCCATCCGTCCATCCGTCCGTCCATCTGTCCGTCCGAGCTTGCGGGTGCAATTTCTCGAAACTGGTAAGATGTACAGTGATGCAATTTGGTGGGGGGATGGTCGTTGGCAGTCTTCAAATTCCAGTAGGTTTGGTTAGTGGGTCAAGGTCACCCAAGGTCATCTAGGGGTCATCTGAGGTCAAATTAGCAAAAACCGTCATATGGGCATGAACCTTGGTGTACAGTGATGCAATTTGGTGGAGGGATGGTCGTTGGCGGTCTCCAAATTCCAGTAGGTATGGTTAGTGGGTCAAGGTCACCCAAGGTCATCTAGGGGTCATCTGAGGTCAAATTAGCAAAAACCGTCGTATGGGCATGAACCTTGGTGGGTACTGTAAACATTTAGAACCAAATTTTTTTTTGAATGGCATTTTGGGGTCATCTGGGGTCACACAGGGGTCATCTGAGGTCAAATAACTTAAAACTGTCATATGGGCATGAAACTTGGTGGGTACAGTCAACATTTAGAATCAAATTCTTGGGCGGTCATTTTGGGGTCATCCGGGGTCACCCAGGGGTCATCTGAGGTCAAATAACTTAAAACTGTCGTATGGGCATGAAACTAAGTGGGTACAGTCAACATTTAGAGTCAAATACTTGGACGGTCATTTTGGGGTCATCCGGGGTCACCTAGGGGTCATCTGAGGTCAAATAACTTAAAACTGTCGTATGGGCATGAATCTTGGTGGGTACAGTCAACATTTAGAGTTAAATTCTTGGAAGGTCATTTTGGGGTCATCCGGGGTCATCTGAGGTCAAATAACTTAAAACTGTCGTATGGGCATGAAACTTGGTGGGTACAGTCAACATTTAGAGTTAAATTGTTGGAAGGTCATTTTGGGGTAATCCGGGGTCATCTGAGGTCAAGTTACTAAAACTGTCGATTGGCATGGAATTTGGTGGGTACAGTCAACATTTAGGGTTACATTTTTGGGCGGTCATTTTGGGGTCACCCAGGGGTCACCTGAGGTCAAATTACTAAAAACTGTTGTATGGGCATGAAACTTAGTGGCTAAAACTTACACTGTCATCTACAGATGGCCAGCTCCTAGTGAAATTGCACCGGTTAAAATGATACGCCTCAAGGTGGAGGCATTGTGGCCGACGCTTTGCGTCGAGAACCGCGCAAGTCGAGAACCGCTCTAGTTTGATCTTTTTTTTCACTGAAAATGTGTGATTGATTACAGTATTTTGGTAAATGTTCAGCCATCTCAAGTACAAAGACATGTTTTATATTTATATGTATTGCATATGTAAAGGTCTGTTCTTACTACGGCGCAATTGCTTTGTGGTGCGGTGCATTGCCACATTGTATCGTACTGCAAACTACTGTATTGCAATATCGCAATAAGGTTAAATACATTTTCAATTGGAAATGCGACGAGTTGAGTTGCGGCAAAAAGTAATCAATATATCGGCAACGCACCACACTGCAATTGCGGCGTTGTATGAACGGACCTTACAGTTATTTTACTGTATCGTCTTGCAATTGACACTGGCATACATTTTAAATTTCATTAACTTTCATATTCTTTATTTGGAGTCAAATGATTATATTTTGGATAGGTTAGGTTAGGTTAGGGGTATACATGTATGCATCATGTAGGCTTAGTTGTAGTGCAACTTGTAAATTGTCTTTCATTGATTTGTGATGTTATGTGATGCTTTCATGCATTATGTTATGGAAATAAATGATGAATGAAGTAGTATTGTTTGTTAAAACAGTGTTTCCAAGGCAAACCTGAAAGTTTTCTGTTACATTAGTTTATATACATGTAAGAAATAAATTGAAATAAGTATACTTTTCAATATTCACTAAAAAGTTGCATAAAATTTTGATTGTTAAGTCAAAATGTGTGATCACAAAGACCATTTCATTGTATTTTCCGAAGAACTTATGTGAAAGTAACATTCTTTGTTTGTGTCTTGCATTGTCTTTGTCCGTTCAGAGAATGAACTGATAACGTAAAATATAGTCGGACATCGTAGGTAGAAGCGTGATGAGATTCTATTTTCTTACACAAAATATGTCTTTCATAAGAGTTATTTTGACCACTTTTGCACTAAGTAAATTACTCCCATGAAGATTGCAGGTTTTTCCAACTCAGGGAATTTTGAACCCACCCAAAAGATGAGATCAATGTAGATCAATTACCTCAACCAGAGAAGATGATAAAAGAGGAGGTCGCTCGCTGCCCACATCAAATAAATAATGTGTGCATCCGCCTATTGATGGAAACAATGATCTAATCCGATTGATCAACTAATACGATAAGTGGCTTTATGCAGTCACGACTGTCTAGCTCTAAACGGCGCATGCCGGATATCAATTTGTTACGTCAGTTGACCGCGAAATATAATTTCTGTATTGTTTGGCATGACTGGCTGCTAAGTTTGACCCGAGATCCCTGTGAAAAAGACCCGCATTTTGGATCCAAATAGCATTTTGGACACGTTTGGACACAAAACGGGAGTATATGGAGAAACTGACACGAGTTTGAATTACTGATTACACTGGTTTTATGTTTCCGTAAACTGCCGCAAATATTCAAATAGTTATCATTTAAATTTCTTTTCCTTTGACCTTATATTAATTTGACTGGAAAATTAATTATGCTTGACTTTCCATAACTTAACAATTTTTTTGATTTTTTTAATGGGAGTTGCAATATATATAATGCTTCTTCACTCGTTTAAAAATCATGGTCACCCTAGTTAGTATTTTTTTTTTTTAAACAAAAAAGCATGATTTGACTGCAAAATTGGGACTTTAACGATGTACTTCCGTGTGTGGAATATTTTCTCCACTGGAGAGAACTACCAAATCAGACGGCGTGTGGCGGATGAACAGATTACCACAAAGGAAGTTTCAAGTGGTGTTTTAAGTACCCCAAACAAAGAAAAGTGAATAGAGGTTAACTGTGGGTAATCGGATTATATGTTCGAGCGATCTCCTCTTTTCTCATCTTCTCTGCCTCAACTTTGTGAGTATAGACTAGTACAGTGGGATTAAAATCATCCAGGCACGCCCAAACCCTGGTACAATGGGATTAAAATCATCAGTGCATGCCCAAACTGTCCTTGAGAGAGTTCCTCAGCTGCATCCTTAGAGCCCAAAATGAGCCCACATATTGTGATGTTTCTTATTTGTGGAAAAGATAGCAATAGAGTGCACTGTAACTCTAGGTATGACGAGTTACAGTTACTGGAACTAATATAAGGCAGAAAAAATAAGACTCATAACACCATGTATTGATATAGAATGTCATGTTGCAGTTGGGTGAGATTCTATTTTCTTACACAAAGTATGTCTTTCATAAGAGTTGCTTTATTACAGAGGAATAATATAAAAGTTGAATTTATTTTGTATAATTTTGTTAATCACAATATCAAACCATGAATTAGAGAATTATGATTATTATAAATCAATTTGACCTTATTCCAGTCATTCAAGGACCAGGTTTGTAAAACGGACAGGGTTCCAGATAGAATTTGAATGCATTCTCTTAACCGTTCACCCGTCATTTTAGATGGGCAGTTTGCTCCTGAGACAAGCAAGATTAATGCCTGGGATTAATGCCTCTGGCAGATACTAAAATAATGCTCAAATAAGTTCTGTGAACTCAAAACAAAACTAGACAATAAATCAAGGCTATAGCAATAGGTATTTGAACTGACTGAACTCCCAGAATGTGTAGAGGTCTAATTTGTGTTTTCAGGTCAAATTTTGGACAGGAAGTTCTGGTGAAAATGACGGACACTTGTCAAATAAGACCATGGACTGAACCCCAAGAAGGTGCAGGGTCAAAATTTGGACGCAGTTTTGGTGAAAATGACCAAGCCCATGTCAAATCCTAGCTAAGATGCCGTTACATACAATAGTCATTGAAATGCCTTGCTGTATATTCTTATGATACTGATATACCCAATAAACACAAAACGTTTTACAGAAAACGCTTAAATGTTGGGCTATATAAAGGGTAGCAATGGTTTCAATAACATTCAGAACAATTTTTGAAAACTTAATGCAAAACATTCTAACATAATATTATTCAGTGTTTTTCAAAAATGTTCGCCAAAAAGTATTTTGCAATAACATTTTAATATTGTAGTTTTTTCATAATTATGTTTTAAAACCTGTTCATGACCTTTACATAACCTGACATTTGAATGTCATTCAAAAGTTATGACCAAAACCAAAACATGTTCATAACACATTTATAACATTTCAAAAACATTTTTGTGTTTGCTGGGTATTGTATGGAGTTCTACAGGCTGTATAAAAATAATTGAGACGCACTTCAGTGTCAATGTTTATTTAAAAAGCAGACTTTTTCCAAATGCTACCTTTGAAAATGTCCAATACTTATATATTTTTGACATTTTATAAGGTTAATTATGTTGCATTTTGATGTGGTATTCTTGTCCATAATAAGTATCACTGAAAACTGATGGGTACCAATCATTTTGCTACAGCTTGTTTTTCATACTAATAATTATGAATATTGAAGTTTTACTGCTCATTTTGATGTAAAGGAGTAATGGAATATAACATGATTGGAAAACTACTTCATACATGTATTTGTCAGTACTGAGAAAATGAAATTATGCAATTAATAAAACTTTGGTTATATTTTAGGTACAGAATTTGTGTGGTTTGTTTTTCTTTCTGCCTAGGAAACTTCATAGGTCACTTGGTTTTTTTATTATTTGTCCTAGAAAATTCACTGTAGTGTCCTAGAAAATTCACTGTAGTAGCTATTTAATATTATCTATTCCAACTCCAGTACGTGACACCTCATTAATTTCCCTGGACCTGTGGATGTACATACTGAAATAGGTATCCACATTTTACGTTGGAAAATCAATACAACAGGGCTGTTATAGTACTACTACTAGTGTTTTACCCCTCCAGTGAACATAGGCCTACTCCTATCCAGAAAATATGCATGAGGTGTCACTGGATTTGGAACAGATAAAAGGCACCAGTTTTTGCCAGTGAGCTCCAGTGGCCATAGGTGCTAATTTCACCAGCAGGACATGTGTCTGCAGTAAGGACCATCGATATATCGATTTTCCTCCCAATTTTTTGTGTCACTAAAAGCTTCAGAAAGTAGAATGGAATATAAACTGCAGTAAAATAAAGGAACAGTTATTTATTCCAGAGGTTTTGACATTTTAAAATGTGTCTGTTCTGTTGTAATAGCGGCAGCGAACACACTGCATACACCTGATTTTTCAATACTTTTTTTCATTATTGGTAACTTGGATATATCTTTTTTTTTTTTTTCAGAAAGTGATATTGGCTATATCGATAGTATTGATTATTATCAATATATCGACAGTCCTTAGTCTGCAGCATAGGTTTGATCATGTAGAGGCCACTGACAAAATATGATATGTTAATGGTGAATATTGCATGCATTTAAATTAACGTTATCTTTTAAGAAAATACCCGTTTTTGCCCTTTATTTATTTTGATCATCTGTAATGTTGGTATACTATACTGCACCAAAAAAAGTATCCTTGCACTTGGAAAAATAATCACAATTTCAAAACTGAACCATATTGGGGTAAATTTCTTATCTGGCACATTATGAGATCCCATTGAATCCAATGTGACTTCAAGAAGCAAAGTTACAAGCATTTGAATAGATGAATGTCCAGTTTTAAAAGTGACAAACTGGCCTATTCAAAACTCCACCGACTAGACATCTGCTTTGAGAGTTGTGAATGGCTAATTTATGTGTGCCTTTAATTTAAATTTAAACAAAAGGAACAAAAGAAAACTGAAACTGAAACAAAAGAACTGACAAATAAAATATGAGTTATGAAAGTACAGAGAAGTAAAATCTGAAATAAAAACTGCTTTAAATAAAGCTTCATGGAAGAAACTGTGTTGTCTTTGCTGCGCTTGTTGGAATCTTTTTGCGCCTTGTATAGGCCTGTTTATCACTTTTGAAACTGGACCTTTGTCTATTCAATCGCTTGTTACTTTACTTCTTGAGGTCACATTGGATTCAATGTGGTGTCATAATGTGCAGGATTAAATAGTGCATCTATTGCAAAAACAAATTTACCCCATTATGGTTCAGTTTTGGAATTGTGATTATTTTTCCAAGTGTAAGGATACTTTTTGGCGCAGTATATTCATGTATTACTGACACAAGGTACACAAACAACAAAATGTACAGATTTTCTTTGTGAATGGATTTAATTTTAATACTCAAATATCTACCCAAATATCTGTTCATTACATAATACATATATGGGAGAGCATGAATCTACACACAAACCAAGCATCCTAAAACAATAATTACTGACCATAGAACTACACTGAAGTAAACATAAATATTTGACATACAATTTGTATATTGTGATGGAATCAAGTACAACCAGTGAACCAGATAATAAATTTTATAACTCGCAAAAACAAACAAAAAGATTGATGCAGTCCTATGAATGATACTATAGTCCAACCTTTCATATCCAGAACTCTTTTATATAGATCTCCCTGGTTACCTGGTCAAATGATCTTCAATGGGAAACATGTTTTACAATGCCATAACACCTGGTTTTCATGCTCTGAAGGATTGAACATGTTTTTCTGTGTACTACTGTGTTATACATGTACTCAAATACCATGTTTTCAGTGTAAAAATTATGAAGTAATCGCTTGATGTCCCAATTCTACACTTGGGCATTCAATGTAGAATTTGACTGATCAGTGCCAGAAGTGTGTAAATGCAATAGCCACCCTGTGAACATTTGGTAAGCTACACACAGTGTATTGTACTCATCTACACATGGCAACTATTGCACTTACCCACTTCTGGCACTGACCAGTCGAATTATACACTCTTCACTTTATATCCAGATATTTCATTTTCCGCCTGATGCTTGGTCCCATCATAGCCATTAAAACAGGTTGGACTGTAGTTTCTTTAGGGAGGGGGTAAAATGCTGATTGTGTTTCTCATAAATACTGTTGAAGGATATCAATGTAATTTTGCTCATTTGGTTTCATCACAAGGGTCATCTTGTAGTACAGCTAGTTAACATTGGTCAAGTTCATAGGGCTGCAATAATTTATTTTTTGCATGCACAAGATCACAAAACAGCAAATGATTACTTGAAAAATACTACTTGCATAATAAGAGTTACTATGCAACCATGGACACACACAGAGTTTTTCACCTTACTGTGGATATGGTAAATGTGTATTACTATACCTCATAAATATTTATTAGGTAATCCAGACATCTTTATATTGGTTAATAACGCCAGCGTCCGAGTACGGTATTTTCGCTACTTCCCCGCGCCTGTGCGATTATGCGTACGCGGGGGAAAATGTGCTATCCAAAATGTACTACAAAATCTACTACCACACCTCATATCATCCCCCACTAAGGCCCACATGCAAAGTTCAAAATTGCCATTACGCTACATTCGGAACTTTGAAATAGGTAGTTGAGTTAAAGCGGAGAGATCAGACGACAACAACAGAAATAAAAAATACAAAATTTTTCGGTGTTAACAGTGACAATGGCGGTGCCGGCTGCAGACAGGTTTGCAGTGCTGTCAGAAGTGGATTTGCAAAACATTTTGGATGGAAAAGATGCTAAACAAACGAAGAAAATCGTCGAGAAAGCCGTGGTAACTTTTTCATCGTACTGTGCAAGCAAAGGGAATGATATTACAGAAATTGAGCAGCTCAAAGAAGAGGACTTGTGCATCTTTTTACGACAGTTTTACGCAGAGATTCGTACTCAGAAAGGAGACTTTTATGCAAAGAAGTCTATGCAAACCATCAGGTATGGGCTTCAGAAGCATTTTTCCAAGCTCAGGAAATTTGACATTGTGAATGACAGTGCATTTAAAGATGCAAATGAGATGTTTGCTGCCATGGTTGTTAAGCTGAAAGACGAAGGGAAAGCTGCCGTCAATCACAAGCAACCAATTGAGCCGCAAGATATGCAGAAAATCAGACCAAGTGATGCCTTGAATCAGAACACACCAAGAGGTCTCATGAATAAAGTCTTCATTGACATCATGCTTTTTATGAGTCAGCGTGGCCGTGAGAATCTGCGAGAGATGGAGAAAGACGAGTTCCAAGTCAAAGTGGATGCTAACAACCGTCGTTATGTTACACGCATCAGAGATCGCCTGACAAAAAATCACCATGTTGATGATGAAAAAAGTCACGCAGGTCTCATGTATGAAACGCCACAGTTTCCAGAGAATTGTCCCGTGCAAGCATTTGAAAGATATATAAGCCATCTTAACCCTGGTTGCAACGCCTTTTGGCAACGACCGAAAGAGGCATGTCAATTGAAGGACAGTCATGACAACGCGCCGATGGGCAAAAACACACTGTATAATAAGATGAGGAATATATCAATTGAAGCTAAAAAATCGCAAATTTACACGAACCATTGCCTTCGTGCAACAAATGTGACCACATTGGATCAAGCTGGCTTTGAAGCCAGGCACATCATGAGTATTACAGGGCACAAGTCAGAAGCCAGCATTCGAAGCTACAGTCGCACCGGTAATAGCCAAAAGCGAAAGATGAGTGAAAGCTTGTCATCACTGGCTTACGGGGGGTCCAACAGACAACAGTGCGGTAAGCTTATCTTCGCCTTCAGTGCCTAGCATGCCTAGCGGCCCGGGCCTAACCCTAGTCTTGCTAATGCTAGTTCCGCGCCTAGCACCTCAACTAGACCCACAACGTCTGTTCCCAGCATCTCTACTACAGATGCAGAGCCAACTTTCGAGTTGCAGCTTTTGTCAGATTCCCAAGAAGACCAAATTCTAAGCGACTTGACCAACTCGCCAATGGCCCCAGCTCTTGGCTTGAATATCGATGTCACACGTCAAGTGAATCAAAAGGCATCAACTGCCAGCTTTAACTGTCAAGTAAATATCTACCATGCGTAAAAGAAAAACGCATCAAAAGGAGACTGTATATTTTTTTCTTGCATTTCAATGACTTTAAAACTGTTTACGTGTTACTACTTTTGCAACGGATGTTTACTGTTGGACTTCGGTTTTTATCACTGTTGGATTTATTGCTGTTGGATTTGAAGTTGAGCATTTGACTTTTTGGTAATATTTAGAATGAACTTATGCTTATATTAGCAAACTTTTGGAAACTGTTGTGAATAATATTGTACAACATGTCCAAGCACAGCAAAGTGCAACATTAAACTTGTTTTCTTCGGAGGCTACGTGGCTGCCATGGACATGATGATAAGGTAAGGTCAAATTATCATTTTATAGCAAATTATCATAGTAAATATTTATGAGGTATAGTAAAACAAATACTACATGGTTATTTTCGGGAAGTAGTGGAAAATACTGGTCCCTTGGTGTTGGATGATTGGGACCCAATCATCCAACACCTCGGGACCAGTATTTTCCACTACTTCCCTCTATACCATGTTGTATTTGTACATTTTTGTATACTATCCAAGTGAGACTCATTAGCTAATAGCTATATTGATTTGAAGCTTTCTTTTGGTGTTTTACACCTAGAACCACACGTCCACTGTTGTACAGTGATTTTCTGTGTGTGTCCTTGTTGGTTGGTGTTTACAAACATATACATACATTTACAACCTGCAGTTTTGAGGGTGACGTGGTATGTGAATGTCATTCAGATATATTCAGCCATCTGAGTCCCCAAGTTCACTTGATGTACAACCAAATCCACTCTGTGCAGCAGGGTCTTAGCTAGAAATTGAGGGTTGCCCGTCATTTGAATAAAATTGCCTGTCCTAATTTGACCTTTAAAACATTTACCAGACATCTATAGCCCATTGGGGGGTTCAAAGAGTTCAAATGTGCTGATATGGCCTTGTTCTACAAATTGTGTCTACTAAAAAGGTCAATTAGCTTCTCAACACATACAATTTACAATATAGCATCTGTCAAAGGCATTAATTTTGCCCGTCCCAGGAGCAAACTGGCCGTCTAAAATGACGACCAGACGGGTGGCTAGCTAAGACCCTGCTGTGCAGTCTGTACATCACATCCACCACATCCACATACAAACTTTTCTTACTTCATTTTCTTTTGGTCATAATTATGGTTATACTTTGAAATAACTGCAATAAATTATTTTCATGGTTAATAGGTATATACAAATATAAATATTAATATAATCAAGGTGATGATTTTCTCTTGCACTGTCACGACCGTGCTATAAGTACATAATATACAGGAAAAACTAGTACACACAAATCGCTTTGTATCTGAATATGAAAAGTGCCCAAGTCCATTTGGGAAATTTGTCTTTGTCATTTGAGATGAAACTAAAGATGACAACATTTATAGTTTCAAAAGCAAACTGCTAGTATATCATAACCATATCTGATTATGATACATACTAGTTGTTACAAAGAAGGAATCATCATTGGTCTCATTGAGATGACAAGGACAAATTTTCAAAATGGGCCTGGAGCCTGGACCCTTTTCATATTCAGGTATTGAATTCTGCAGACACATTATCAATGATGACTTACAATATGTAATGTACATGTATGATGTTATCAAGTAAGAACAATCATCTGTAATAAATGGAATTCATGTGATAAAAGTGATAACTTATTTCATATTTCATAAGCAAAGTTCCCTGGAGTAATACAAAAATATTTTAAGTAAAATTCTTCCAAGACAGTGAATATGGCAGCTTTCTTGCTGCTTACATAATTTTGAAAGGATTTGTCACAGGTTCTTAGATTCACTCCTTATCCACATAAAAACAAACATGACATTCATTCATATAAACCAATTCCTTTTAATATTGATGATGACTTATAATACTTCAAACATTTCAGCTTTCGCAGGGGACTGTCAATCAATTAAATCTCCGCATGATATTCACTACATTGTCAGATTGTTCACTTTTGAAGTACAAGTGTCTACAACACAAATGTTATTTTGGTATAACCAGTTTAGCTCCAGCATGGAATGCCAACTCATCTCTCCTAACTTCTTTCTGGTACTTATTAAATGTGAGATTGTCTGCTTTGTATCCAGTGATGCTTTTCCTTTCCAGATACATCCCCAGCGGCTCCCTGTGCGGTAATGAGATGCTACGACTCCAGTCAGGATCTTCAATTTCTAACATCTGCCGAACGCATTGTGATATGAACTGGAAGAAAGAAAGAAAAATACGGTACTGAGGATGAAAAATTGGTAGAAATAACAGTTTTCCCTTACTCACAATTTGATAAAATTGATTAGAAAATGTGTTTTCCCAAAATAGAATGCTTAATAACCTCAAATTAGTCTTTGTACAAGTCTTTGCTTGATTGTCATGCAATGTACAAAACAACCTACAAATGCATGTTTTTGACCCTTATTTCCAAAAATTTCCAAAATTTTGAATTTTTAATCCAAAAAAATGAGTGATGTCTGTTTCTGGAATTGGAGTAGGGACTAGAGATGGACTTACAGTTGCAGTAAACTACGGGCTTATACCGACATGATCAGTGGTGTACTCAGTGCTAGTTGATGCTTTTTATAGCTTACCTGAATATGTTTGAAATCTGTGATTCCAAGCTGAGGTAAATGAGATGCATCTATTAATATCAGCTTTCTACCATCTATTAAATTTCTTGTAAAACACTCCTGTAACAGAAATGAGATTAAAAAAGGATTGAATAATGATGCTTCATTGAAGTAGACCCATGGTCACATGTCATGAATTGGTCATCATCTTTTGTGTAACATACCGGGTAAAGAGGGTAATTTTTTACCAGTAGTGAGGACTGTGAAATAGGCAAAATAGGGGTATTTAATTTGCACTGTTGGCAAAATTTCGATAAAAGGGTTACCTGGGAAAATCTGGTAATTTAATGTCAATATTTTAGTGTCATTGTGAAGGGGTGTTTGAAATTTTGGTCATTGAAAAGGGCTGTTTGAAATTCTAGTCATTGAAAACCACAAAAAAGGAGTTCTTTTTGGACAAATTTTGTCCTTGATTTTGCATGAAAACGGGGTAAATTTGATTAAAAATCATTGCAAAGGAGGTCTTTGAAAGATTTGGTATCTCTCATGGTCTTGATTTTGATGTTGATACTGTCCAACACTCCTTACGGAGTCACTCTGATAGGTTGATATGCCAACTTTTGTGTTGAGTTGAGGGACCGGGCCCTATACATTGCGTGGATCCTTTCTAATAAACCCCATTGACATTATATTGAATATTGAATAATTCCATGATTTTTTATGTTTCAATCAACTAAATGCCTATTCTTATAATTGTAGATCCATTTTCCATCACGCAAATTAATTTCGTCTAAACTTAAAATACCGGTATGTAGTTACTAGTTTTGTTTTGATAATGTTAAATGAAGCTATCGGTGAGCAATTTCAAAGGTAGACTTCTCTAAGTCTATATGCCTGGTTCCAGTAGGGAGCATTGTGTACAGATTAGACTGTTCAAAATATTAAGGCAACCTCCAAAAGACGCTGCGTAATGTTAGGTCCACGACGACTCAATATAACTGTGTGGATAGAGATCTGGGCCGATATTCATAAAGCCTTGCTAAATTAGCAACCAACTAGTGCTTAGCAAGATGCTAAATCCACTAGTTGATAGCTACGTAACAATCAACTAATTTCTTATTCATAAAACCTTGCTAAACACTTTGCTAACTAGCTATCAACTAGAAATATTTAGCTGATAACTTATTTGGGTGTTTTGGGTGCTATGGCCTTCAACAGTTGTGTAACATCTAATACAATAGGCTTATATAATACATGTCTATTATACTTGAGCTCTGAACCACAGTCAAAATGATCAAAATGTAATGACTCATTGCTGATGGTCTTCATTGAGATTTCGTTAATAAAATTACATGTGTATTTTGTAAGCTATATAGGCCTACAAGGTTGTTACGGCAAATTAAATTAAAAAGATACTCTGAACAAGTAAAGTTCATATACATGTTAAGTCCTTGGTTTGTTGTAAAAACATACTATACATACTATATTGCTTCATCAAATAGAAAACAACATGCATCCACTTAACGCTGCTCATTTAGCTTCATGAGCAACACTGTGTAAATAATATTAGATAATTTAATAGCATATGATATATCTTGCTTGTTGTCCTGACAAAAGCCAAGCATGATTTATCTTTATCAAATTGACATATAATTTGTTATTGAAAATAAGTCATGCATCTTTACCAAAGAGAACATTGGTAACATGTCTCCAAAATATATATTTTACGTATCAAACAATTGAACAGAATTGCTTCGATTGAACATATCTGCTTAACTAAAGATTACTTGCTATATCATAATCATTTTCTTGTGCAAATTTGGTTAAACAATACTGGCTTAGTTCAATGTTTATTCATTCACCCTAAATTTGTTGTGTGTTTTTAAGACAGTTTCTTATGTGTAAAACACACTGAAGACCTCAGAAACAGAATATTCTGAGAACATTATTTTTCATAATTGACAACAGTTAATATGAAATTAAAACAATAAATCATGTCAAACTTAGTTCAAAATCATTAAGACTAGTTGTCAACTAGTGACTTAGCGCTGCCCCAGATCAACTCTAAGTTTTGGCAAAATTTTAGAATGTTGCTAACTCTAACTGGGTTTTATGAATAAGAATTAGCAATCAGCTAGGCTTAGCAGCTTGCTAAAGTCAATTTTAGCTGTCAACTAGGCCTAGCGTGGTTTTATGAATATCAGCCCAGGCTTCCCGTTAGTGTGCGTCATTGCGTCCAGACGCGTATTTTACAAATTTGGACGCAAGTTCACATGGCTAATCAAGTATTTTGCGTCCATGTGGACGCAGACAAAACTTCGAAATTTAATCATTAATTGATGATAAAAATAAGAAATTGTTTTATTTTTACGATAATAAAAGCCCCAAAATTTTGACCAACCTGCTAAGAATTGAAGTAAATTCTGCAATATTTGTAAATGCAACGTCAGGAAATCGTGCACTTTTTGCATGCTTTCCGTCGCGATCGCTGTTTGATGGGGAAAGTCCCAATTGATGCAATTGTTTGTTTACAAAGCATGCTGAACTGACGACGTGCAGTTAATGTTTATTTAGTTATTTATCATAACCTGACAATATTCAGTTTTAATATTTTAAGTTTATTTTTCATAAATAATCTACGTTTCCTTTATTAGTATTATTGTTACGATGAATAAAAGCAATTTTAAAGACAAAATCCAAATGATAACCTTTTTTTGTATTATTTGTGGCAGCGCGTGTTTTAGCTTTTATTGCATCATCAACAACACGTGGATCGAAGTTAAAGTAAAACCCGGAAGTAAAAGTACGAAAATTTGCTAAAGATTGACAGACTTTGCGCATGTTTTTGCAGCTGTTTCTGACCATGTTTCGGACAAAAACTGATGCAGAAATGAGAAAAATTATCATTGCGACTGGAGATGGAATATCACGGCGAAAATTTTATTTTAACAATCAACATGTGATGAGGTAGACCCGGGGTATGTGTGTTAGCAACGAGGGGTTGCCGTTGCGTTTCCCAGTATAGCTCTCAGTATGATTGATCGTGAATTTCAGATGGACGCACAAAAATCTGCCTGGACGCAAGTTTTTTCAATCTTGTCAGCAAACTTGCGTCACACATGACGCACATTTTAAAACCCTTAACGGGAACCCTGATAGAGATACAGTATGGAACAATAACTACTTCAGTCACTTAGTCGTCGCCAATTTTCAAACACATAAAAACAATTTTTTGTGAAGTTCAATGGTACCGAAATTTAATGTGATGACTTTAAATGTGTATTTTCAGAGTAAAGTTTGCTAATTTTTAAGAGATTAACCATGTTCAAATTCAGCGACGTGTCATTTGAGCAAATTTTGGGTGCTATGATAACCCATGCACCCAGGGTCTTAGCTAGAAATTGAGAGTTGCCCGTCATTTGAATAAAATTGCCTGTCCTAATATGACCTTTAAAACATTTACCAGACGTCTATAGCCTATTGGGGGTTCAAAGAGTTCAAATATGTGTTGATATGGCCTTGTTCTACAAATTGGGTCTACTAAGAAAGTCAATTAGCTTCTCAAAACATACAATTTATAATATAGCATCTGTCAAAGGCATTAATTTTGCCCGTCCCAGGAGCAAACTCCCCGTCTAAAATGACGGCCAGACGGGTGGCTAGCTAAGACCCTGCATGCACCCATTGTGATCGGTATTGTTGACTGACAAATTTCCTGCTTTACATGGTGTTATGCTTCACTGATTCTGCCACGATTTGAGCTGGCTCCAAGCTCTGTCCTCATATCCATCGTCGGTTATCAGTAGCCTGGATTAAGGATAGACTTCTCGATCAAACAGTGCTGGCGCACAGACTTTTACCGGACTTTCTTACATTATAGGATGCCTTGCAATAAACGGACATTATTAAATATTCGTAATTACTATTACCCACCGTACCCTTAAGTCCGGTCATTGAAGGAAGTCCTGTTATAACATGAAAACTACCATGAGAGGACATAATTGAAGTATGCATTCGGCAGTGTGTAATGGCCGATGTTATTTTCACTCGGCGCAAGCGCAGCTAGCTCATTTTTAGGTGACATCACCACCATTATCGGTCGGAAAAAGCTTCTGACTTTAGATTTATGAATGAAATTTAGCAGCGAAGTTTCCGAATTATGCAAATACGCAACATATGACCTTTTTACGTAAGAATATTAATAAGCATCATGGCACCCACTGAAAGAAAACCCGGTGGGAATTGATTCAGTTTTCAGCAAATTATGCTACTTTTTTGAACCGCTTATCGATAAATAATTCCACAAATGTGAGCACGATATTTTGAAAATGTATCAGTGGAATGTGCCATGTGGTTAAAAATTACTTTTATAAATTTTGTTTGGAGTCGGGAAATTAACTGTACTAGTAAAATTTGACTCCTCAGTTGTTGGAAATTCTTTGTTGGAACAAATAAAATATATTTTGTTTAAAATAAGTCAAATAAAAAATTGTTTATATTACGTTGCTAAAAACGTATTGCATTTTTCAAATTGTCTATGGATATTTCAATGGAAAACAAGAAATAGCAAAATATCAGTAACATCCCATTTTACCGTAACCCCCCCAGTGTCCGATTTACAAATTTTTTCCTACCTGCACTGGTGCATGTAGCCCAAAATTTCTACATGCACAGCAAAAAGTGTGCATGCACCAAAATTAAAGCAAACATAAAATCACATTGAATCACGGTCATTGTCAGTTAAGCTTGTAATAATATTCCCGGCTCCACTGTCATTGTCATTTTTATGCCGATCACTCGCCGATTTCTTAGCCAAAACACTGGATGCTGTGGCTTCATCTGTTCTAGAACTAGTCGCCGACGAGGTGCACGATTTCCAGAATGATGCAAGTGTTTTTTGAGCTATTTCCTTTTTTGCTGGACATTATTGTGATTATTTTCAGTACGTAAACAAATATTTCCCACGGTTTAAATTCCGGTTCTTTTTTTTCAATGAAATGAAAATGACAGCTTCTACATGTGCGAGGGTATCGGGAATTCACCTTTTCGGTAAATCCCATAAGCCTTTGCGAGTACACCTAAGAACTTGTCATTCTGCGTCACGCCGCTCGCGCCGATGCGCGCACATCGTTTATCGAACATCGTTACTGCGCATTGCAAGTCGGCGTGACGTCAAATGACGAGTTCTCAGGTGTACTCGCAAAGGGTTATGGGATTTACCGAAAAGGTCAATTGGTGGATAACGTCACATTACGCTAGCCCCTCTAAGGGAAGTCATAGTCTCGGACCAGACTGTATGTGGCTATCTCGAATGTTCGTTAGGATCGATAAGTATCAGACCGACGCAAAGTGGCTGTGTAGGAGACTAGGGAAGTCAATGAAAAAAAGTGACAGTTCTCACGTGATAGGGGTATCGGGAATTGTCAATTGCGCGATTTGCGCCAGCCCTTCTAATGAAGTCAGGATATTGCGCTAAAAATAGATTGGGTTTTTCCAAATCGGACTGACTGCTTGTTTACTTTTGTATATTGCCTTGTCATATCGCTAGCGCTAAAATCGTACATGCACGCTTGCAGGCAGGTAGTGAAAAGCTGCATGCACAGAAGGAATGTTACATGCACTGGTGCAGGTATGCAGGTGGTAAATCGAACACTGAACCCCCCACCAACATCAACTTAGGGTTCTTTTCACGCTGAACACGATTGCGCTATTCACAAAATGCGAGACTCAATCCTTTAGCCCGAAAAGCATGATAAAAACATATTGTCTTGTTTAATATGACCGGATTACCCGATATTGCAGGACAGCAAAGTCTGGTTGTTAAAGGAATTCCCGTTATTGCGGGACAAGTAAGTATGTCTCATAAAAACTCTGTGCGCCCGTAGTGTCAAATGTAGGCCTACACTTGGTATAAGAGAAGAATGTCAGTCACTTGCTCGGATTGATGTGAGCGCCCTTTTTAATGAATGACATATATTATGAATGGGGCGCTTTGTTGTTTTCCCCTTCAATCATGTCAATTACCGACCCACGTTGTGCACGATCTCAAAGTGTAATCAATGCCATTCTTCTCTGCCAAAAACTGCAGTGTAGGTAAATATAAACACAGATTGTGTGGCCTGACTGACATGACTGACGAATTCAACAGCCATGCATGACAGGCTTGCCAATTTATGTCTTTCATATCGAGAAAATGGTGAATTTTGAATATACATGTGATCCATCTAAATACAAAAATGAATGACCACGACATATTAGTTTACCTTATATTGTGGAAAACCTAGCTGAGCGACCCAGTTAGCGACTTGTTCACAAGACCAACTCAAACAAGCAGGTTCATCGGCCATTTTTGTTATTATTGGTTGTGGTCAATATTTCTAGAAACACCAAAATAATCTTTCTCTAAAATTATATTTAAAAACAAAAATGGTACCTCATGTGGATATTATTGGCTTGAAATTAGTGTCAAATTTAATTACATAATCATTTCAGTTGAAATTATTGTAATCAGCTCAGTAAAAGATAGAATAGCAGATTCGCAATATGTGTGCTTTATGAGAAATGTTTTCAACATTTCTAACGCTGTTGCTAAGTCGTAAGTGATTGACTGGCATAAAAGGCGTTTCCTAATGAGACGGCACAATAACTTTCAACCAATCAGAATTGAAAAAGCAGTCAACTTTTTTTTCAATCTCATAATAGTTTTACATTCAAGTTGCTTATTGGACTCTCTGTGGTAAAGTGAAGGTTTTAATGTGATAGAATTCTAAATGTCAATTTTATAGGCTAGGCTAGGCCTATATCAAAATTGCTCTGACAACTTGACATAGCACACTACGAATTTGCCTACTTCCATTAAAGGTGTAAGTTGGGACGATGTTCATAAGCCGTATAAAATCAATGTTTTGGTTCTCGTCCACTCCCTCCTATTTCTGGGATTTGACAGATTTTTTAATTGTTTTTTTTTAAATAGATTTTTCAAAATTGTTTAGACTTTGGAGGGTATGCCGTGAAACTAGTACAACGGTTGTCTTTTCCAGAGGTCTATACTTTGAATTTGTTTTTAAAATAAACAAGTTTATTAGAGAACAATCAGAACATGGATCACTTCCCAGACTTTTTGTGGTAGGTACTCTAGGCGTTTTTTCCCTCAGAATCTCACATAAAGTTCTATCCTCATAGTGACATGCAAGGTGATCTGTCAATTATTGTAAAGAAAGTGGTGAAACTGTGATTTCAATTCATGTTATTTTAATTGACTTCGCGTGACTGCATTTTAACACGGCTCGCAAAAATAGCAACTGAGTCCTTATTAATAATGGTCACACGCCAGTGAAACTTTCTAAGCTTTTACATTTTGTATGGTTACTTTGATATGAACTTTTATTTGCTTCATTGTTTTGTTTATCATAAAATTTAATCAATTATTGGTTGAACACAAGGACATTTCGGACACAGCTACAGGATAATTTCACAGATTGGTAAGTAATGATAGGCAAAGACTGGCAGATAGCACACCGCAAATGTAGCCATAAGCCTTTTTGAAATATGGCGGGCGCAAAAGGAGAGGGCGTACTTTGATTTGGGTAATCTTTTGTCAGCTGAGAAGCTAGCATACAAAAGATTACCCAAACCAAAGTACGCCCTCTCCTTTTGTTCCCGCCATACTTCAAAAAGGCTGATTGGGCATGCAGGTGTGTTATCTACTAAAGATGGTGCACAACAATTAATGTTTGAATGGGGGTAGTTTTCTATCTATTATATGACAGTGCAGTGTAAATAAACGTATATCCATGTATCACACCACATTTCGCCATACTGCATTTTAGAAACGCTTGCTGTTAGAATAAGAACAATTTTAATGCTAATTTATGGCACATTCTAGGGAAGCGTGGTTACCGTTTTGAACCCCGAGTTCGAGTTTTGAGTTCGAACCCCGCCGGCGCCTCTGACAATTTTTTTTTAAATTTCATATTATGTTGGGGAAATGTGGCTGGGAGAATGTATGTATGGCGAAGAGTGGTGTATCCATGTATATATCATAACAGGTACAGGTGACTACTTACGATTGCACACAACAAATATTTCCGTGGGACACGTGTGCTGTAGGCCTATATGTTGAAGATAGCACACAGCAATGTATCCTTGGGACACGTGTGTTATGGGTGTAACAATATAAAATTTATACAATTGCATTTCGATTTCTCATGAAAAAACTAAGAGTTATGGCACACCGTAAACGTTCGCCTAATGGCGCACCTGGGGTCCTTGGGGTAAATGTCATGTGCAAATAGAGAGCTCCATCGTCTGAAATCCCAAAAGGAATTAAGGTTCCGTGCCCTTATTTGCTGGTGGGAATTTTACGGGAGGGCACTTTTAGGTTGTGCCTAAAATTCCACTTATGTCAAGGGAGCCCATAGCGCCATTAGGCGAACGTTTACGGTATGCAATACAGTCAGTAATATCGTGGCTAAAAGAAGACGTTTAGTTGGTTTCTTTACTAGCTTGGATACAAAAGTTATGTCCAATTAATTAAATCGTCCAGAAAACGTGTTGGGCCACTTTTGCCATGTTACCCGTGCATATAATATTTGTGCATATCAAGTTTGAAAGTTTGAACCACGTAGCTATCATGCATTAAACATCAAAGAACTTACACAAATCAATAAGTGGTGTTTTTTCATATAATATTTCTTTAAAATCTATAAATGAAGTCATGATATTTCTTTCAAATTATCTTATAAATAAAGCATATCCCTGAGGTATCATTGGTAAAACTGAGAATAGTTTTTTGCATCCATGAGTACAAAACAATAAAATTTTAAGTTCAGCTGAGCTTCTAGCTATCTGGGGAGACCACTATAATTGCCAGCATTTAATTTCTGTTATACTCTTAACAAATTCTACGTTTACTTCTCATAGTTATGCGTAATTGTATGACTTGATGGAAGACGTGAGTTTGGAAAATGAGCTATAAGCAATCTTATGGTTTCTGCTTGACTCCATGTGCTACCGAATGTCACAATCATAAAGATGCGCTCTTCCAACGTGAATTGGGGTTGAAGTTATTGAGCTGCAGCCACGATTTTTCTTGTAAATGAGGTTGTTATCATGATTATGTCAGTGCATTAGTTGTGACTTTCAAAAATGTAATATTTGTACCATTTCGAATACCCCTTTGTTTAAACACAGACCCAGAAGAGCACCGACCATTAATTGGTCCATGGTTCAACTCTATTCAGCCACTTTTCATCAGACAAAAATGGCCCAAGCGGTTTTAAAGCAGTATTCAGACTTTTTATTGTACGTAAAATATTGTATATCATATCTACGTTGTTTAATCTATTGCCATTCTATTACCAGTAATGTTTAAGTTCTAACGAATGTTTGATGACGCAAAATCGATAATATATTTCTGCTAGATATTATATGTAACATATTATCGATTTTTCGTCATCAAACATTCGTTAGAACTTAAACATTACTGGAAATAGAATGGCAATAGATTAAATAACGTAAATAACATGTAGCTATAGGCCTATATACATGCAGGTGAACTATCTATTGAAGATAGTTCTACACCTTACCTTATTTCTACACAGGACATGTCATTGTGTGCTATCTACTGAAGATAGCAGCACAAAACAAATATATCCATGGGAAAAGTGTGATCGGCTGAGGACAGCAGGCCTACACAACAAATGTATCCATGGGGCAGATGTGCTATCAACTGAAGATAGCACACAGCAAACGTTTCCATGAGACAAGTGTTCTATCTACTGAAGATAGCAAATAGCAAATACATCAATAGGACGGGAACATCCCTAGTCTGAAGGGTTATTAGTCCGAAAAGGGTTAAAGTTAGGCTTTAAGGCATTTAGGTTATAGGTTAGGGGTAGTATTTAGGTATATTGAAGTGTTATGAGACGGTAAATTACCGGCAAAGTTATATGGTTTACCGGTTATTTATCGCCATCATAATTGACCGTGCGGTAAAATAGGGTACAATCAGTAAAATATGGGATTTATTTTATTAAAAATTCTGATAATGTTATTTTTGTTTGTTTGTTTTATATTAGATGCTAATTTTATTTTGCTTGCCATTTTGAGCAACTTACTTGAAATAATGATTTTTGCTATACTGTACTATACATAAAATAGATTAAATTTAGCAAGTCTAGCTTCGCTCAGATCAGATTCGACAGGGTTTCCATAGGTCACGTGTGCTATCTACTGAAGATAGCAAGTCAAGTAGCAAATCTAGCCATATGCAGGTGACAGAAGAGTTGGGCAATCCCCTGAAGATATCATTAATGTATATCCATAGGACAGGTATGGTATCTACTGAAGATATCTAGTAGCTAGCCATAGGGCTGGTCAGTAGATAGCACACATCATACACAGCCATGAGACGGGTATGTTGTATCTACTTAACGGGCCTATGTCATACAGCAAAATTAATATAGACATGTATGCTATCTAATGCAGGTAGCAAACATACGAATCCATTCAGGACAGATATTTCCTGAATATATCAACCAAGAAATGTATCCATGGGACAGGTATGCTATCTGCTAAAGATTGCAAGTAGCAAATATAACCACGGGGCAAGATATATGATCTGCTGAAGATATCATACACAAAAACTGCATTCCTGGGGCAAGTGTGCTCTCTACAAAGATAGCGAATAACAAATACGGTATATCCATACACAGGTGGACAAAAAGTTAAATCAAGTGGTTAATTTATCTAGATCAGGACATGTATGCTATCTACTGAAGATAGCTAGCCATGGGGCATGATGTTTGCTATCTACTGAAGATAGCACGTATCATGGGTATGATGTGCTATTATAGCACACACATTATATAACTGTATCGCTAGGACAGGTGGACAAAAGTTAATATCAATTAGTAAATTGATCTAGATCAGGACAGGTTTCTACTGAAAATACGGTAGCTAGTAGCAATGTAGCCATGGGGCAGGAGGTTTGCTATCTACTGAAGATAGCACATATCAAAATGTATCCGTGGATATATGATGTGCTATAGCACACACTTTAACTGCATCCTATAGGACAGGTGCAGGTGTGCTATCTTGCAAAGATAGCAAATAATAATCCATAGGACAAGTATGCTGTCTACTGAAGATAGCAAGTAGCAAATATGTAGCCATGAGACAGGTGTAGGCCTACAGTACATCTGCTGAAGATAACACACAGTAAATGTATAGGCATGGGGAAGGTATGATATCTACTGATGAATATAGCACATAGTAAATGTAGCAAGCGGATGGATGGGATATGTATAAAATGCTATGAAGTATTTTATTCTACAACGTATATAACCGGCAGTGGCGTAGCGTGGGTCATCCGATTGGGGGGGGGGGACACACCGGGTCTGATGGGGGGGACACAAGCCGTTTTTTGGCCATTTTCCTATGGGATTTTTTTCAAATTGCAGATCGCTTGGGGCACGTGCCCATCCCCACCCCCGTGTCCCTATGACGCTACGCCACTGATAATCGGTACCGACCTTGTTCATTACTTAATTTACGAAACTATTATGGATAAATAAATCACCAATCAACATACGTATGCACATCAGTACGTTTTATTTGTATCACGTTTCATTCAGTGTCGTTCTGCAATATTTAAAGCCATAATGTGCGATTTCTGTCATTTTTCTGACCATCTTAAGCTGAAATAACGAGGTAAAAAAACACAGACTACACTATATCTTGGCGGTTCACGTGGACTGAGCTGTATCAGGGGTTTATATAAATTATGATAATAATATGCAAAATTGAAGAACAACAAATATGGCTCAAGTTAAGTGTCCGTAATTGGGACATGTTTTACATTACAATTGAGCTTCATAAAGTTTTGAAGCGCGACGTGCCACCCACACACCCAACACACACCCCACCCTATATGTGCTTGCCCCCTGTAGAGGAGTGGCAAACGGGCCCGGGGTTCTCCCTGGTTAAAGGTATATACGGGCATGTGCCTTGGGGTATCTTTTCAGCGATTTTGGCGATTTGGAAAATTATTTTTTGGCCCAATTTTAGTTCACTACCCCCCCCCCCCCCATATTGAAATTTCGGTTCAGTAAGGCCATTTTTGCCCCAAAATCAGGGCAGCACACCTCATACCAATCCAGTCATGCTCCAACTAACGCACCGTTTACACATAAAAATAAGTGTAACGCTATAATTGACTTTTTGCTTTCAAAAAGTTGACATTCGTTTTGCAGAGTTATGTGAATACAAGTTTAATATGCCATGGATTACACTATTTTGTAAAAGCATTCAAATTATAGTATAGCCACGTTTCTAGAGCACTGCTCTGCCCATGCACCGACTGGCAAAACTCCTCCTTTCGCTAAAACAGCTGCTATAATATCATGTGTGTAGAAAATGGACTAGTTCATATAAAAATAATAATAATATAATACTGTCTTTTGCAATGGCTCTTAACTCAGTGTATTTCTTCTAAATATCCACCATATTTGATTCGGTAGGACCCAGTTCTCCATGTCACAGATTTTGAGAAAACTCCTTCAAGAAAGTAAAATATGAACATGATTTCACGGAATGTCCAGGCCAATGCATAGTCAAACTTGGAAAATGTGACGGGCTCCCTCTGCAAAAGAAAACAAATTGAAACTAACTTTTAGAATATTGTGGATCATGAACCTTTTACATATGACTTAACAATATATAGACGTGCAAAGTAAAATTTGAATAATTTTGTAATAAGTAATAATTTGAAAATATTTACTGCAAACTATGGAGGAGCATGCAGGGCAAACTCTGTTTGTGACCAATCACATAAATGGGTAGACTTAATTTTGCAGAAAAAAATCAAACTTGAGATAATACTGTCGATGTCATGTTATTTATTAACTTGAGTAGAGATTTGCCGGCTTTGTTATGAGACATAGCTAATCAAAATTAATGAAGACAACTTATACACCAAGAAAAGCAGCTAAAAGCTCACCTGTAACGCCATGAGTTGAAGATAGTCTAGAAAAAACCATTGTAATATATGACACACGAAGAATAATCTGGGGTCTACGTTGAACAGATACCATCCAGCCCACGACACAAAGAAACCGAGAGGTAAACATTCTGATAAAGGTTCAAAGATTAAAGTTGCAGGGCTTGTAGCTAAACGAACGGTTGTCCACCTGAAAGGAACAAAATTATTCATAAATGAAAATATGCATTGTATACAATGGTATATGTATTACAACTATACGACGACCAAACACCTCACCGCCCCTCAAAACGCAGATATCATTTCATATGGGCTATTCCAGAATAATAGGAGTAAATTTTCAATAAAATAAATGTCTGGATTTCCAGGTGTGCTTCCTGAAAACGACTGGAATTCCCTGGGAATTCCAGTTGCCAATATTACTGGAAAAAGCTTGGAAATACAATAAAATAAAAATCATGGAATTGTCCGAAATGAGCTCTCAAATAATTGAAGATTTCTGATTTTGAACTTTTTTTCAACTGGATATTTTTGCCTTTGGGCACTTTAAAAGTCTGGATTTCCAACAATCACGACTGGAAAAAGTCCGGAAATCCGAACTCCTCTATAGAGGATGTGCATCTATTTTCTGTAACAGCCCAATGTATCATACAGGTGCGTATCGCATGGGTGCGAAGAAGTCGACCACAAGATCATTCCGAGCCAAAGGAGCTCAATGGGTCAGCCCCATAGTTTCGCTCTGGGTAAACAAGAACGACACAATTATTATTGAGAAGTTGTGACACGAATGTGGAAATCTTTTTGAAAATGTGTCCTTTATTTTGCACCCAAACCTAAGCGCCATGATCATATACTGCTAAGCTCCATACTATATATCTGCTATCTATACTGTAGACATACTTATGTTATCTATAAGCTGCTATATCTACTGTAGACATGTCTTTATATACTTGAATATACATTTATAACAGATGATCTCTAATATCTACTTATAGGCCTATATCTCACTCCCACCCACGCTCTGGCACCCCACTTACCTAACCATTCTGCTCCTGAAAGATTGTAGTGACGGATTACCTGCATTCTGCATTGCTGGAAAATAGCTCAGGCTCATACTATAACCACTGCAAATAACAAATGATCATTTTACTATGTAATATTTCTACAATAATTACATATAACGAATTAAAAGCAAGATCTAATGATGTGGAATGCAACAATTGATCTGTAGTATACTGTAACATTTTCATATTCCTGTTAAAACTGGTCCTGTAAGCCTCTTTAGGTACAAAGATATTTTACTTCATGGAACATCCGTGGGAACATATTTCGTGCCATTGTTGGATGAAACATCAAAGTAGAGCGTACCGGCCGAAATTTCCAGGAGACAAAATTGCATATTCGTCCCGCTGAGTGGCTCCCAGAACTATATAGATACGGTATACGCTTTCTTAGGCATATTCAATAATTTTCCTCTTTTTTCTTCATATCAATTCTACATGATAATAAGGATTTCTTTTTTTAGTAATTATAAAATTTAGGGAAATATCTGCAAATACATCCAAAAGCATAAATTAATACATCATCCGTATACGTCAATGATTTTGTATATCCATTAATGACGTAGCATACGCACCTTTTTACACAAGCTTCACCCATGTAAAAATCTTCAGATATGTACTTGGCAAATTCAACCAGACCACCAGCCTCTTCTAAGACGCATTTTCTGATTAAATTGGACATTCCAGATACACAGTTGATTCCTAGGACGCTCAGACTGATATACACCCGTGCGAGAGCACCACCAAAATAAACCTGAAAAGTAAGATAGGTAAAATATTCACATGATTACGAAGGTGTGTCGAATGATGGATTTAGTACAGTGATAGTGATGATGTTACTGGTGGAAGAAGAGATGTTGGCAGCGATGGACATGATGGATGATGACGACGACACCGAAAACACTACTTACCTTCTCTAATACGGCTGGGAATCCCTTTCTATCTGTACAAAAAGGAAGACCTTGTACCAGCCCTACTTTCGGACCCATCCGTGCTACCATGTCTATTAAAATATCTGAATATGCTGTAGAAGAAAAGGAAAAAAAGCATTCTGTAAGAAAACTCTTCAGACTGATCTGAGTTTTGCTGATGCCTAGTATTAACCATATCAACCGTTATTGTGTGCCCTATATAGGGCGGGTATTATTAAAATCCAATATGGGCACTTTTCGGCAAGTCGGATCTCTGCCAAACAAATTTATTTTACAAAATAGAATGAACGCGATCTAATGCGAAATTGCATTTCTTTTTAGACAACATCTTTTGTTATATGGGTTAATAATGTGGCCTCTACAAAGATCAGAGGCATACATTTTTGGCATGCCGATTTCGACATGTCAGGTCGAGAGGAGTAAAGCGATTTTTGGCTTGCAATTTGGAGAAATTCCATGGGACTGACAATAATTTCAAAATATGCCCTATAGGTACTGCTCATATCATACATACTAAAGTATCGTTTTAAATCCCTTACCTTGTATGCCACTATCGCTAATTAGTACGATTTCATATTTGCTAGCCTTGTAACCAGGCATTATGTTGTTCATTTTGGGATTTTCACCTATTTTATTTCCTCCTGAAAATCAAGAAAGAGAACATTTTAATAATGATAAAATATATATAATAATAGTTAATGCCATGTTTTTATGCGAAGATAGGGGAAAATATCTGTTTAACGAATCAAGGTATGAATAGGTAGGTCGACTGATGTCCTGATTCGTCAAAATGTATTTCAGGTTATACGTCACACACAGGCTCAAAAGTACGTTTTGCGTGGATCCCCCGGCACAGGTAAAAAGCGCACGTTGTATGTATCTATATAGCAGAACATTGTGTACGTGTGCACACACAAACAATACACCACATTTTCGGGAAGATATTGAAGTTTTTCCTTAATATTAGCACTCATTTTACGCGAGTCTTCTGCCACCGTTATAAACGCACGTGTTAATATTTTATTTTGGAAATATCGGTCTTACGTTTTTAGGCAAACATAAACTTTTTGAATAAAAAAGTATATTTTGCCTTTAAAATCAATAATTAATTTGGTCAATAAAAAGAAGGCAGATTTTCTAAAAATGTCTCAAGAAGATAACTCAAAGGGCAAATGTTGAACAAATACATTTTTTTAAATTTGTTCCCAGTGTGCGTCGAGGGGTGGAGTGGTGTAGGGGTGTGTGGGCGTACATTGACTGCCTATAAGATTTGTTCTGTGTGTGTCCCCTGTTACTGGTAAGCGTATTATACGTTGATAACAATGTTGTACCTGAGACGACAGGTTGTACTTACTGACCAACATTTAATTCATAATTACGATGGCTGAGCGTGTGGGGGTGTGGGTGGGAGGGTGGTGTGTCATGAATGTGGGCGTGGGGTGTGTTTGTGTGTATGTGTCTATCCTCTGTCTATCTTTCTGGTTGTTATAATAATAATTATTTGTTTTGTGTGCATGTGTCTCCTGTAAGCGCACGTTGATAACAATGTTTGATGGTTTATAACATCCTCCTATTCGCGTGGGAAGGTGGTGTTCTTGATTGGGAGAGTAACACTATATTATTCCTATATATGTGAGTTTGCGGGAGTGTTAGAGGATTGCGGGGTGGGGTATTTGTGTGTGTGTGGGGGGGGGGTGTATGTGCCTGTTTGTCTATCTTTGCTGCATGTTATTTTGTTTTGCGTGTGTCCCCTATTACTGGTAGGAGCACGTTGATAACTAATGTTGTAAGCCCGGCTTGTAAGATGGCTTATTGCGGGTGCATGGGAGTGTCTGTGGCCCGGGGTATGTGGTGGGTAGAAATTCTGGCACGGATGGACCAGGTAAAGGGTTGCCCAACTAATATGGAAAATGGCGTGGGACCCACGCCACGCAGTGAGCTGTCATATCGTATCCATTATGAATGGGTTATAATACTAGTAGGCCTAGGACTAGTAAACCAGTATGCCTACTCGTACTTACCTATGAATAACTGTGCGTCTATATCTGGGTATTTTGTCATGAGTAATTCTACTACTTGAAGGCATGGGTCTCCTTCTAATTGAACACATAGTAATAATTCGTACTGTATATGGTGCAAGGAAAAAATGGATATGAGATTACATTTTATAAATTGATTATGTTTAGGCCTACTTCTATATAGTTATATTCCTAAAATATTGCTAGGAAATTCTCCGAATGAACATTTCATTTTTGTATCATAGTACTTTCCTGCATGTTGCTTCCGTTACCTTCTTCCATACTTGGCGAGTTATCATAATCATATAATATATCACAAAAGACATGCAACGTAAGTTTTGACATTTTTGGGTTTGTTATACGCGGTTGCTGCCGTTTTATTTATATTTTTCTCGGTTTTTTTTTAGGGGTGGGGTTGGGGAAGGGTTATCATATTATGTATTATATCTTACCTTAGGGTAATTAATATTAAAATATGTTTCCAAATTGTCTTGTAAATGTGGATCAACACCAACAAGAGGTTTTAAAATAGAAACACCAGGTAGCTCTTCTCTTGACATATTCACACTTGGCTTTTGATATAAGACATACTTGCTGCGGAAAACGAAAAAAACAAAAAAAAAACAAAAAAAACAATCAATTGTTATATCGTCTATTGAAAATTAGTCGGCAGTGTTTTAAAATGAAACTTTTGGTTACCGACCTAAGTTTTCGATCCCAGCATGCATGATTTTTCATCAAACGGTATTGATCAAAAGTATAGCCTATACTATACTCTAGCCATAATCAATGACCTGAAATATTTGTGTTGATTTTTATTTTTCCCAGAAAGAACCTTGGAAAAGAACCTTGTACTTGCACCATCTATTACATATTTCATCCTATTAATTCTATATTTCGGTAGGAAATGTTGAGAATAGCAATAGAGGCCCAATTATAAGTTTCTATTTACTAACCATATATACCAATATACCGGTTATAATCGCCTATTATTGAGAAACGTGAAACTTTACTAAAACGTAATTTGCCCAAGCCTACATGTCAGACTTGGAGATCAACATGGCAATAATGGCATAATAATATTGATATTACTAGGTAAAATTATGAAAATAAAATCCCCATGGAGATCGTGTGCTCTCAAATACGGTGACTTCGATACCCAGGTTCTTAATTTTATCACAATTAATATTGTTACGGATGGTAATAAGTAAACAAAGGAATAAGTTGTCCAAACAATAATCTTATTATAACATCGCCCCATAAAGATATCCAAAAATATACGCATTTGATGCTATAAATATGTTGTGGCCAATTGAGTAAATAGTGTTTATTTGAACTGGCCAGAACGGAAACTTAGTTACGAAATGAAATGTATAATTCAGTATACATGTATAGTATTATTCTAAATCATTCAGAGGGCAAAATGTGCATAATACGAGATCCGGTATTACACATTCATGAATCAAAAATATCATGTATATATTTACATTTATAGCATAGAGGTCAGGTCACATATTTATAGGACTTCCAACATTTTTGGACAAAGATTCTAATCACTGACGTACACACTGCATGTCTTTTATATCTTCGCGTGTTTGTCATTTCTGTAAAACAAGATATTCACTAATCTCAATTTGAGGTATATATAAAAACTAAATAAAAAGAAACTATGTGCTACTGTTGATCTTAGTTTCTTGCATATTTTGTGAAGTTTAGGACACCAATAAAAGCCAGTGGGCCTTTAAAGGGGCGTGGTGATATGCCTACCATGAATGTTAAAAAATTGTTTCCAAATTCTGAGTTTGCTCCAGCGGTTTTCATATGAGAAGCAAAATATGTATAAAACAAATGCCCATGCATAAAACGAAACATAGGACAGAGGTTAAATTTTACTGGAGAAAAATATGACTTTCTTCCCGGGCTTTTATTGGTGTCCTAAACTCTCCCCCATTGACGTGAACGTGTACCACTCCCTTGAATATTCAATCTAAACTTGCAATCTCTTGCCGTGCAAGTCGATCGAATATTCCATCGAATTATTGGAATTTTCAATCTATTTAATTAGATTAATTCTAATTAAATCTAAATTTTCGTGATTGAAGTTTATAGGAATCTTTTCCAATTGATTATTCAATCGAAATGATTGGTATTCATTGTTTTTCAATCTTTTACCGACAGAAGTAAGGGCCAAATTCTTTCTAATTGAAAAAAAAATGTAAAGATTGAAAATATTGACTCTAAAAAGATTGAAATCTCATTTCAACCAATGTAATGCATGCCATTTGGCAGTATGCCTACGTTGATTGGACATGTTGGAAGATGAAATCAGTCTACAAAAAACGTTCGAGTTAATCTAAAATTCCATTTTAAGCTATTTTACAATCTGTATTGACCTATCATCATGATCATCAACCGAAAAGATTGAAACACTTTAATCAATTTACAATCCGGACCTTGCAAGAGTATCTTTGATATAAATATACAACATCATGTGAGAATAAACCTTGAAATAAATAAATGGCATGATAGTCAAATGGACTGATATGATGCAACACGCAAAGGTCACGATATTCATACCAGTTGACTCATGACAAATATTTGTTACATAATATTCTTATTGGATGTGTATAATGTGTATATATCAGATAAGATAGGGATATTCCAACGTCCATCCCACATTCTAAACATCTTTCTCTATAATTTCAGGCGTTTATACCGGGGGCCTACTCTGCTAAAATGTACTAAAAACAACAAATTATTAAACCAGTCCTGATTGTCAATTTAAACATGTAAAATGTTGTTTTAAAACTCGTTCTTTTGTGATATGAAAAACAAAATCGTATTTTAGCTTATTTTAACGAGTAGGCCCCTACTTGTGCAAAAAGTAAAAAGGGCGTTTATTTATACCAGCATCAACTTGCCATCAAGAATACATGCACTTGCACTCTCAAAGAACTCGTGTTTTCGATTTCTTATTATATTATGATCAGCAATATTTGAGCCTCAACCTGACGAACGTGACAGCCCAATAGCCTCCTTTCAAGCTTTTTTTTTTCATTTTACTTCAATTTGAAAGAAAATTACAAAAGGGTTTACACATATATTTTGTGCGAGTATAATTGCGAGATGTGTCAATATCTTATATAACACAATTGAACCAATGATATTTTGATTTTTTTTATGTGGTTTGGGATTTTATATTATATGATAACTTACGCATAAATAATTCCAATAAAATGAAATAGAAGTAACATAATTTCCAATGCAAATGCAATTACACATAGTGAAAATACAATTTCACTTGATGGTATTCCAATATCCCAGTCTAATATATCATGCATCTTCTTGCTGCTAAAAGTTGTATAATTACAGGGATACGGATCCGGGTATAATCCCGATATCATCATTGATGTGGTTCGGTATCCTCCCGGGGTATCCTCAGCCTCTAGTAGTTTCTCCGGTGATTAGCTATATAGTCTGGCACGGTGTTTCTTTTCCAATTTTACTTGCGATATGATTCCATATCGAGATGGTCCAACAGTTGAATCAAAACGATGAAATTTCAAATAATTCGTAATCCATGCATCATGACCAGGGTGATATCACAATTTGATACCAATCCTCATATTAACTAGCTCGGTATCACGAGTATCGCGATATCGTGCCGGCAAAAATTAGTCAACCGGATGATTCTTGTTATATTTATACTTCCATGCGACGGTGTATGAATAAAATCTTCACTATGTTCACAGGCCTATAAAAAGTACACGAAAGTCAGTGAAATAACATATTCAGTTATTCTGCACAGCAAACATGATTCGACCTTTGCAGTACTTAAACCTGGTTAACAGGAAATTACTTCAGTAAAATCAAACGAAGTTTTATATTTCTTAAATTTGTAATCCTGGGTTTGTAAGCCTTCTGCTGGTACATGGTGCCACGTCGGTAGACAACGGGTTAAATTCGTCTGAGCATGACAATCTCGCCGTCACACGCGACTGTCATTTTTTGAAAACCTCGAGAAAGAGGCGTATCTGCAAAATAAACTTATTGCTGCCAGAAGTAAAAAAAAAAGGAATTAAATCTCGCATTGGCACAAAAAACTCGGTCGTTTCATCCATGGACTCGAACCGCTTCTTAAAAAAACGACATGAAATAAATGACATGGATTTACTGCTTTTTCAAAGGAGCACCAATAAGAACAATCCGGGAGAACAATAAGCCAGCCCAGTGGGCACAATCGGGAAAAACTACGTTGTATGGACGTTGTAATAAGATCGGACGTCGGGCAACCAAATTCCAACGTTAACGCAAGTAATAATCTAGGACGTCAGTGCACCTATTAGTGACGACGTCGCACAAACGTTGTGGTAATGTCGGCCGTAAGACGATCGTCGTACGACTTCAATACAACGTTGAGGCAACACTTCATTGCCGACATCAGTACAACTGACAATAAAGATGTTGCATTAACGTCACCTGTTGACTACCCTGCGACAGTTGTCGTACGACTTCAATATAACGTTGAGGCAATACTTCATTGCCGACATCAGTACAACTGACAATAAAGATGTTGCATTAACGTCACCTGTTGACTACCCTGCGACAGTTGTCGTACGACTTCAATATAACGTTGAGGTAACACTTCATTGACGACATCGGTACACCAATGATTGAAGACGTCGCAACAACGTCTGCCGTACGATGGTTGTCGTATGACCTCAATACTAACGTTGAAGCAGCACTTTATTGACGACATCGGTACAACTGCGATAAAGACGTTGTATTAAGGTCACATAATGACTGCCGTGCAATGGTTGTTGTACGATCTCAATATAACGTTGAGGTAACACTTCTTTGACGACATCGTCTGCCATACGCTGGTTGTCGTATGACCTCAATAGGCCTACTAACGTTGAAGTACGGTAACACTTCATTGACGACACATGATGCAGTCATGTCTACAGTAGAATTCATCTCGACCTTTGCAGGACTTAACCCCATTAAAAGCTATTAAACCAAGATAACACTCATTGAAACAGCTCAACTGATTAAATCGGATCTTCTCTGGTTGTGCACAAGTGACTGTTTTCATGTGCGATATCGCAATAAAACTGGTATTCATAGCTTCAGTTGGGTAACCGATTATAAAGGAAACGAAAGGAAACAATGTTATGTGTGGCTTTGTTCACGAAATCAGACAATGTCGTGCTTTTTGTAAACCAGCATTCTTGAAAATGAGCAACATAATGATTTTTGACTTAACACGGTTTAGAAATAATTTCTTCATATTTTTGGTGTTATCTGTCGTTTACATGTCCTTCCTAAAACACAAAAGTACGACCCTCTCCAAACACCTAAATTAGCTAAAAATTTAGGACATGTTACAAAACTTTATTTTCTAGAACCTATTTAGAATAATTTAAATGTAGCTTTTACCGGGTTTTTTGTGGCATCCTTCAGAAGTGAGCGGTCCGATACCAATATTTTCGGTCAAATCTCCATTCAAATAACACGGGGAGTTGGCTAGCTATGCCTTGCCCTCACTCATATTTTACAAAAGTACGACCATTTCTGAACATCTAACCTAGCTGTAATTTTAGGTCATGTTAGAGAAATATATTTGCTAGAAGTTTTGGAGAATAAATAAAATATTGGCTGGTTATTTTTCACACAGTGATGTTAACTAGGCAAGTGTCCATTCTCCCAACATACATCATTTGTAGGGGTCACGCGTCAATGGTGAGAGCACTGTGTATTGTGTATAGGAAAACGGACAGTAACTGCAGTATGATCGGTACGACCGACGATAAATATGTTGCATTTGGCTTATATTGTCTTAAAATGACAGTTTCTTACGCCGAGATTGGGGAAACGTTGGGGAAAAATTAAGGTTTGTGCGACGACACGTCGTCGCACAAACCTTAATATGACGGTCAGAATGCCGTCCGCGATATCGGACCAACGTTGGTAAACACCATGACAGTTGACAGGCCTACTGTTTCCAAGTCATCGGAATGGTCAAGTTGGTCCAAAATTTTCTATTTACTAGGCGTATTAGAGTGTAACATTAAATAAAGACTATAAAAGCCCACTAGATAAACTAATAATAATAATGATGAGGATGATGATGATGTTGCAACTCATGATGATGATGATGCAAGACATTCTCTAGCTAAATTGTATATATGTTACAAATCGTGAACACCTAATTTTGTTTATATGATACATTTTAAGGCATGCGCAATAGAAAGATTAAAATGTAAATATATTACATTTTAAGAAAAATCCGACTTCTGCGCATTTCACTGAAGTGATGATGATGCTTATTTTGTATATTTAGCACGGCTGTAATTAGCGCCCTCTGTGTTACATTAATGGTGCTGTTGGCCAATTTTATACATTAAGGTTACTGTTGGTCAATGTTACATTAAGGTTAGGGTTAGGGATAGTGGATTAGGGTTAGGATTAGTGGGTTAGGGTTAGGGTTAGGGTTAGGGGTTTAGGGTTAGGGTTAGGGTTAGGGGTTAGTGTTAGGGTTAGGGTTAGGGTTAGGGTTAGGGGGTTAGGGTTAGGGGTTAGGGGTTAGGGTTAGGGTTAGGGGGTTAGGGTTAGGGTTAGGGTTAGGGTTAGGGTTAGGGTTAGGGTTAGGGTTTAGGGTTAGGGTTAGGGTTATGGTTAGGGTTAGGGTTAGGGTTAGGGTTAGGTTAGGGTTAGGGTTAGGGTTAGGGGTTAGGGTTAGTGGGTCAGGGTTAGGATTAGGGTTAGGATTATGGTTAGGATTAGGGTTAGGGTTAGGGGATTAGGATTAGGGTTAGTGTTAGGGTAACCTTAAGGGTGACGGGCTGTGATTATGTTATCGACAGCTCGTCACCCATATCCATACTTAGAGACAGCCCGTCACCCATTTCACACTTTCTACTTATTTTACATTTTTACCCCGTAATTTCCCTCATTCTTCAGGCCCTGCCCTCTATCGGTGGCTAATTTACAGTTTAAGCTTGTTTGCTATTGTATTGGGAGCAACATTGTTTCTTTATAGGCCTGCGGCGCAACCTTGAACAATATTGTCCTTGAGCTTGAGCTAACGCCCCGTGGCCACCCCCAGCCAGCCCCATACCTCATTTCAGTTTTTAAATTAACAAAATTCTGCTTTTTACATTTTATAGTGTTACTTATTAACTCAAATATTAATTAACTCTCTTAAAAAGTACTTACTAAAGTGAATTTTGATCAACAGAGGGCGCTATTTACTGCTGTATAATTTGATGATGATGATGATGATGATCCTTGACTACTGCGCATCCATTCTTGCGCATGGTCTAATTTGTATCATATATACATTTTAACTGCTTTGACCATTTGTATCATATGTACAAAATAAGAATGAGAATGGGTTGGATGATGATGATGTTGATGATGATGGTGATGATGATGATGATGATGATGATGATGGTGATGAATATAATGCTTAGTGATAATGTAATATATAAACCTAATAAATATATAATTATATTTATAATAACAATAAAACTTTGGAATTCAATCGTCAGTAAGATTTTTTATTTAAAAAAAAGAAAGGCAAAAAATCAACAAATTTATTAAATGTTATCAATATTTACAGTAAATTTGATCAATATCCTTTAAATAATTCACTTTAGCAGGTTTAGCCATCAAAATATTGCTTATATTAACTTAAAACACTTCATCGAATATGTAAACCCCGTTAGCTCAGTCGGTAGGGCATCAGTCTCATAATCCAAAGGTCATGGGTTCGAATCCCGGAAGGTACATCAAGGTAAGTGTTATGTATAAAATTAAGCTAGGAAATTTGCTTCCGTTGTAATATAGACAGTATTAAGTGTAAGGCTCTGTGTAAGCAGAGTATATGCTACTAAATAATATTCTTCTTTCTTTTTTTCATGATTTTTCGTCTCTTTGGGGTTACTTGCCAATGGTTGGATCAACGTTGGTTTAACGTTGGTCAATGGATGGATTAATAACATTGGCCCAACATCAACGATATTATGTTAGCCCAACGTCACAAATTACATCTTTATTAGGGTTGGGTCAATGTTGGATCGACGTTGGCTAACGTCTGCACAACGCTGAATGTGGACGTCGCACCAACGTTCTATTTTGGCGTCAAAAAAACTTTCATATCCATCCTCCAGGCAACCGTCGTCCAACGTTAGATATTGACGTTGACACAACATAGTAGCAACCAATTGTGCCCACTGGGAGGCCTAGGCCTATATAGGTTACAGTCCGCACAAGATTTGTCACTTTTGTAAATAAAATACGGCAGCTATAGCTATTCATGATTACGTCAGGGACACAAGACAAGCAAAAAGCAAATATAATCTTTGGACTTCGTACATTGTACGGTCATTGGTTACTTTTACACGAGGGGCGGTCAATAAGTTCGTAGAACAAAGTATGTTACTCCGGGATGTTACTTTGTCACAGGGTATGAATTTGGTTCCCGGGATTTGGTCTCATTTGAAAGCTTGTTCCTTCACAGCATTACTGCAAAAATATTTTGCATCACTGTATATACCTCCTTGAATTCACTGGAACACATGATTACCATGGTATTATTTTGTTGCCGATGAAAGTGAAAACTTTGAATGAAATTTATCAATGTACAGTGGCGAAAGCCGCAAAGTTCTTGATATCACTCAGTGGTCCTTCGAGTTCAAGAGATAGGCCTATTAACTTCACGATTTTAAATTTGAACTCGGAAGAACAATACGAACTGCACGCGGTTTCTCGAAACTATGATACCCCATGAATGATGGAATGAGGGTCCTTGAAGATCATCAATTGGTCCACAAGACTTGCTGACGTCCCCACTATAGTACTAATGACATACGTGCTAATACAAAGGTATTGATTATGATAAAGAACAAAAACAAGAAAAATAAGATAGCAAAAAATATGACAACTACATATATGGAAATGTTTTCAACATAATTCCATTAAAATTTGGATGGGGTCCCAGAGTTTTCATGCACAAAATTGATAGGCCTACCAGTTGACAGAATCAAGTCCACTTCTCCTACACACTTAAAGAATGAACGCCAAGACAAGTTTTATTCATATTTGGCTAAACATGCTAAGGGACCGATCGTTATTTACGGCAGGGGGGAATGGGTGTTTTGGCAAATATATCGACAAAAAATTTCGCGTTCCCCCCTCGCGTCCGCTCAAAAAGTTTTCCCAATTTTCTCCATTTAAAATTTAACAATCCCCCCTCCTGGTTTAACTAAAAATTTCAGGTTCCCCCCTCAAGACCACAACAAAATTTCGTGTTCCCCCCTAAATTTACCCATTCCCCCCCTGCCATAAATAACGATCGCTCCCGCGCGTAAAGGAGATAAGACATACATGTACAATATGAATATTCACAGCAATTATGAGTCCACTCAGTGAAATCACCTGGATATCCTACCCCTAAGAGTAAGAAGTTCGTCGCTGTTTTATGCGATTCAGGGAGAGTCGTGATGGGAGTCGCATGGCTTCCAGTTGAGTTAGTGAAACCTAGAATGTTAGAATATTATGTCCTACCCATAATATCAATTGTTAATGCTGATGAACCTTCATTGAAGAGTCACATGGAGCAATCGGAAGACTTCCATTTTGTTGACAAAAAAGTTTTCAAGAAAAATTGTGAGAATTTTGCTGGTACTTTTTCAAGAAGCCTTATCCTGTTCTACGAATTTATTGACCACCCCTCGTATCTGAATGAAAGTGTATCGGTCACTGATTGGAAAACATCATGCCATTTTCTTCGAGTACGGTAAAAAAAAGGCCGGGTTTGGGCAGGGTGGATATTGGTTTGGACATCATAAGCAAAGCTTGTAAGGCCTAGATATAAATTATGGATATAGATATAATTTAATATGCATAACATTTTTGTTCGTACTGTATATACACATGGTATTATAGCTGGTATTCTGGGTAGCTGGACTGGACTGGACTCCCGGGACTGGACTCCCGGGACTGGACTACAGAGTAGTGCGGATGCCACAGTAGTCGACGAGTATAGGACGTGATTATTTTTTTTTCCACGGCAGTGAAATGATTTCCCCACATCTCATATGCACAGTTTATCCCTTACATATCCTGTGTCATGAATAGGTATTGTTGCCCCCCAAGCCGGTGGTTAAGAGTCTAGGAAATAATTCCTAATATCTCATACCCTAGTTTGTATGCCTTTATCTAATCTTGCCACACATGACAACTTACTAATTAGCCCTAACCCGGAAAAGAGTCTGTCCAGGAGTAGGAATTTTTTAGCCTTTTTTAGAAACATGTTTGCAATTGGCTTATAGCCATCACATGCTGACAATACACATAACTGATTGGTTAATCAAAACTAGCAGGGTCATGGCCAGGCCTGATTACAAAGTAAACATAATTATCATTCTGTATAGAAAACTGTGCAGCAAGCGATTTACTTCAGAAAATTACTACATTGCACAAAACTAAGTCCATTATCTATACTCTATAGTTAATTGAATGTTAGCTAATGTTTATTGACTCTTGTAATAACCCATGTGTAGGCCTATAAACCTGTATAATATTGGTGTTCATACATATCCCTGACCCTGACAAAAGCTAGCAAGAGCAAGCTGTGTAATTATTTTGTTTACTTGTGATAAGATAGACTTAAGATACAATTTTCTTCGTAGTTATAGCCAAATTTGTTTCCTAGTAGGTGACTTAATAAAATTCCTTTAAAAAGGAATGGGCGCCCAATGTGAGCTTGGTCGTGATGTGGTAAATTTCATGGTGTTTAGATTTGGTATTATTATCTCTTGCAAACCCGGTGACACCTCATTATAGAAATCAGACCTGTCGATAGGTTGTAAAAGGGGATAGCCCTTTCCAGGCACGAATTGGGCCATAGGCCTATATAAAGAAAGTTTTGCTACTTTGCAACGCAATAAAAACCTACATGCAAAACGAGATCCTGTAGGTGGCTCCCGAGGTGGCTTAAAAACTAAATGCAAAATGAGTTTAAAAAAAAAATTGTTTTCCAGAGTCAAGACGCAGGTATCATTATTAAGCCTCATATCACTTATTTATTGTCGAATAAGTGCAGAGTAGGTTAGATATGAATATTGAATGTTAGACCAAAGTAGCTCAAAGTACATGTACTATACACCTGATCCGTGACTTTTTAAAGACACATTCTTGTTAGCCACAAGACCATAGCTATTTAGCATATTGCTCATGATAAAGATGAACCGCGAAGATGAGTGGAATGAGGTGGAGGGAGCTTGACAAAATATTTGGCCAAAATCAGTGTTTGCAAAAAAATAGTTTATAATAATATTTTGAAAACATTTAACAAATATTGTTGCAGTGTGTTTTGATACAAAACGGTTTTTTTTAAAGTTG